>NC_041387.1:380156444-380285475 GCF_002162155.2 Triticum dicoccoides
CTGGAAAAAATTTCCACCTATATATATTTAATCGGTAATACCCGGTATTACCCGATATTCACCTAAACCCTTCTGGTGACCCCGGAACGCTTCCGGAACCTCTCAAAACTATTTTGGATATGAATGAAACTATTTCACAAATATATTCTCATCACTACCGTTCCACTAACACTCAGCATATCATGATTACCTTGGGCTTGTGACCCCGTAGGTTCGGTAAAACATAGACATGAACGAAACCCCTTCGTTCAATGACCGATAGCGGAACCGTGGACATCTGTATCGGTCCCTAAGATTATACGAATGATATTCGAGTGAACCTTTGGTTATCATGTGATGTTCCATTTGCTTCGCGATACTTTACAAAATTGGGTGTGCATCAGTATCCTCTTGAGTCATCACCATGCTCACTATATCGTTGCTCCCATTACCGGTATTGTTCTTCTTTCTCGTTGACGTGTTCCGGCACACCGTGACATATTCACATGTGTCTGGCTAGACGATGATGGATGCTATCACACAGAGAGGGCCCTAAGAATATCTCTACATTGTCGGAGGAGCAAATCCCACTCTCGAGTTGTCCGGTCACTTGTCAAACTTTCTGGTGTGCCTGAAAGTTGTCGTTATGATCACCTTGTTACAGATGACGTTTGAGCAAACCCAAGGCCACCGTCCAGTAGGAAGTGACCGAGACACTCTCATGGTATGAGGAACTAAAGCACATACTAACACTCTGTGTTATATTAGATGATTTCAGACAATATGATCACATAGTATAACAGACAAGTATTGGGTCAATTCAATATGATCATTCTTCTAACTTGTTACCCTCAATGTTGCTTTAGGACTGTCATTACAATTAACAATATGCTAAGATCTAGAAAATGTGATCACCAACAACACTTGAGCCGGTCTTAGAGGTGAGACCGGGAACCTATTGGTTACTGTTTATCATTTCACACGTGCAAATGAGTTTTCCACTGAATCACATATTCCAAGATCATAACAGTTATAGCATGAAATATAAACTCTTAATTATGAACATTATAATAATACAATATTATTGCCTCTAGGGCATATTTCCAATAGTCTCCCACTTGCACTAGAGTCAATAATCTAGTCAGCATATTTTCATTGACACCAATGGCAATCCGGTGTTTTGTTCATGCTATGCTTGTGGTATAGCCTTTGTCTTATCAGATCGTGACAACTTCATATCCAAGTGTATTATTTGCATTTTTATGCATCTATCATGCTTTCACAAGAATTCATAATTTTTTTGAAACCGGCTTTGTACGTATATTGAATCACTAGTAGAACCTTTGATTCCTTAGACTGAATTATGGAACCACTATCAAGAATAGTGTTCCAATGATACAATCATCCAGAAACCATACCAAGCTCATAAATGAACTTCTGATTCAATACCCTCCATAGTTGATTCTAAAGTGACAATATACTCAGCCTTCTGTTATAGAATTCACCACAGTTAGACCAATTCCAACTTACTGTGCCACCATAAACCACTTTTATTTGAAATCACAAAATCACTCAGAGCATAGATGAAGATTTTATCGATGTACTACTTACAACGAGCCTTCATTGATGTAAGTCAACAATCTCTTCATTTTCTCAGTGTGTGAGAAACAGGTCACTAATCCTTAATGACATTTTTCATTGTTGTTCTATGATCAACAATTTGACCATACTAGTAACTTTTACTTACAACTAACTTGGAGTATTGGAAATATCTCGTTGTTTACCTACCATGGAATACAAGTGTGGTTGAAATCATATTTCACTCATCAGTGTTTCAGGATACCGACTCCTTCCATGTGACATTAACAAGAACTCTTCCTGACATTTTACATACTAAACTGCTTTAGTATTCTATCACTATGTATTTTGGCTAAGTCTTATTAGACACTACTATCTCCGTAGATCATTATGTCTAATACCAATACTATTCATTGCCTAAGTACTTTACATAAAAACTTATTTCAATAAAGTCTTAATCCGTGTCAAGTAATTTACATAGCTTCCAATCAACAATAGGTCATGTACATATAGTGTTTAGAAATGACCCCACTTACTTTCTTGTAAATACAAGCATCTTCGCTTTACTCGATGAAGTCAATTTATTTGACCATTTCATCAATACAAAGATTCCAGCTCCACCATGCTTGCTTTTCATCATTATAGTATCTCTTGAAGTTTGCATACTTACCAGCATTTTCTGGATTGGCAAAATTAACTTGGATAGTATCAAACATACAACCTTGGTTCTATTTCCATCTCATGGAATCATTTTGACATCCATATGTTTTATCTCATAATTAAAATATTTAATAATTGGTAGTTTAACCACTACAAGAAATATGTCAACTAGTGACCTTTTGTCAGTGACCCTAGAAGAATTGGTCATAAATTTATGACCATTTTACACCAATTGGTTAAAAGCTGTCTGGGGGCTGCAAACCCTAAACCATAACGACCATTTTGGTCAGAAAGGTCGCAATTTCATTAGAGGAAATGGTCGTAAAGCTGGCAGCAATATCCACTGCCTCACGTCTAGCTGATAACGACCAATATAAAATGGTCACTACCCTTTATTTTGAATGCATTAGGATGATTAGGCAGCCACCTCAGCAACCTCGCTTATGTGTCACTGTCTAGGTGTCAATTTTGCTTAAATGTTAATATTCAACAGACAGGTGGGGCACACACTGACAGGCAGGACCCATTTGACAGGCGTGCCCGATAGCTTAATTCACCCAAAAAAGATGCGCGAGGCGGGACTCGAACCCACGACCTCATGCTTGATTTGCTTGCTCGCTACTGCTGGGTTAGAGAGAGATAGTTTCTCATGTATGGGAATTTGTCTATACATAATATAAACTATGGCTCTCTTGTATCATTGACAAGTGGGACCTTCCCACCAGGTGGCATCGAACAGCGCAACACTTAGCATTTTTCTAGGTCTTATGACCAGGTGGCGGCGGGCGTTTTTCTAGGTCTTCCGACCAGGTGGTGGTGGGCGACGGCGGCCGCGGGGGCGGGGACGTGGGCCGGCAGCAGAAGCAACCGGCAGGGGTGGGGGCGGCGACTGACGGTGGTGTTGCCGGGGCCGCTCGCCTCAACCACAACACGAACGGCGACCTCGCCACTTGCCTCGCCAATGACATGAACGGCGACCTTGCTGCTTGCCTCGCCCACGCATGGGGGACTCGCCGCCGCCGAGCATGGGGGAGTCACCGCCGCCGCAAGCAGACCTTGCCCATGTATGCACCTCTCTCCTTCCTCCCTCTCCTCTCCCCCATGCCTCAGATTTTCCTGTGTTGCGCCTGCTCATGAACACTAGCCTGTGTTGCGCCTGCTGCTGAGGGGCAGGGGAGAAAGAGAGAGATAATTTGAGTTATATTATCTTACTAGCTGAGGGGCAGGGGTTGAACACACCTCCTAGTATGCACCCCTCTCCTCTCATGTTGATCTAGTTACAACACTAGCTGAGGGGCAGGGTAGAACTTTGTTTGAATCCTAGGAAATGTTTGTGTGGAGAACTGATAGGACTTAATTTGTCTGATCTAATCATAGGTATGTAGAGAACTTTGGACTGTCCAGAACTTTGAGCTTTGCTCCTAAACTGAATTTGTCTGATCTGAATTTGTGAGCATTGGGCAATGTAACTAGTTTTGTGGATGTCATAATGTGTGTGTGTGTGGTTGTATGAATAATCAATCTGCACCTCTGAATTTCCAGCCTAAGGTTTATGCAGATTTGATGTAAACTTAGAAAATATGAAGGGACTTGATGTAGATTTCATGTTACACCTCTGAAATTTCAGCCTCAAATCTATTAAAGAACATCAATATTTATGTAGACTTGATGGAAACTAGGAAAAATCTCATTGATGTAGATTTGATGCAATCTTGGAAATGTCATTGATGTAAATTTGCAGTGCTGTTATTGTTGGTGGTTTAACCACAATAGTTCTTTGTGGCAGCATATGCTATTATTGTTGGTGGTTTAACCACAGTAGTTATTCGTAAACCACCTCTATTTTTTTGTGAACCAGCAAGTTTTTGTTAGCTTTTATTTTCTCCCATGTGAAATCTGTAATTCCTATGAACTGCTTTCTATTACTCCCATGTGAAATCACTAAACCATGTGAAGTGGACTAAAGTAGTGAGAAATTGGAAATAGCTGAATGTTGTGGTTAGGGAGTTAGCATATAAAGTTGGGTGCCATTACTTCCATCCATTTTCATTAATTAATGTTGATGCACTTAGATTGATTTGCTAAGTTGCAACAACTTGTTATCTTTGACAGATGGACAGAAGCTGGATTAGAAAACGAGTTAGAAAGTTTTCGAAAGAACATATTAAAGGAGTTGATGATTTCATGGCATTTGTTCGGGCAAATTTTGCCAACGATGCTCACATTCTTTGCCCATGCTACGAATGCCTCAACCGTTCAAGAATGGCTCAAGGAAGAGTGGAAGATCATCTGCTTGTTAATGGGATGTCCAACACATATGATAGATGGATATATCATGGAGAACCTTTAGACAGACAACTTCAACATTGTGAAGCTGATACAGAGGCCCCTCATATGATGGGTGGTGGTGATGCTGGCAATTATTTCATGGAAAAAGTTTTGCGAGATAATGCTGGTTTGGAGGAAGAGGATGGGCATGAAGATGATAGGATTCCTGACCTATTGAAGGATTTGTACGATGCTGAAGATCGTGCTGATGGACAGAAGTCATTGTTTGAGGAGGCGAAGCACGCAGCTCATGAAGGGGGTAATTTTTCAAGATTTACCTTCACCGTGAAGTTACTCCACATCAAGTCTTTCTACCGGATTAGCAATGCTGCATTCAACGCAATACTCCGCCTTTTGAGCTTGCAATTCCCTGATAGTTGTGTTCCCAGATCTTATGATGAAGCATTGAGCATAATCCGCAGGCTGGGGTTAGGTTATGTGTCAATACATGTGTGCCCAAATAACTTGTCTTGTTTCGGAAGGATTTAGCAAAGCATGACAACTGTCCAAAATGCAATGCCTCTAGGTGGAAAGATGTTGATAGGAAGAAGTTAATACCGGAGAAGGTACTGAGGCACTTTCTGTTGATACCAAGGCTGCAGCGGATGTTCATCTCGAAGAAATCATCGCGTGAGGTATAGTGGCACAAGCTGAAGCGGCAACCTGTGGACAATGAGATGAGCCATCCAGCGGACGGAGAGGCATGGAAAGAGTTTGACCGTATACATGTAGATTTTGCTGCAGATCCAAGGAACATATAACTTGGCATTGCCACAGATGGGTTTAATCCGTTTGGGAACATGAGCACGTCTTATCGCATGTGGCCAGTTTTTGTGGTGTCGTACAACCTGCCACCATGGGCATGCATGGATCACTCCAACTTCATGATGTCATTGGTTATCCCGGGTCCAAAGTCTCCAGGAAAGGATTTTGATCTCTTTATGGAGCCACTTGTAGAAGAACTGCTCCAGCTCTGGACTGGTGTACCTACATAGGATGCCTTGAGTCCGGAAGAAAAGTTTAATCTACATGATGCAATCATATGGTCTGTCCATGATTTCTCGGCTCTACACACTCTGTCTAGGAGGATCAAAGCGGGTTATAAGGCATGTGTCCATTGTGACAAAGACCCTTGCACAAGAGAATAAGGAGCAAGATCTGCTATATTGGGCACCGCTGCTTTCTTCCCCAAAATCATCACTGGCGAAGAAGCAAAGATTTTAATGGTGAGAATGAAACCCGTGACAAGCCAGCTGAATTCACTAAAGACGAGCTGGAGCAGCAACTTGAAAAGGTGAAAGATGTGAGACCAGGAAAGCTTGCGAAGAAAAGAAAGCATGAGGAAGGTCAATGTTGGGACCGGAGGTCTTGTTTGTGGGACCTGCCATACTGGGCTGATATGAAATTAAGGCATAATCTCGATGTAATGCACATCGAGAAAAACATATGCGAGAATCTACTAGGGACGTTTATGAACATTGAAGGGAAGACAAAGGACATGGTTAGTTCTAGGATTGATTTGGAGGACATGGGCATAAGAGAAGATTTGCATCTATAGCACAATGAAGATGAAGATTCATTTGAAATGCCACGAGCATGGTATACTATGAGTAAAGAACAAAAGCTTACATTCTATGAATTCCTAAGAGCGGTGAAATTTCCAGATGGTTATGCTGCTAACCTAGCAAAGTGTGTTACTTCTGATGGATTCAAGTTTTCAGTACTGAAAACCCATGATTATCACATCCTCCTCCAAAGGATTTTACCGGCGGGCCTCCGAGGAATCATGGACAAGGATATATATGAAGCGGTTGCTGAGCTGGGAAATTTCTTTAGAGAACTGTGCTGCAAAACACTCAAGTTAACTGTCCTGGAAAGACTTGAAAAAGAAATCCCAATTATTCTTTGCAAGCTCGAGAAGATTTTCCCTCCAGCTTTCTTCACCGTGATGGTCCATTTGGCGGTGCACTTACCAAAAGAGGCAATGCTTAGAGTCCCTATGCAATACGGTTGGATGTACCCAATCAAAAGAAGGCTACTTATTTGTAAGCATTATGTGCGAAACACAGCAAGACCTGAAGGTTCTCTTGCTGAAGCATATGTCGTTGACGAGTGCTTGAATTTTTGCTCTAGATACTTTAGCGATGTGGAAACAAGATGGAATCGGCCGGGCAGAAATAGAGAGCGGTCTGATTCGCAAAGTGGTGATGTCTCTGTTTTCAACCATGGTGTGAACTTTCTTGGAGCCTCATAATACTTGGAGGCTAGTGATGAGTATGACAAGATGGTTTGGTTTGTGCTCAGCAATTGCGCCGAGGTTCTACCATATATCGAGTACGTTATATCTTGTGCACTCATTATATTTTTTTGCTTGGGTTGGTACCAGCCTAATGTTTTAATTCACATGTTTTGTTTGCATTGCAGGAAATGCAAGGAAGAGTTAAATCAGGAAAAAATCAAGATCAATGTTGATAAAAGGGTTGCCAAGGGGTTTGCTAATTGGTTTAAGAATCATGTGAGATCTTTAGCCACATGTTTGATGTTTTTTGTGTTATTCACCAATTGTTAAATACCATTGTTTGCTAAATGGTTTATTTGTGCAGATTGGAAGTTGCATGAGGAGAAGAAGGTCAGTGATGATCTATTTGCTTTGGCATGCTTACCGGATAAGTGAGTGAGAGTGTATTCAGCATGCATTGCTGACGGTGTCCGGTACCACACTGTTGACCGCGAGGAAAAAGGAAGACACGGAATAGTGGAATCGTCACGGAGGGATCACATGATCGTGAGATCATTGACTTCTATGGTTAGTTGAGAAGCATCATAGAGTTGCAGTACAACTCTAGTGGAGGCATCCAACGCTCGGTTGTCTTATTTTGCAGTGACTGGTTTGAGCTTCGTAGCAAGAAGAAGAGAGACTCTTTTGTCAAATATGATGGCCACTTGAAAAGCATCAACACTGCTAGGTGCTGGTATAAGAGAGATCCCTTTATTCTAACAACACAAGCAACAATGGTGTTTTATCTGCCAGACACACTTTTGCACGGAAAATGGCGAGTTGTGCAAAACTTTGAGCACAGACACTTGTGGAGTGTGACTGAAACTGAAGTGGAAAAGGACCCAGGTGATGGTGGACTAACATACCAAGATGATGACTCTACGGAAGTTCCGTTGCAAGTTGATGATGACTCTATGGAAGTTCCATTGCAAAGCAGAGTGTGAAGGGACCGGGAACGTGTGATCGTTGATGCTGCAACAGTTGAAGGCATCAAGAAAAGAAGAAAGGTGGTAGCGGACGGACATGAGAGCGAGGATGAGGAAAACAGGACTGATCATACTATACTGCAATATTGTAGTGATGATGAGGAAAATAGGAGTGGGCATAGAGTTCCTTGTTTTCGTATCGACGACGATGAGTAGCGAAGGTAAATTTGGTCTCCTTGGTGAGCTAATGCTATTACTACATGTTCCTGATGTAGTTTTTGTACTACAATTTTCTTCAAGTAGCAAAATGCATGAGACTGATGGTTGTAGTAATGGAGAGGCAGATGATGTTTCAGGGAAAATCATGTAGTTTTGGTGATCATGATGGCTCTAGTGATGGAGAGGCAAAATGCATAGTGGCTCTAGTGATGTAGTTTTGGTGCCATTTTCTTAGTTTTGGTCAGAACTGTTGGTTGTGATGTGATCCTGAAGTTGTAATGCAAAATGATGTTGTAATGATCCCGAAGTTTTTTTGAACTGAATTGAGATGTTGTTTTCAGAGCTGTTTTTCATACTATTTTCAGAGATAGTGATGTTGGTGCAAAATAGTGATGTTGTTTTTGGTTGTGATGATGAAGATGTTGTTGTTGGTACAGTGCAAAATGATGTGATGGAGGGCTGTTGTTTTGGTGTAAAATGATGATGTCTGGATATTTTGAATTGAATATTTTGCAAAATGATGATGGAGGACTGTTGTTTTGATACAATGCAGATAGTGATGTTGTTTTTTTGTAATGCTTGAAGATTGCAAAATATTTTTCATGAAGTTTTTGAACTGAATTGAGACGTTGTTGCTTTAACTATATAGAAACTAAATTATGTCTGAATACAAAAAAAATTGCGCGAGCGGGGACTCGAACCCACGACCAAGCGCATGTTTCACCCTGTCCAGAACCACTGAGCTAGCAAGAGAATGTTGATAATGTGCCTAGTTGTTTCACTATATACTTGAACCCACGAGCTAGCAAAAGAATATTGGCGCGCTCCATCAGACACCCGTCTGATCCCACGTGCGGCTCCATCAGATACACGGCCAAAAAATAATGCACGAGCAGGGGCTCGAACCCACGAAGGGGCGCTTATTTCACTTGCTTTATACCACTGGGCTAGGAAGAGGTTGTTGGCTGAGTACAGGAACATTTTACGATATCAAATAGAACTAGATGACAAGTGGGACCCACTCCCCCTCTCTATATCAAACAGGACCCTAATCTAAACTACATGTCAATTGCCCGACACTTCTCCTTCCTTCTCCTCCATCGACGGCGTCGACATCCCCTACTCCTCCATTGACGGCGACGGCATCGCCTTCTCCTCCATCGACAGCGACGCTCTGCTCCTCTTCCTCCCCACCACCGCTGCTACCGTCGCTGACTCCTTCCTCTCCCGCAGAGGTATGAATCCGCCGCTAACTCCTTCCTCTCCATTTGGTTTTCTGCTGCTGTTTAGATTAGGGTTTGACTCCATTGAATTTGGGTTGAACTGATTGGATTAGGGTTTGATTAGGGTTGTTGGATTAGCTTTTGATTAGGGTTGGATTAGGGTTCTTGTCGCCGCTGTTGTTGTGTTGAACTAAGCTTATTAGGGTTGGATTAGGGTTGGATTAGGCTTCTGCTCAAGTCAAGAGGATATGGTTCTCCACTTATGTACTTCTCTCTGATATGGGTTGGATTATGGTTAGTGTTGATTTATAGATATAGGTATGTTCATTTATAGATATGGGCAGATATGCCTTTTATAGTAGACATGGGCAGATATGGTCCTTTTATAGTAGCAAAAATTTTTGCCAATGAGATTGAGATTGAATATTTGCGCAGTGTGACTGAACATTGTGTGGTTCAATTTATATGTTCATTTATAGAGATTGTTTTCTGTTTCTTTCAATGATTTGTGTGGTTCAATTTCTGAAGTAAACTGGAGATGTTAGAAATTTGATGGTTGCTATCCATATATCTCCACTTATGAACATATCTGTCCAAATTTGATAGTTTCTGAACATGTGCCTTAATACTTTTTCTGTCATTTGGTGTCCATGGATTGAAATGTTGGCTGTAATATATTGATTGTAGTATATTTGTGCTTTAATACCTTTTCTGTCATTTTTGCATGTTAATTCAGTGTTTGTGTTGATTTGATGCCAATGTCCAGAAACAATATTTTGATGGATGGGTTTATGTGTTCTGCAAATTGAGGCCATTGCCATTTATAGTAGATTTATAGATATGTTCAGATATGTTTATGCCAATATTCAGATATGGATGGGTTTAGATAGGGATATTTTCTGTCATTTATGCTGATGTTTAGATATGTTCATTTATAGATATGGAACAATGTCCAGTCTTGTTTATAGTTGTGTCCTGTTTATAGCTTTTGATCCATTTATAGTAGATATGGTTCAAGCTGTGTTCTGGTCCATTTATAGTAGATTTTAGTGCTGTTGGTGGTCACCTGATGATGTTGCTGCTGTTGTTGTTATTCTCGTTGGCCCTGGCAAACACATGTAGTAAATATCCTACTTTTTTGAAGTGCTTGTTTCCTATTTATGTACAGTACTGTTGTTTAATTTACAATGCTGCTTTTTAGAGAAGTGAGATGGCTGGCTTGGAAGGTTTTGAGTTCTTCGAGATCGTAATTGAGAAATCTTGCAGTATGCAGGTATATTTATCATCACTCATTTCTTTATCTTTACTCTGCTGTCTAGTGCTTGATTAGCACAATTAACCACTACTTGACGCTGACCTCGCGATGGTGGTGCCTGACGATGACCTCGTGACAGTAGTAGCACCGGCGATTCCACAGCTGGGCGACATGACCATGTTAATTGTGGTAGAGGAGTACATCTGCGTCGGCATTCGCCACTCTGAGCGCATCAGGATGATGAAGGAGAATAAGGAGAAGAACGAGTGAAGATGTTAAGAAATCAAGTGGGAATGTTAAGTGGCAATGCCAGGCTTAGTTTGAATTTTGTGCATGCTTATGGATGCTTAAGTATGAATATTATGTTTCTTAATTATGAATATTCAGTTTGGTAATTTATGGTAATTGATATTTTGTGCATGCTCATGGATGAAAGATGAAATTATGGGTTTTTGTGCATGCTCATGTATGAAACAATATAAGTTTCATTCTGTGATTGTCAAAAACATGTTTTTCCGTTAAGATTGTTCATTAAGAATCAACAACATTATGAAACAATATAAGTTTAATGCTCAAGTATGACAGCGTCATCTAAACATGGTTTTTTGTAAACAATCGACAACATATTGGCACGACTCAAACCCTAGCCACGGAAGGCTGCTGCGACGAAATCGGCCGGTTTTTGAAAACACCGTAAAAATTTCAAATAAAATCAAAAAAATGGGAGACCTCCGCGTCACATCATCAAATGTGGCCTACCAACTAGCAAAAATACTAAACTTGCAATACCAGCGTTTTCGTGAAAAAGTGTTCTCAAAAACGACCTACCATGAACGAAGATTCATGGCTTTCAAGCCAAACTAGCAATGATATGGCCGCATCCGTTGAATAGTTTTTGATAATATGCCCAAATTTGGCGCATGCCTCCGTCTTGTGATGGCAAACAACATTGCCAAAGCGAGGTTCCAACTTGTTTAACAAAAAATACCGTTTTTCATTTTTGAATGCTAAAGACATACGTTTTTCGTGAAGCGGCTACAAGGAGGGTCACCCCAAATGGCGCCATTCCATGTATATCTCAAAGTAGACCCTATTTTACAGATGGTCGCCAAAAAGCATGCATTTTCGACCCTCATAGCTACTCCCGGCCATTCATACCACCTTCGGCCGATTCAGTTGGAACCGGCTGCAATTTGAACTCGGATCCTCCATAGCTTGCGTGTTATTTTTGCCAAAAAAACATTTTTAGCTTCACAGGTAGGCATTTCATCAAAGAATCGACAACAGATTGGCACAACTCAAACCCTGGCCACAGACGGCCGCCGCAACGAAATCGGCCGGTTTTTGAAAACACCGTAAAAATATCAAAAAAATCAAAAAAAAGGGAGACCTCCGCGTCACATCATCAAATGTGGCCTACCAACTAGCAAAAATACTAAACTTGCTCCTTGTGGTTATATTGTCAGTTTCATAAAATTTGTGTCTTAATATGCTAAGTGAAATGTATTGCTGCAATCTGAATAAGCTGGCTTAATTGTGCATATGTGTTGTTAGTCTTCCTTACTTGAATAAATGGATTAAATGATAATAAAATATCATAATATATGTTTGGTTGTCTGTCCATGCATTCCAAACATTCACCTAATAGTTGCGTTTCCTTTATCATGCAACGAAGAGCCTCTCACCGAGTACGAGAAGGTTAGGGCTAGAAATATCATGAGGAACAACCGGATGTTCCAGTCCCTTGGCATCGGTGCAATAGTGTCGATGATTAGGAAAACAAATGGTGTACAAGAAGGTAGAAGGGATGAGGTTCAAGAAGGTAGTGGAGTTATCAATGATGACCCAGAGTACAATCCTAAGGAGGATGAAGTTATTGATGGAGAGGAAGTGGATGATGTCGTAGTGAACAAGACTGTTAAGGTGCAAACTCTGTCTTGCTTGGAGGATTGGGGTTCTTTTATGCTACGTGTTTCCTTGTGCTCACATATTTCTCTTGTGATCTAATGCTTTTTTCCGTGCTGTTTATACAAGGCACTGAAGGAATCTAGGACGAAGAGGTCTGGTGTTAAGAAGACAGTCAGCAAGAAGAAGAAGAGCTCACAAACATCTGCTGCAATGCCTCCAGGAAGGGTGATGGCCCCAACTCCAGGAAAAAAAGAGGATCCTAGAACCTGATGAACCTGCCCCTGATAGAGTCACAAGGCAGAAAGCAAAGATGGCGACTGCGACGGACCGCCAGGAAAGTCTGTTGCGCATGGACTCTAAGACCTTAGTGCAAATGGGTGATGAGTTGCCGCCCATGGATGAAGGAACCACTCTCAGCATGGATGGAAGTGGCACTGTCTACCTAGATGGAGGAACTATCTACATTGATGAAGCAGACACTATCCACAAAGACCTCAGCCCTGTTGCACCTTCTATTGATAGGAATGTTGTCATCAATGAAGAAGAAGAACAGCTTGTGCTTCAATCTGGCAAGTTAACCTTTGCAATGCTATCTTTTACTAGTGCATTTTCCAAATGGAATGATCATGTATGCTTTTGTCAATTCCTACATTTGTCGATTTCTATTCTAATTTATAAGTTCAATTTCATTTTCAGATGCAATGACTACCAAGACTAGACTTAGAAAGGGAAAAGGGCTAGAGAGAATCACCAAGTCGCTTGGTAGCAAGGTGCCTATCCAATTCCCGAAGGGATGAAGCGTCCAGAGAAGCCTCTACAGGCAGCAAAGCTTGCTTCTGAGTGCGGGCTCATTGCAAGAAGCCATCTTCCGGTTCTTCCTCACTTCAAGCTATACAAAAAAATGCTAGTCTATTAGAGAACTACATTGGGAAAGTTGATGTAAGCTACTTGTTTCATAGTTAATGTGATATCTATTTTCTGTTACACCTATGCATGATCACTAATATTTTTCCTACCTTGTTTGTTGTCTTGGTAGGCAAATTTTGAGATGAACACGGACTCGGAGACCATTAAGACCGCGTGCAAAGATATTCTGCAGAAAAATTCAAAGAACAGACACCATCAGATCAAGAAGAAGTATTTTGATACCGTAGCCGCAAACAAAGTCAGCATTAAGTCTCCGGTGCCAGATCTGACGGATGGTGAATGGCAAGCTCTGGTGGAGATGTGGTCTACCCCAAGACACAAGGTTTGTCTCTGCTTTGTTTGATGCTTTATGTTCTGCACACTATATGCTAGTTCTAGATCATGCTGACAGTATGCTTTTTTGTAGGAAACTTGTGTGTCGAACAAGATGAATCAAGAAAAGGTTGTGTACAATCAGAGAACTGGTTCCAGGCACTACACAGCACACATTTTTGCCACTGTGAGAAATTTTCTCTAGAGACCTTACTGTTTGATCCTCGTTGAATAACATTTCTGACTCTTGCTGAATAACATTTTGATTATTGTTGAAATTTTTTTCAGAAAGAAGAGTGTAAGGGTGAGGAGCTGTCTACGATTGACTTGTTTAAGGCCACCCACAACAGCAAGAAGTACGGGTTTTCGGAGCCAGTCAACACTGCTATAGTAAGTCACTCCATGCTTTGTTGAAACCTTAGCCATGTTTGATTCACAGCCAACTTTGATGATGTTTAATGTTGTTTGATGCTTTGATGCTTTGATGTTGTTTGATACGGAGCTAATTAGGAACACGCGCTATGTTCCATGCTTTGATGTTGTTTGATAGTTCAACAAAGATACCAGAACTTGCTGTAGCTATTTGTTGCATTTTCTATGATATGATGAATTTTGATCTGAATGTTAGTTTAATGATCGGCTCACTCGGGAAGCCATCTTATATAGAACCACCATTCTAGGCTTAATGAAGCGATCATATTGTTCCAATTGCATGTCTCCAGGTCACTAGTCATCATCTTCTTGTATAGATTTTGTGTGCTAGTTTGGTTACTTCAAATAATCCATTTGTGTGCTGGTTTGGTTTCTCTTGCTTGGTTTGCTTTGCAAAATGTGAAATAGATCTCCCACTAATGCCTATCATTTTCCTCCATATGCTAGCTTGAGATGGAAAAAATGAAGGACGCGCTGGTACCAGAAGGTGAAGAGCCAAAGTCTGTTGTTGAAATTGTCGAAGAAGTGCTCAATACCGAAGTCAAGCAAAGCACATTCCTCAGGAATGTTGGGCTCCAGTCATCTAGGAACAACTCCGGCAAAGCAACTGCTGAAGTGGCTGCTCATGTTCGTGACCTTGAGCAAAAGCTCAAGAGGTCCGAGCTTCAAGCTGAAGTGATGCAAGAAGAATTCGCGGCAATCGAGATGAAGGCGAAAGAATCTGAAACTACACGCGACAAGGAACTTGAGGTGCTGTGCAAGAAGTCTCAATAGCAGGAAGAGAAGTTAGCCCACTTGATGGCTCTCTTTGGAGCTAAGGTAGTTTGATGGTTGTGAACCTCTTATGCAGTTGGATGGCTCTCAAGTGCAGTTTGTCTTTGAACCTCTTATGCAGTTTGTCGTAGTTTAGTTCTCTTTGATGGCTGTGAACCTAGGAGTTTGGAGCATTTTGTTGCATTTTGTCTTTGGAGTTGTGAACCTGGGAGTAGTTTGATGGTTGTGAACCTGTGAACAGTTTGGAGTTGTGAAGTTATGTGATCTTGTGAACTTGTGTTTATTTTCTGTGAAGTTGTGTGGATCACTTGTGCACCTGGCCCTTGTTATTTGAACCTGGACTTGTGGATCACTTGTGCACCTGGGCCTTGCTGTTTATAGTTATGCAAAATAAGAACCTGGGCTCTAAAAAGGCCGAGGCCCAAACAAGAATTGCCCAAACAAGAATTAGACCAAAAAGGCTTGGGCCTAAAAAAAGAAATGACTGTAAGAATTTTTTTTGGAAAAGGCTGCATAACAGAAAATAAAAAGGCCAAGGCCCAAATTCGAACTAGAATAAAAAGGATGTGGCCCAAAACAATAGTGGACTATAAAAACAATTCATCAAAAAAAGGCTCCATTCCCAAAAAATAAAAGGCCAAATTATTGGGCCAGGCCCATGCAGATAAGCAAAATAAAGAGAAAAAAACATTAAATGGGTTCAATTATTGGGCTTGGCCCATATAGACGGCTGAAATGGACCGGGCTGATTCTATTTTATGACCTTTTCATTTAGTTGTAATTTTGCCACGTCAGCTTGCCACGATGGATCTGACGTGGTGTGGTCGCATTGCTAGTGACCAAAATAATTGGTCGTTAAATCTACGACCTTTTTTTGGTCGTAAACGTCTATGACTATTCCAGAAGAAAGGTCGCTAATGTCAATGTACGACGACCAGCTTTTGACCTTGTGATTTTGGTCACAAAAAGGTCACAAATGGAAAACAATGACCATTCAGTGACCAATAGTGGTGGTCACAAGTTGACATATTTCTTGTAGTGAACCCGAACTAATTTTGAGTATTGCTATGATGAGACAATCTCGTCATAGTCAATTCTTTGATCTTGTCATAAACTATTTGTAACAAGCCAAGCATTATAAAACATTTTTATCTTTGTCAGTTTATAGATCCATTAAGTTCATCAAGTTCTAAGCTTGAATTGTGTAAATGGATACTATCTCGGACTATGTTGGCATATAGCCAATTTCCTGAGTCAAGGTCCATCAATGCTTCTCTATGATTTATAGGTTCATTGTTTGCCCAACAATATTACATTTGCATACCATAATGGTCTGCACGAATATACCCAACCTATATAGTTTAGCAAAAAATTTGACCGTAGTCTCTATATCTCATGTAGAGGTTTGTGTATCACTCGCAGTAAGAAATTCTAGAATTACTTCCAGTGTTTCTTTTCTTTGAGATGATTACGAAGATTCTGCAATCTTATCGAGTTGCACCGCCCTCCCACTCACTCTTTTGTAGAAAACACTTCCTTCAACACTTCCACACTCTATGGCAACAATTTTCCTCAACGTAGTGATAGAGGAATACCCACCTATTTGGGATAACCTACAAAGTAGCACTTATTTCAATAAATTGATGGCGCTTCTTTTTTCATGTGAAAGCCACAAAATCTAAAGCATCACTTTGAAAGTATACTGGCGAAATAATTAATGTCATATTTGATCACCATGCCATACATAGTTTGCTAGCATCTGCATAAAACAATCTACTCTTAGTAGTGTTTCTAGGAGGTGCAAGCTATAAAATTCTTTTATAGCTCATCAGACATTCGCTAAATTTATAACTCAAATATTCTTTTCTGCCATCCAATTGTAGAAACATAACTTTCTTGTTACAGTAATTTCTACTTCGTTCTAAAAACCTTTTGAAACACTTCAAAAGATCCATATTTATGTCTCAATTAATAGATATAACTATCTACTTGAGTCATCATTGAAGATAGATAAATCCACTGCTTGCAACAACACTTATTGGACTACACACATCAATATGCATATTGCCAATTATTTTGTTGCTCGTTCTCTATGGTCTGCCAACGGTATTTTAGTTTACTTCACTAATTGGAAAAAACTTGCAAGTGTGAGATGATTCTCAATCAGATGACTTCAATATTCATCACTATGAAATTTCTGAATTGTAGTTTCTCCAATGTGACTAAATGCAGTGCTACACATATGTGGTATTCTTTCAGTCTTGTGACATTTAGCGTCAGTGTTATGGATGTTCAATTTTAATATCAATATTCATAACATACATCTTATTCACAATAATAGTATGCCCTTTTGTTCATAACATCGAACAACTATTGTTCTGTCATGGACAACCTCCATCATAACATTGAACAATTACTGTTCTGTCATGAAGAACCTCCTTGCAACTTCTATACAATGGGCTAGAGTGTGCAAAAAAAACTCTAAAATGAATTATGATAATAAATATAGAGGAAATACACTAAAAAAATACTGTAACCTTTTACAATCCATCAAAATATTTTAACCTCATTATTTTTTGGTATTTGGGCCGTTCAAAGTTTCTTGCAACGATTTGCAATAATATGCAACCCAGTCGATATCCTTGTGATTAACCTTTTAACCATAATACTGAAGAATCAGTGATCAACAAATTGATCAAATTTTCCCAAGAACTATAATGTACTTGATGAACCACCTCTGCATCTCATAAATTGTATGACATTCATAACTGAGCTGGACATTCCAGTCTTCTTTTCTTTCTGTCTTTTACTTCTTATAGTTTTACTTCAATATTTATTTTACTCTTAGAAGAAACAACAACTTTAAGAGTGGTGTGAGCCCCAAACTTCCCTAGGCGTGTAGTGCTCATTACATCATTTGGTTTTGTTCTTTATCTACTAGTTTTCACCATCAACACATGACTGGCTTTCTTCCGGATCTTACACATTTCAGTCTTAAACATAGTTGAACACTTCACTAGAATTTGCAAACCAAACACTTCTTTAGATATCACATATCTTTTAGCCTTTATTTGTTTCTGAAAGCATTTTTTAGTTCCAAGAATATCACATAACTATCCCAAACATTTTGAAGTTCGGGTTTCTTGGAAGCAAGCAGACCATAATGCAATTCTAGCTTTTGGATCGAAGGACATGAGTCTCGTCATCCATAGCATCAGTGAGAGAGTAGTGTAAACATGTTGTAGGACATAATCCTTCTTGGAACTTTTAGAGGATGATCCTCTCAAACATAAAGTTTCAACCAGATAAATAACAATCAATCAATTTGAGCAACAATGGTGGAACTGTGAGCCATTATTTTACAACTATAATGCAAACTACACATAGACATTGTTCATAATTAATTTACACTAGTTATTAAACTTAATTAATACATAATTATGCTTCCACTCAAATCAATATCTCACATAATTGATAGTGAGTGATTCAAGATCCAAACCTAGTTCTCGGCCATTGATGTGGACATCATTGATGGCGAGAATTTTGACCGATGGGCAAACTTTTGCCGATCATATCTCCATATGACTCTTTTTCATCTTTTGATGCTTTGTGCTCTGAGCTCAGAATGATTCTACTAGAAATTCATGACAACCGAGTGCTATCTGCAAGCATGGTCTAACCATCCCCGTCTTACACCTCACGTCCCATTTGTGCTCATGTGGACATGACCCACTCCGGACCGTTATGTGTTATAGACGGTTGCTACACCGGGAAGAGCACATTTTAACTATGAGAGATCACCCTAATAATTGACTACTGCGCAATCAAAGGGTGGAAACAACAAAGGGATAAACATCTTAGGCAATTCATAATAGCATGATATGGTATCGCCCTGGGCGTCAGGAGTCCTCCATGATCATCTTCAATCTCCAGTTGAAGCGACATGACGGCCAATATTTAGTTGCCGTGGCAATTGTTTCAAAAACATTGCCATGACGGCAATCTTAGAAAACATTGTCGTGGCGAACGTTTCAGAAAACGTTGCCGTGGCAAAAATTATCGCTCCTCGTCCCGCGCCTTGTTACACCTCCTCCTCGTCGGGGTCCTCTGTGTACATCTTGCCACCATCACCTTTAACCTATCTCTACGATATTCACATTAAGGTGGCAATCTCGTGGCTCCAACCATCATGCCGTGACGCGCAGACCACTTAACATTACATCATATAACCATCTCATACATAAACTCATTATCAAGACGAAGGCTATACCACCTCATATGCAAACCCTGCAAAACCAAGTTAGACGTCCTCTAATCAGTTTTTGCAAAATTTTATTTACGTGGTTAACAAGTTCTATCGATAAAGACAACTAACTATTCAAGCACAACAATGTGATGTTCTTGATGCTAGATTAAGTTTTGGGGTGTGTGAAACAGATAATTAATAAAAAAGTCTCATCCCCCACACTAAACTTTGTCAATACGCGTGACTCCCTAGAAGATCATCCATCTTTGGCACCCTCTTGTGTACGGGACAGTTCACTATTCCCGACTATGATGTAGCCCAAGGAACTGTTAGCATGTCGTCGACAGCCAGAGCCAATCAATTGTTAGAACCTTGTAGCAATACTACATCATTCTGCCGATGAACTAAACCAAAGCAAGAACATCAACCCTCACATATCATATGTGATCTAGATCGCAACCTGCATCTACTCATAAACCAGCTCATGATGCCACTGTTGGGAAGCATAGTAGAAAACAAAAAAATCTCACCTACATCACAAAGATCAATATGAAGATGCATAACGCGTTGGAACCAATGATCATTACCGACTCCGAAGTGCAGCGGAAGAAGAAGAGTCAGTTTAGATCGTGCTGGAAGTCCCTCGAATGTTGATGGTCATCCTGCGAACCGTCCTAGAACGATCCCTCAAACCGAAGACAAAAAGCACGGCCTCTCTACTTGGTTCCAAGCATACGGTTATCATGATCTGGCAGCGCTTCACTGATACGTCTCCAATGTATCTATAATTTATGAAGCATTCATGCTATTTTATTATCTGTTTTGAACGATTATGGGCTTTATTGTACACTTTTATATTACTTTTGGGACTAACCTATTAACCGGAGGCCCAGCCCATATTGATGTTTTATTGCCTGTTTCAGTATTTCGAGGAAAAGGAATATCAAACGGAGTCCAAACGGAATGAAACCTTCGGCAGCGTGATTTTTTGGAAGAATATGATCCTGGAGACTTGGAGTTCACGTCAGAAGATCCTTGAGGCAGCCACGAGATAGGAGGGCGCCCCCCCCTGTAGGGTGGGACCCCTGTCTCGTGGGCCCCTCAAGCACCTCCTGACCGACTTCTTTCGCCTATATAAGCCTACGTACCTTAAAAACATCGAATATCAAGATAGATCAGGAGTTCCGCCGCCGCAAGCCTCTGTAGCCACCAAAAATTTCTCGGGAGCCCGTTCTGGCACCCTGCCGGAGGGGGAATCCATCACCGGTGGCCATCTTCATCATCCCGACGCTCTCCATGACGAGGAGGGAGTAGTTAACCATCAGGGCTGAGGGTATGTACCAGTAGCTATGTGTTTGATCTCTCTCTCTCTCTCTCTCTCTCTCTCTCGTGCTCTCTCTATGGCACGATCTTGATGTATCGCGAGCTTTGTTTTTATAGTTGGATCTTATGATGTTTCTCCCCCTCTACTCTCTTGTGATGAATTGAGTTTCCCTCTTGAAGTTATCTTATCGGATTGAGTCTTTTTTCCGAGAACACTTGATGTATGTCTTGCCGTGTTTATCTGTGGTGACAATGGGATATCACATGCCACTTGATGTATGTTTTGGTGACCAACTTGCGGGTTCCGCCCATGAACCTATGCATAGGGGTTGGCACACGTTTTCTTGACTCTCCGGTAGAAACTTTGGGGCACTCTTTGAAGTACTTTGTGTTGGTTGGATGAATCTGAGACTATGTGATGCATATCGTATAATCATGTCCACGGATACTTGAGGTGACAATGGAGTATCTAGGTGACATTAGGGTTTTGGTTGATTTGTGTCTTAAGGTGTTATTCTAGTACGAACTCTTGAATAGATTGATCTGAAAGAATAACTTTGAGGTGGTTTCGTACCCTACCATAATCTCTATGTTTGTTCTCTCCTATTAGTGGCTTTGGAGTGACTCTTTGTTGCATGTTGAGGGATTGTTATATGATCTATCTATGTTATTATTGTTGAGAGAACTTGCACTAGTGAAAGTACGAACCCTAGGCCTTGTTTCCTACCATTGCAATACCGTTTACGTTCACTTTTATCCTTAGTTACCTTGTTGTTTTTATTATTTCAGATTACAAAAACCCATATCGACTATCCATATTGCACTTGTATCACTATCTCTTCGCCGACTAGTGCACCTATACAATTTACCATTGTATTGGGTGTGTTGGGGACACAAGAGACTCTTTGTTATTTGGTTGCAGGGTTGTTTGAGAGAGACCATCTTCATCCTACGCCTCCTACGGATTGATAAACCTTAGGTCATCCACTTGAGGGAAATTTGCTACTGTCCTCCAAATCTGTGCACTTGCAGGCCCAACAACGTCTACAAGAAGAAGGTTGTGTAGTAGACATCAAGCTCTTTTCTGGCACCGTTGCCGGGGAGGCTAGGTAAAGGGCACTCACTCACACCCCGTCAACTAAGCTCTTTTCTGGCACCGTTCCGGGGGAGGTGAGTGCTTGAAGGTATATCTTTAGATCTTGCAATTGAATCTTTTTGTTTCTTATTTTATCACTAGTTTAGTTTATAAAAGAAAACTATAAAAAATGGAATTTAGTTTGTCTCATATGCTTCATATTTTTAATATCTTTCGTGAGAATGATGGAAAGGAAAATTGTGCTCAAGTGCTAGAAGAAGAATTACATAGAATGTTTGGCATCAAATATGTGAATGATAAGCATGATTGCAATGTTGTTAGTATGAATTCCTTGAATATCCATGATGCTAATGATATGCAAAGCCACAAGCTTGGGGAAGCTATGCTTGATGAATATGATATATTTTGTCCCCCAAGCTTTGGTGAGCAAATTTATTTTGTTGATAGCATGCCTCCTATTTATGATGATTATATTGATGAAAGTGGGTTTGGAAGAGTTTCAACTTTATAAAGTAGTGATCCGACTATTTTGGAGGATGTTGAATCTTATTGTGATGAACATGAAAGTGGATTTGGAAGAGTGTCAACTTTATTTAGTGATGATTCCACTATTTTGGAAGAGGTTCCAATTGATTATGAGAACAAAGTTGCTATCTATGATGATTATTGTGATGACTTGTATTCTATTAGGAATAATGATAACCATGAAACTTGTCATCATGATTTTAGTTTTCAATTGGATTATGTCTCACATGATAATTATTTTGTTGAGTTTGCTCCCACTATTATTCATGAGAAGAATTTTGTTTATGTGGAGAGTAGCAAATTTTCTATGCTTGTAGATCATGAAAATAATGCTTTAGGTGCTGGTTATATTGTTGAATTCATTCATGATGCTACTGAAAATTATTATGAGGGAGGAATATATGCTTGTAGGAATTGCAATAATGTCAAGTTTCCTCTCTATGTGCTTAAAATCTTGAAGTTATGCTTGTTTTACTTTCCTATGCTAGTTAATTATTGTTCCCATAAGTTGTTTGCTCACAAAATCCCTATGCATAGGAATAGGGTTAGACTTAAATGTGCTAGTCATATGCTTCATGATGCTCCCGTTATGTTTCAATTCTTGTCTTTTATGTGAGCATCATTGTCATCATCATGCCTAGCTAAAAGGCATTAAAGAAAAGCGCTTGTTGGGAGACAACCCAATATTTATCCTTACTGTTTTTGTGTGTCCACATGATTATGCTACTGTAGTAATCATGTTTTATAGCTTCTGTTTCAATAAAGTGCCAAGTAAGACCTTTAGGATAGCTTACGATGATAGTTGTGTTGATCCTGCTGAAATTCAGAAACTTTTTCATCCAGTAAATTAGTTTTGTTAATTAACAGAAACGTGCTTCTGATCTTATTATTTTTTCTCCAGATTGGTACACAAATTACTTAGGACTTCATAATTTGGTAGGATTTTTGGAGTTCCATAAGTATAAGTTTGATACAGATTACTGCAGACTATTCTATTTTTGACAGATTCTGTTTTCTATGTGTTGTTTGCTTATTTTGATGAATCTATGAGTAGTATCGGAGGGTATGAACCATAGATAAGTTGAAGTACAGTAGATATTACACCAATATGAATTTAGAATGAGTTAATTACAGTACCTAAGTGGTGGTTTTATTTTCTTATACTAACGGAGCTTACGAGTTTTCTGTTGAGTTTTGTGTTGTGAAGTTTTCATGTTTTGGGTAAAGATTTGATGGACTATGGAATTAGGAGTGGAAAGAGCCTAGGCTTGGGGATTCCCAAGGCACCCCAAGGTAATATTCAAGGACAACCAAGAGCCTAAGCTTGGGGATGCCCCGGATAGCATCCCCTCTTTCGTCTTCGGTCATCGGTAACTTTAGTTGGAGCTATATTTTTATTCACCACATGATATGTGTTTTGCTTGGAGCGTCATTTTATTTTGTTAGTATTAGATTTATGTTATTTAGAATAATGTTTTTCCTCTTTATTTTCAATAAAAAAGTCAAGGATAGCCTTTGCCATGCTTATTTTGCTAGTGTACATGTTGCTGTTTGAAAACAGGAAGTTTACCGTTGTTGCAAAACTTCCCTAGAAAAGTAAGAGCATGATATAATGTTGAAACTTTTTGCATAATAAGATATGATAAATTTACTACAGTGGGAATTTTATTTCGTAATTTTTGGAGTTAGGGAAGTATGATGAATCTTGCATTCTTTACAGATTGTACTTTTTTGACAGATTGCTGTTATGTTTGCATTGTTTGCATATGTTTGCTTGTTTAATGATTCTATTTGAGAATGGGAGTGTTAAATATGCAGAGGCATTTAGTATGAAATGTTGAATAATAATTTAAGTGATTTGTTACAGTAGAAAGTGATAATGTTTTGCATTGGTTTATAACTAACCTATCTCATGAGTTCTCGTTGAGTTTGGTGTGGATGAAGCCTTTGAGAAAGAGAGAAACCATGATATAAGAGGAATTAAGGAGACACAAAAGTTCAAACTTGGGGATGCCCAAGGCACCCCAAGATAATATTCCAAGAAGTCTCAAGCATCTAAGCTTGGGGATGCCCCCGGTAGGCATCCCACCTTTCTTCTTCAACAACTATCGGTTAGTATCGGTTGAGCCTAAGTTTTTGCTTCTTCACATGAGTTGTGCTATCCTTGCAATGCCTTTTTATTTTGTTTTGCTTCCTGCTTGATTGGAATACCAAGATCTGAAATTCTTTAATGAGAGAGAGTCTTCACATAGATACATAATTATTTAGCTACTCATTGATCTTCACTTATATCTTGTTGGTGTAGTTTGTCATTTACTCGTGTGCTTCACTTATATGCTATGAGTAAATGGTTGAATGAGTTTATTGTCATAAATCTGAAATTATACATGCCTCATTTGCTTATCCCATGGGGATTAATGACTTCACATCTAAGAAGTAGAGGTTGTAAATTTATTGAAGGTTGGCAAGAGTTGTATTGGTCATTTGAATAATTCATGAAATAATATTGAAGGAAGAGAGATTTCACATATAAATATACTATCCTAGACATCTTTTATAGTTGGGAGCACTCATTAAGTATGACATGCTAAATAGTTGATGTTGGACAAGGAAGACAACATAATGGGTTATGTTTTCTGACATCTCAGTTAAAGTATATTGTCATGGATCATTCAAACATGTTGAGCTTGCCTTTCCCCCTCATGCTAGCCAAAATTCCTTGCACCAAGTAGAGATACTACTTGTGCTTCCAAATATCCTTAAACCTAGTTTTTCCATGACAGTCCACCATACATGCCTATGGATTGAGTAAGATCCTTCAAGTAAGTTATCATCGGTGCAAGCAATAAAAATTTCTCTCTAAATATGTATGATCTTTTGGTGTGAAGAAAATAGCTTTATACGATCTTGTTATGGAAGCAATAAAAGCGACGGACTACATAATAAAGTTCCATACACAAGTGGCAATTAAAGTGACGTTCATTCGCATTAAGATTTTGTGCATCCAACCCTAAAAGCGCATGACAACCTCTGCTTCCCTCTGCGAAGGGCCTATCTTTTACTTTATGTCTTTTACTTTATGCAAGAGTCAAGGTGATCTTCACCTTTCCCTTTTTCATTTTATACTTTGGCAAGCACCTCGTGTTGGAAAGATCCTGATATATATATCCAATTGGATGTAAGTTAGCATGAACTATTATTGTTGACATCACCCAAAGGTGAATACATTGGGAGGCAACACTATAAGCCCCTATCTTTCTCAGTGTCCGATTGAAACTCCATAACCATTAGTATTGCGTGAGTGTTAGCAATTGTAGAAGACCATATGATAGTTGAGTATGTGGAGTTTGTTATTCCTGAAAATAAGATGAATTGCAATTGTTTGATGACTAAGAATGAAGTTTGCTAGTTTTCAAGAAAGTTTATGGTCTATGCATTGACATGTGAACTGCTTGTTACTTTATCGTGAGAAGTTTTATGAGATGAACTACTGTTATGACATATTATCATGCTAGAAAAGGTGATTGAAATTATCATTGATCAAACTTGTGCACCTTCTAGCATTCACACTTCATAAATTCTTTCTTTATCATTTACCTACTCGAGTACGAGTAGGAATTAAGCTTGGGGATGCTGATACGTCTCCAACGTACCTATAATTTATGAACCATTCATGCTATTTTATTATCTGTTTTGAATGATTACGGGCTTTATTATACACTTTTATATTACTTTTGGGACTAACCTATTAACCGGAGGCCCAGCCCATATTGTTGTTTTATTGCCTATTTCAGTATTTCGAGGAAAAGGAATATCAAACGGAGTCCAAACGGAATGAAACCTTCGGCAATGTGATTTTTTGGAAGAATATGATCCTGGAGACTTGGAGTTCACGTCAGAAGATCCTTGAGGCAGCCACGAGATAGGAGGGCGCGCCCCCCTGTAGGGCGCGCCCCCTGTCTCGTGGGCCCCTCGAGCACCTCCCGACCGACTTATTTCGCCTATATAAGCCTACGTACCCTAAAAACATCGAATATCAAGATAGATCGGGAGTTTCGCCTCCGCAAGCCTCTGTAGCCACCAAAAATCTCTCGGGAGCCCGTTTCGGCACCCTGTCGGAGGGGAAACCATCACCGGTGGCCATCTTCATCATCCCGGCGCTCTCCATGACGAGGAGGGAGTAGTTCACCCTCGGTGCTGAGGGTATGTACCAGTAGCTATGTGTTTGATCTCTCTCTCTCTCTCTCTCTCTCGTGTTCTCTCTATGGCACGATCTTGATGTATCGCGAGCTTTGTTATTATAGTTGGTTATTATGATGTTTCTCCCCCTCTACTCTCTTGTGATGAATTGAGTTTCCCTCTTGAAGTTATCTTATCGGATTGAGTCTTTTTTTTAGAACACTTGATGTATGTCTTGTCGTGTTTATCTGTGGTGACAATGGGATATCACGTGCCACTTGATGTATGTTTTGGTGACCAACTTGCGGGTTCCGCCCATGAACCTATGCATAGGGGTTGGCACACGTTTTCTTGACTCTCCGGTAGAAACTTTGGGGCACTCTTTGAAGTACTTTGTGTTGGTTGAATGAATCTGAGACTGTGTGATGCATATCGTATAATCATGCCCACGGATACTTGAGGTGACAATGGAGTATCTAGGTGACATTAGGGTTTTGGTTGATTTGTGTCTTAAGGTGTTATTCTAGTACGAACTCTTGAATAGATTCATCTGAAAGAATAACTTTGAGGTGGTTTCGTAACCTACCATAATCTCTACGTTTGTTCTCTGCTATTAGTGGCTTTGGAGTGACTCTTTGTTGCATGTTGAGGGATTGTTATATGATCTATCTATGTTATTATTGTTGAGAGAACTTGCACTAGTGAAAGTACGAACCCTAGGCCTTGTTTCCTACCATTGCAATACCGTTTACGCTCACTTTTATCATTAGTTACCTTGCTATTTTTATTATTTCAGATTACAAAAAACCATATCTACTATCCATATTGCACTTGTATCACCATCTCTTCGCCGAACTAGTGCACCTATACAATTCACCATTGTATTGGGTGTGTTGGGGACACAAGAGACTCTTTGTTATTTGGTTGCAGGGTTGTTTGAGAGAGACCATCTTCATCCTACGCCTCCTACGGAATGATAAACCTTAGGTCATCCACTTGAGGGAAATTTGCTACTGTCCTACAAACATGTGCACTTGCAGGCCCAACAACGTCTACAAGAAGAAGGTTGTGTAGTAGACATCATTCACCATCCAGAGCTAATCATCGCTAGAGAATTAGAGGGAGGATAATAGAACCACACTGGGCTTCTAATTATGAGTATTAGAGGTGGCTAGGGCTAGCTCTAATTAGTCTAGGACCAACTAGAACTAGAACTAGATCAACTAGAAGAGGCACCCAAAAACTTGTGTTTCAATAGGTGCAAAACCTCTAGTATATATAGGTTTAGGGGGGGAGGAGAGTGAAGCCACCAAGGGGGAAAGTTCCCCCTTTGTGCGCCGGCCTAGATAGGGGGAGTAGGACTCCCCCTCCTAGCTGGAATCGCCCCCCACCCCCACTAGGAAAGGGGGGGGGGCTCCCTACTTGGGCCTTTATGGCCCAAGTTTTCCTTCTCCTCTTGGCCTATTAAGGCCCATTGATATTTAATTAATATATAAAACACTTAAAATATTTTCAGAGTATTATATATAATTTAACATCTCCAGAAACATTTTCTACCTATATATATTTATTCGGTAATACCCGGTATTACTAGATATTCACCGAAACCCTTCCGATGACCCCGAAATGCCTCCAGAATCTCTTGAAACTATTATGGATATTAATAAACTATTTCAAGAATATATTCTCATCACTACCATAACACTCAGCAGATCATTAATACCTTAATCTTGTGACCCGTAGGTTTGGTAAAACATAGACATGAACGAAACCCCTTCGTTCAACAATTGATAGCGGAACTGTGGTCATCCATATCAGTCCCTATGATTACGCGAATGAAATTCGAGTGAACCTTTGGTTATCATGTGATGTTCCCTTTGCTTCACGATACTTTACAAAACCCGGTGTCCATCAGTATCCTCTTCAGTCATCACGATGCTCACTATACCATTGCTCCCATTACCGGTTTTGTTCTTCTTTATCGTTGACGTGTTCTGGCATCCCCGTGACATAGTCACCTGTGTATGGCCAGACGATGATGGATGCCGTTACACCAAGACGACCCTAGGAATATCTCTCCATTTTTGGAGGAGCAAATCCCACTCTCGAGTTGTCCGGTCACTTGTCAAACTTACCGGTTTGTCTAGAAGTTGTCATTATGATCACCTTGTTACAGATGACGTTCGAACAACCCCAAAGCCCATCGTCTGATAGGAAGTGACCGATACACTCTCATGGTCTGAGGAACTAAAGCACATGCTAACACTCCATGTTATATCAGATGATTTCAGATGATATGATCACATAGTATAACAGACAACTATTGGGTCGATTCAATATGATCGTTCTTCTAACGTCATACCCTCAATGTTACTTCAGGACTATCATTATACTTAACGATATCCTAAGATCTGGAAACATGATCACCAACAACACTTGAGCCAGTCTTAGAGGCGAGACCGGGAACCGATTGTTTACCATTTATCATTTCACACGTGCAAATGAGTTTTCCACTGAATCGCATATTCCCGAATCATAGCAGTTATAGCATGAAATATAAACTCTTAGTTATGAACATGAAAATATAATAATACAATATTATTGCCTCTAGGGCATATTTCCAACACCATCTGCTCCACCTCTCGCCCGAGACAAGTGTCTGTGGGATTCATTCCCTGAAACTCCTGGTTTGATTCCAACCAATCTGTGTTGTCTCCTGCCGCTGCCGCACACGATGGAGGGGAATGACGACTTGGCCTTCCTTGCTTTATCGTGTGGGCTGCGCGCCTCCCCAAGGCCCGGCCGCAAGCTGGCCTACTCACGTCCTTATGTTGACTAGCCAAGTGGCCCAAGATCGAGTCAATGAACAAGTACAGCAATCACACGCGACATGGAGGCTGATTCAAAGAAAAAAGGAAGAGCACGACCCGGGCGGACGTGGATTATCCACGACGACCATGACCCGAAGAGGGAAGTGGACACGGATTCGACCCTGTCCAAAGTAGCCCACGCCTCTCCCTCCTGCTGCAGTGAGCCGGCCTTGCTGGCGGCCACCGGCCGCCTTCACGCCGCCTATCCGCCTCTTCGACCACCGCCTCAGCAACAGGAAGGCCGAGCCACCGCCCGCCTAAGCCGCCGTCTCCGTCGCGCTCGAGCTGCCCCGGCTGCCATCGCCTCGGCCTTGTTCCTCTTGGCCGGGGGTGAGCCGCCGCTAGCCTCCGCCTCTACCTCTAGTCGCTGTTGTGGCCCGAGACGCCGCCCTCAAGACACCGCTGTACTGACTCCAAGTTGGCCCTGTCCCATTGTCGGTGTCAAAACCGGCAGATCTCTGGTAGGGGGGCCAAGATGTGCGTCTAAGGACAATGGGACACAATGTTTACCTAGGTTCAGGCCCTCTTTAAGGAGGTAAAACACTACGTTGTGCTTGATTGTATTTGATGAGTATAGGGGTTACAAGAGTTAATCTACCTCAAGATCGTAATGGTTAAACCCTAGCTGTCTAGCCTAGGATTATTCTGATGTCTCCTACAGGCTAAACCCTCCAATTTATATACACTCCGGAGGGGCCTATGGTTGTACAAAGTCGGTTTACAAGGGAAGGAAAGAGTACATCCTGACACCAATCTTGCCGTCCACGCATATAGGAGTCCTACCCGGACACGGGGGATGGTCTTCTGCTTCATCTTCACGGCCCTCAATCCGGCCCATATCGAATAGACCGGACACCTGAGGACCCCCGTATCCAGGACTCCCTCAGTAGCCCCTGAACTTGCCTTCAATGACGATGTAGTATCCAACTTATGTCTTTGGATTTGCAAGGCGGGTTCTTCAGCATACTACGGATTATCGATAGTCCGGTTCTGGCCTCCATGTTCTTCCTTTATGATTCCTTCCTGTCATCGCCTCGATTTCCATGCGTTGGACGAATGCGAACGGTCCATTATTTTTTGACAAATATGCCCCTTCCCACGTGCGGGTGGCATCTATATAAAGAGGTTAGATCCCCAAATGTCATCCCACATCGTGCAAAAGAGCATCGAAGCAAAACCACGAAACACTCCCAAAACATGACGAGCGCCCCTAGCTCCTCCTCGCGCCCCCATGGCCCTAAAGAGGGTGATTGGCGAAGCTGTTCGGTGTCCTTCCTCCAGCTGAATCGACTTCAGACGTAGGGATAACTTCCTCCGGCGGATCTAGTCTCCATGTGGGCGGGATTGGCCTCGATTGGCGATGATGTGCTAGCAGAAAATTTCCCCAACCCCAATAGGGAGGAGAGGGTGTGCTTCGTATCATTTCTTCTGAGGGGCTTAGGATTCCTGATCCATCCCTTCCTCAGGGGTCTATTGGAATTCTACAGGATCTAGCTGCACAACCTCACACCAGGTACTATCCTGCATATTTCGGGTTTTCTTGCTCTCTGCGAGCTGTTCTTAGGTTGCGAGGTTCACGTTGAACTATGGAGAAAGTTCTTTTGCCTTGTCCCCCACCATCAAGGTGGTTCTATATTTGAAGTGGGCGGCGCCGAAGTTTGGCACATAGTCGGATCAGGTTATCTTGTCGGAACTCCCAAGTGAAGGAAATATGCCCTAGAGGCAATAATAAAGTTATTATTTATTTCCTTATTTCATGATAAATGTTTATTATTCATGCTAGAATTGTATTAACCGTAAACATAATACATGTGTGAATACATAGACAGACATAGTTTCACTAGTATGCCTCTACTTGACTAGCTCGTTAATCAAAGATGGTTAAGTTCCCTAACCACAGACATGAGTTGTCATTTGATTAACGGGATCACATCATTAGGAGAATGATGTGATTGACTTGACCCATTCTGTTACCTTAGCACTTGATCGTTTCGTATGTTGCTATTGCTTTCTTCATGACTTATACACGTTCCTATAACTATGAGATTATGCAACTCCCGTTTATCGGAGGAACACTTTGTGTGCCACCAAACGTCACAATGTAATTGGGTGATTATAAAGGTGCTCTACAGGTGTCTTTGAAGGTACTTGTTGGGTTCGCGTATTTCGAGATTAGGATTTGTCACTCCGATTGTCGGAGAGGTATCTCTGGGCCCACTCGGTAATGCACATCACTATAAGCCTTGCAAGCATTGTAACTAATGAGTTAGTTGCAGGATGATGTATTACAGAACGAGTAAAGAGACTTGACAGTAATGAGATTGAACTAGGTATTGAGATACCGACGATCGAATCTCGGGCAAGTAACATACCGATGACAAAGGGAACAACGTATGTTGTTATGCGGTTTGACCGATAAAGATCTTCGTAGAATATGTAGGATCCAATATGAGCATACAGGTTCCGCTATTGGTTATTGACCGGAGACGTGTCTCGGTCATGTCTACATAGTTCTCGAACCCGTAGGGTCCGCACGCTTAAAGTAAGATGACAGTTATATTATGAGTTTATGTGTTTTGATGTACTGAAGGTTGTTCGGAGTCCCGGATGTGATCACGGACATGAAGAGGAGTCTCAAAATGGTCGAGACATGAAGATCAATATATTGGACGACTATATTTGGACACCGGAAAGGTTCCGGGTGAGATTGGGACAATACCGGAGCTCCGGGAGGTTATCGGAACCCCCCGGGAGGTATATGGGCCTTAATGGGCCTTAGTAGAAAGGAGGGGAAAGGAGCAAGGGAGCCCCCCCCCAAGCCCAATCAGAATTGGGAGGGGGGCTGGCCCCCCCTTTCCTTCCTCCCTCCTTCCTCTTCCTTCCCTCTCCCTCTCCTAATAGGAGAGGGGGGAGTCCTACTCCCGGTGGGAGTTGGACTCCCCCCCTAGGGCGCGCCACCCCCTTGGCCGGCCCCCTCCTCCACTCCTTTATATACGGGGGAGGGGGGAACCCCATAGACAAAAGAATTGATCATTGATCTCTTAGCCGTGTGCGGTGCCCCCTCCACCATAGTCCTCCTCGATAATATCGTAGTGGTGCTTAGGTGAAGCCCTGCGATGGTAGAACATCATCATCGTCACCACACCGTCATGCTGACGAAACTCTGCCTCGACACTCGGCTGGATCGGAGTATGAGGGACGTCATCGAGCTGAACGTGTGCAAGAACTCGGAGGTGTCGTAGTTTCGGTGCTTGATCGGTCAGGTCGTGAAGATGTACGGCTACATCATCCGCGTTGTGCTAACGCTTCCGCTTTCGGTCTACGAGGGTACGTGGACACACTCTCCCCTCTCGTTGCTATGCATCACCATGATCTTGCATGTGCATAGGAATTTTTTTGAAATTACTATGTTCCCCAGCAGTGGCATCCGAGCCAGGTTTTATGCGTTGATGTTATATGCACGAGTAGAACACAAGTGAGTTGTGGGTGATACAAGTCATACTGCTTACCAGCATGTCATACTTTCGTTCGGCGGTATTGTTGGATGAAGCGGCCCGGATCGACATTACGCGTACGCTTATGCGAGACTGGTTCTACCGACGTGCTTTGCACACAGGTGGTTGGCGGGTGTCAGTTTCTCCAACTTTAGTTGAACCGAGTGTGGCTACGCCTGGTCCTTGAGAAGGTTAAAACAACACTAACTTGCAACAACAAAGTAGAGGACGTCTAACTTGTTTTTGCAGGGCATGTTGTGATGTGATATGGTCAAGTCGTGATGCAATATTTTATTGTATGAGATGATCATGTTTTGTAACCGAGTTATCGGCAACTGGTAGGAGCCATATGGTTGTCGCTTTATTGTATGCAATGCAATCGCCCTGTAATTGCTTTACTTTATCACTAAGCGGTAGCGTTAGTAGTAGAAGCAATAGTTGGCAAGAAGACAACGATGCTACGATGGAGATCAAGGTGTCGCGCCGGTGATGATGGTGATCATGACGGTGCTTCGGAGATGGAGATCACAAGCACAAGATGAAGATGGCCATATCATATCACTTATATTGATTGCATGTGATGTTTATCTTTTATGCATCTTATCATGCTTTGATTGACGGTAGCATTATAAGATGATCTCTCGCTAAATTTCAAGATAAAAGTGTTCTCCCTAAGTAGACACCGTTGCCAAAGTTCGTCGTGCCCAGACACCACGTGATGATCGGGTGCGATAAGCTCTACGTCCATCTACAATGGGTGCAAACCAGTTTTGCACATGCAGAATACTCGGGTTAAACTTGACGAGCCTAGCATATGCAGATATGGCCTCGGAACACTGAGACCGAAAGGTCGAGCGTGAATCATATAGTAGATATGATCAACATAGTGATGTTCACCATTGAAAACTACTCCATTTCACATGATGATCGGTTATGGTTTAGTTGATTTGGATCACGTGATCACTTAGATGATTAGTGGGATGTCTATCTAAGTGGGATTTCTTAAGTAATATGATTAATTGAACTTAAATTTATCATGAACTTAGTCCTGGTAGTATTTTGCAAATTATGTTGTAGATCAATAGCTCGCGTTGTTGCTTTCATATGTTTATTTTGATATGTTCCTAGAGAAAACTTTGTTGAAAGATGTTAGTAGCAATGATGCGGATTGGATCCGTGATCTGAGGATTGTCCTCATTGTTGCACAGAAGAATTATGTCCTTGATGCACCGCTAGGTGACAGACCTATTGCAGGAGCAAATGCAAACGTTATGAACATTTGGCTAGCTCAATATGATGACTACTTGATAGTTTAGTGCACCATGCTTAACAGCTTAGAATCGGGACTTCAAAGACGTTTTGAACGTCATGGGCCATATGAGATGTTCCAGGAGTTGAAGTTAATATTTCAAGCAAATACCCGAGTTGAGAGATATGAAGTCTCCAACAAGTTCTACAGCTAAAAGATGGAGGAGAATTGCTCAACTAGTGAGCATGTGCTCAGATTGTGTGGGTACTACAATCGCTTGAATCAAGTGGGAGTTAATCTTCCAGATAAGATAGTGATTGACAGAGTTCTCTAGTCACCATCACCAAGTTAGTAGAACTTCGTGATGAACTATAGTATGCAAAGGATGACGAAAACGATTCCCGAGCTCTTCGAGATGTTGAAATCAACGAAGGTAGAAATCAAGAAAAGAGGATAAAGTGTTGATGATTGACAAGACCACTAGTTTCAAGAAAAGGGCAAAGGGAAAGAAAGGGAACTTCAAATAGAATGACAAGCAAGTTGTCACTCCCACGAAGAAGCTCAAAGCTGGACCAAGGCCATGAAATCTGAGATAGGATCCATGTATGAGAACAAAGTGTGGACTTTGGTGGACTTGCCCGATGATCGGCAAGCCATAGAAAATAAATGGATCTTCAAGAGGAAGACGTACGTTGATAGTAGTGTTACTATCTACAAAGCTCAACTTGTCGCAAAAAGGTTTTCGACAAGTTCAAGGTGTTGACTACAATGAGATTTTCTCAACTGTAGCGATGCTTAAGTCTGTCTGAATCATGTTAGCAATTGCCACATTTTATGAAATCTGGAAAATGGATGTCAAAACTGCATTCCTTAATGGTTTTCTTAAAGAAGAGTTATATATGATGTAACCAGAAGGTGTTGTCAATCCTAAAGGTGCTAACAAAATGTGCAAGCTCTAGCGATCCATCTATGGACTGGTGCAAGTATCTCAGAGTTGGAATATACGCTTTGATAAGTTGATCAAAGCATATAGTTTTATATGGACTTGCGATGAAGCCTGTATTTACAATAAAGTGAGTGGGAGCACTACAGCCTTTCTGATAAGTATATGTCAGTGACATATTGTTGATTAGAAATGATGTAGAATTTTTCTGGAAAGCATAAAGAGTGTTTGAAAGGAGTTCTTTAAAGCTATTTACATATTGAGCATCAAGATCTATTTAGATAGATCAAGACGCTTGATAAGATTTTCAATGAGTACATACATTGATAAGATTTTGAAGTAGTTCAAAATGGAACAGTCAAAGAAAGAGTCCTTGCTTGTGTTGCAAAGGTGTGAACTTGAGTAAGACTCAAATCCCGACCACGGTAGAAAATAGAAAGAGAATGAAAGTCATTCCCTATGCCTCAGTCATAGGTTCTATGCTATGGACCAGACCTATTGTATACTCTGCCCCAGTTTGGCAAGGGAGTACAATAGTGATCTAAGAGTAGATAACTGGACATTGGTCAAAATTATCCTTAGTGGAATAAGGATATGTTTCTCGATTATGGAGGTGACAAGAGGTTCATCGTAAAGGGTTACGTCGATGCAAGTTTTGACACTGATCTAGATGACTCTAAGTCTCAATCTGGATACATATTGAAAGTGGGAGCAATTAGCTAGAGTAGCTCCGTACAGAGCATTGTGGACATAGAATATTTTGCAAAATACATACGGCTCTGAATGTGACAGACCCATTGACTAAACTTCTCTCACGAGCAAAACATGATCACACCTTAGTACTCTTTGGGTGTTAATCACATAGCGATGTGAACTAGATTATTGACTCTAGTAACCCCTTTGGGTGCTGGTCACATGACGATGTGAACTATGGATGTTAATCATATACAGATATGAATATTGGTGTTAAATCACATGGCGATGTGAACTAGATTATTGACTCTAGTGCAAGTGGGAGACTGATGGAAATATGCCCTAGAGGCAATAATAAAGTTATTATTTATTTCCTTATTCCATGATAAATGTTTATTATTCATGCTAGAATTGTATTAACCGAAAACATAATACATGTGTGAATACATAGACAAACATACTGTCACTATTATGCCTCTACTTGACTAGCTCGTTAATCAAAGATGGTTAAGTTTCCTAACCATAGACATGAGTTGTCATTTGATTAACGGGATCACATCATTAGGAGAATGATGTGATTGACTTGACCCATTCTGTTACCTTAGCACTTGATCGTTTAGTATGTTGCTATTGCTTTCTTCATGACTTATACACGTTCCTATAACTATGAGATTATGCAACTCCCGTTTATCGGAGGAACACTTTGTGTGCCACCAAATGTCACAACATAACTGGGTGATTATAAAGGTGCTCTACAGGTGTCTTCGAAGGTACTTGTTGGGTTGGCGTATTTCGAGATTAGGATTTGTCACTCCAATTGTCGGAGAGGTATCTCTGGGCCCACTCGATAATGCACATCACTATAAGCCTTGCAAGCATTGTAACTAATGAGTTAGTTGCAGGATGATGTATTACGGAACGAGTAAAGAGACTTGCCGGTAATGAGATTGAACTAGGTATTGAGATACCGACGATCGAATCTCGGGCAAGTAACATACCGATGACAAAGGGAACAATGTATATTGTTATGCAGTTTGACCGATAAAGATCTTTGTAGAATATGTAGGATCCAATATGAGCATCCACGTTCCGCTATTGGTTATTGACCGGAGACGTGTCTCGGTCATGTCTACATAGTTCTCGAACCCGTAGGGTCCGCAAGCTTAAAGTAAGATGACAGTTATATTATGAGTTTATGTGTTTTGATGTACCGAAGGTTGTTCGGAGTCCCGGATGTGATCACGGACATGACGAGGAGTCTCGAAATGGTCGAGACATGAAGATCAATATATTGGACGACTATATTTGGACACCAAAAAGGTTCCGGGTGAGATTGGGACAATACCGGAGCTCCGGGAGGTTATCGGAACCCCCCGGGAGGTATATGGGCCTTAATGGGCCTTAGTGGAAAGGAGGGGAAAGGAACAAGGGAGGGGGCGCCCCCCCAAGCCCAATCAGAATTGGGAGCCCCCCCCTTTCCTTCCTCCCTCCTTCCTCTTCCTTCCCTCTCCCTCTCCTAATAGGAAATTAAGGGGGAGTCCTACTCCTGGTGGGAGTTGTACTCCCCCTAGGGCGCGCCACCCCCCTTGGCCGCCCCCCGCCTCCACTCCTTTATATACGAGGGAGGGGGCACCCCATAGACACAATAATTAATCATTGATCTGTTAGCCGTGTGCAATGCCCCCCTCCACCATAGTCCTCCTCGATAATATCGTAGCGGTGCTTAGGCGAAGCCCTGCGACGGTAGAACATCATCATCATCACCACGCCGTTGTGCTGACGGAACTCTCCCTCGACACTCGGCTGGATTGGAGTACGAGGGACATCATCGAGCTGAACGTGTGCAAGAACTCGGAGGTGTCGTAGTTTCGGTGCTTGATCGGTCGGGCCGTGAAGACGTACAACTACATCAACCGCGTTGTGCTAACGCTTCCGCTTTGGGTCTATGAGGGTATGTGGACACACTCTCCCCTCTCGTTGCTATGCATCACCATGATCTTGCGTGTGCGTAGGAAATTTTTTGAAATTACTACGTTCCCCAACACCAAGAAGGGGCGAAGAATGGTCTTCGGAGTGGTTTTATATTGAAGATGTTCCCCTTCCGAACCCAGTTTGGCGTGGACTTCCCGAATTCTCCAGCGCTCCTTTGAAGAACCTACTCAATTGGCGCCCCCGGAGCCCCAAGCAAGAAGATAGTGCGGAAGTAATGAGGCTAGTTAGCAAGGTCATATTACTTGCCCACTCCGGACTCTCGATAATTAAAGTCATGGCTATCGTGATAAAGCGGTGCATCCAGCCCCTTCTGTCTAGATTGACCCCTTTATGGTGTTACAATGGGGAGGATGACTCATCTCATTATAAGCGCGAGGGCCCATCCCTAGCCGCTCTGGTCGCTATTCTGGCAGATCTTTACAAGGGGGAGAAGGTAGAATTTTCACATGCTTAAATTGTCGGGAAGGTTTTCAATGTACAACCCTATTGAATGGGTAAGTGTAGCGATCAGACCTCAAACGGTCAAGTCTTTGTGCATCAGTGTCATCCCTGGATCGGTAATGCTGACATGCATAGTACTCGAGGAATTATAACAGAGTTTCAATCACACACTTTTTACATCGAGTCCTCATAAAGAGTATTATTACATAAATAAATCATGGCTGAAGGCCATCTAATCTAGATAACCGCGGAAGGCTTCGAAGGTAAACGATCCATCAACTCCAACGGCATAGCTGAGTGCAAAGCAACGACCTCTCGCACCTTATTCGTCGTTTGAGTAGTCTGCAACATAAGACATTGCAGCCCGAAACGGGTCAGCTCATGGAATATGATGGCATAGTTACACTGTAAAGCAATGATAATGCAAGAACTATATCTAAATGCAATATTTGGCTAGTGGAGGCTGTAAGTTTCATGGTTTTGCATAAAGCTAGTTTTTTCCCTACAACAAAGGGATAAAATTTATTTAACTACCCCCATGTTGCCCAATTATTTGAGAAGGTTCCTCCAAATCAAATCCCAATTGAAAGTATCATCATTAACCCATCATCAAATTAATTAGAGTAACGTGTTGAGATCACATCAATAGATTCAAGTACTAGATACTCAAGACGTCCATAACCGGTGACACGGCTAACCATGATTAGTTTATACACTCTGTAGAGGTTTGAACACTTTTCCCCACAAGACTCGACCGCATCCATGATCGGATGATCGAGACATAGCCTTTCTGAAGCATTAACTCTCTACTCCGGGTAGACAGTACCACCTACAACCCTCTACATCTGCTAGTCTACCTCTTTGAGAGCTCACGCAACTTACTCAACTATGCCAGAGCCCATAATGGCATGTGGCTACACACGGAAGTTTCTAGCATGAATAATCTTATGATCCCTTTGAGCCTGGGTGGCATTCCATAGGATAATAACACGGGTACTCCCAAATTTCCAAAACAGACAACACTGGGTACTCCAGGTGCCTCAACCAATCCACCCAGATTTGTATTAAAGTTGCCACCTCAAAGTTATCCAATTAAAATAACTCTCAAACTTCTGTGTGATTCATGATCCAATCCCCGTCTACGAGCATGGCTAAGCAGTAAATAAGCATAACTTATATTCCTGGGGTGATCAAAAGGTATTAGGTTCCTACCTTAGACACTACAACCAAAACCACATGTTCCCAATCCTACCAATGCAAATATTTGTGGGGCAGAACTAATGCATAGTAAAACTGGGTATAAAAGAGTATGATCAAAGTGTAACTTGCCTTGATGACGATCTGAAACTCTAGAGATTCGTAGTAACAAGCTTCACACTCCGGGTAATCTAGCGTATACAAACAGTAGCATACATAAGCAATCACTCAAACGAAACACGAGAAAACTCGAGAAAAGATCCAAATCGAACACAAAATAGGCAACGGCTTAAACTAACAAGATTCAAAACCTAACAGCATTATCAACATTTGAATTAGATCTTAACAGAAAGTACGTATGATTTGCTACGATTCACAAAAAGATTCAACTCAAATGGAGCAACGAAACTCAAAATATGAACGAGACAAGATTGTTTACTAATCTGGACTAAAGTCAAATTTTTACAGTACCAAAATCATGTTCAAGTTGGTTAACTGGAAAGAGGGCTTTCAGACGAAGATTCAGGCGTTGGTTTCATCTAATTTGGATAAACGAGTAAAAAGTTATACTAGATTGAAGATCAGAAGCAGAATCGCGATAAAAATAATCGCAGATAAAACCCTAACAAAAATAAAATAAAATGAACAGACTAACGAACGAACGTTAGCGAACCTAACTGGCGAACAACATTGGTAAATAAAACAAACGGCCGAATGTCCTCTAAATAATTAAACCGACGAAAAACCGAACCGATCTATAAAAAAACAGATCTAGGGTTTTCTAAAAAAACCGATGGTTTTTACCTAAACCAAAAAAAAACACGGCGGTCGACGGTGGCGGCTCCAGCAAGTCCGGCGAGGCAGGGCGGCGGCTCCGACGGCTGCAGGGCAACGGCGGTGCGGCGCGGGCATCGGTGGAAGGTGGAGGGTGGCGGGATGCGGCACGGGTCGGTGCAAGGCAGCGGCGGCGGCGGTGCTAGCCGGCGATGGGGTGTGGCGGCGGGGCGGGACGGGGCTTCGGGGGGGAGTGGCGGCGACGCATTAAATAGGAGGGGGCTGCCAGGCTTGGCCAAGGGGCCAGGCGCGGCGGCGTAGGGAGCTCGGACTCCCTCAGGAGTCTGGCGCGGCGAGGCTGGAAGGCGGTGGTGCTGCGGTGTGGGCCGGTTGGGCTCCGGCCCAGTCGGTCCGGGAAATATATTTTTTTTAAATAATTTCGCCCGAACAAAAAATCCTAATAAAATATTAAAAAAATCTAATTTTCGCCGTCTAAATAAAATATTTAGAACAAAGTGAAAAAAAATTGGCCTAAAAATGCAATTTTGAAAAAATGCATATTTTTCTAATTCAAATAAATACCAGAATAATCATGATTTGATTTTAAAATTCTTTCTCCAATATTTCTCTTAATTTTAAGAAGTCATATTATCTCCTCTCGTTTATTTTTAATATTGGAAATAATCGGAGAGACAAATTATACAACCAAATTGATCCTTTCTTCTAATTTGAAATAAATTCAAATATGAATTTTGTGAAACCTCCAACTCTCTCTATGGGTCCTTGAGTTGCTTAAGATTTCTAGGATCTCAACCAAAATGCAAGAATAAATATGATATGCATATGAAGATCTATGTATAACATCCAAATTGAAAATTGGGATGTTACAACCTACCCCCCTTAAGATGAATCTCGCCCTCGAAAGTCGGGTTGGTCAGCAAAAAGGTCTGGGTGGTCTCTACGGAGGTCTTCCTCTCGTTCCCAGGTGGCTTCCTCCTCGGTATGGTGGCTCCACTAAACTTGGAAAAACTTGATAACCTTGTTGTGAGTGACTCGGCTAGAAAACTCGAGAATCTTGACTGGCTTCTCCTCATAAGTCAAATCACTGTCTAATTGAATTGCTTCCAGTGGCACTGTATCTCTCAAAGGAATATCGGCCATCTCCGCATGGCACTTATTCAACTGGAAAACATGAAACACATCGTGAACTCCTCACAATCCTTCTGGCAATTCCAGCTTGTAAGCAACTTCTCGCATACGTTCCAAAACTCGGTATGGTCCCACAAAACATGGTGCTAGCTTTCCCTTAACTCCAAAACGCTTAACTCCTCGAAGCGGGGACACTCGAAGGTATACTATATCTCTGGCTTCGTAAACTGTCTCCTTGCGTATATAATCCGCATAACTCTTCTGCCTGGACTGGGCTACCTTGAGTCTGTCGCAAATCAATTTAACCTTCTCCTCAGAATCCTTGATCAAATATGGTCCGAACAACTGTCGATCTCGAACTTCATCCCATAATAACAGTGTCCTGCACCTCCTTCCGTACAAAGCTTCAAAAGGGGCCATCTTCAAACTGGCTTGATAACTGTTGTTATAAGAGAACTCTACATGCGGCAAATTGTCATCCCAACTAGATCCATAGTCTAGCGCGCAAGCTCTCAACATGTCCTCCAGAATCTGATTGACTCTCTCGGTCTGTCCATCTGTCTGTGGATGAAAGGTTGTACTGAACTCTAGCCTAGTACCCAAAGTCTCATGCAACTGATTCCAAAACTTTGAGGTAAAGTGGGTTCCTCTATCCGATATAATGGTCCTTGGAACTCCATGCAAACATACGATCCTGGTCATGTATATCTTCGCCAACTTAGCACTCATATAGGTGGTCTTCACCGTGATGAAATGAGCTACTTTCGTCAAACGATTGACTACAACCCAGACAGTGTCATAACCTAAACGAGTCCTAGGCAATCTAGTGATAAAATCCATGCCTAGATTATCCCGCTTCCATTCGGGTATTGGCAATGGCTATAGCAATCCAGCTAGCTTCTGATGCTCTGCCTTAACTCTCTGACATACATCACAAACTGCTACATACTCAGCAATATCCTTCTTCATACTGTCCACCATAAACTTTCCTTCAAATCCAGATACATCTTGGTGTTTCCTGGGTGAATTGAATACGACGAATCATGGGCCTCCTGCAGAATCAACTTTCTGATCTCGGGGTTGTTAGGCACATATGCGCAATCCTCAACCATAAAGTATCATGCTCATCCTCATGAAATCCTTTAGCCTTTCCTTTGCTCATCCTTTCCTTTATCTCGGCAATCTCCTTGTTAGTCTTCTGGGCCTCTCTGATCTTACCCATCAAAGTGGACTGAATTTCCAATGCTGCTACATAACCTCTCGGAACTATTTCCAAACATAGCTTGTGAAGATCCTCTGCTAACTCCTTGGGTAATCCTCTGGTCATGAGTATATTAACATAACTCTTGCGGCTCAACGCATCTGCTACTACATTGACCTTTCTTGGATGATAGTGCAGTTTCATATCATAATCCTTAATGAGCTCCAACCATCTCCTCTACCTGAGGTTCAACTCCTTCTGGGTGAAGATATATTTCAAACTCTTATGATCCGTGTATACCTCATAGTGGTTTCCGATGAGAAAATGTCTCCATGTCTTCGAGGCATGCATTACGGCTGCTAACTCCAAATCATGTGTAGCATAATTCAGCTCATGAGGTTTAAGCTGTCGTGAGGCATATGAAACAACTCTTTGCTCCTGCATAAGTACTGCTCCAAGTCCTCGATTTGAAGCGTCGCAATACACTTGATAATCCTTTCGTTGGTCTGGAAGAATCAACACTGGGGCTGTAACCAAACGTTTCTTCAATTCCTAAAAACTCGCTTCACACTCCTCAATCCATTTAAACTTGGTGTCCTTCTTCAACAACTCTGTCATGGGCTTTGCAATCCTGGAGAAATTCTCAATGAACCTCCAGTAATATCCTACGAGTCCGAGAAAACTCCTAATATCTCCAATTGATGTGGGTGCTACCCTTTTAGTTACAGAAACAACCTCGGTAGGGTCTACTGCTATTCCTTCTCCGGATATAATATGTCCGAGAAATTCAACTTCCTTTAACCAAAACTCACACTTGCTGAACTTGGCATATAACTGATGTTCTCTGAACTTCTCAAGAACAAAACGCAAATGCTCCTTATGCTCCTCTTTGTTCTTCGAGTAGACCAATATATCATCAATGAACACCATGATGAACTTATCCAAAAGCTCCATAAACACCTTGTTCATCATGTTCATGAAATAGGCAGGCGCGTTAGTCAGACCAAATGACATAATGGTATACTCATATAGCCCGTACCTTGTGGTAAAAGTTGTCTTAGGTATATCCTGCTCTTGAATCTTCAACTGGTGATAACCTGATCGAAGATCTATTTTAGAGAAAACTTTAGCTCCTTGCAACTGGTCAAACAGATTATTGATCATCGGCAAAGGGTATTTGCTCTTGATCGTCACTTCATTCAACGCATGATAATCAACAACCATCCTTAATGATCCATCCTTCTTCTCCACTAGAAGCACTGGGGCTCCCCAAGGTGACGAACTTGGTCGAATGTAACCTTTATCTAGTAACTCCTTAATCTGCTTCTTAATTTCTTCCAAATCCTTTGCGGGCATCCGATACGGTCTCTTTGATATTGGCCCGGTGCCTGGCAATAGCTCAATCAAAAACTCAATGTCTCGATCCGGTGGCATGCCACGCAACTCTTCCGGAAATACATCGGGATAATCCTTCACCACTGGTACTTCCTCATGTACAACTCCTGATAAGGAATTCACTTGAGTCCTCTTCGGCATATGCCGGGATACATACTTGATCCTTCTCCCTTCAAGGGTGGTAAGGAATATCGATTTACTCGCACAATCAATGTTCCCTCCATACTTCGATAACCAATCCATGCCTAATATTATATCCAATCCTTGCGCCTCCAAAACTATTACATCTGAGGGAAACACATAATTACCAATCCTCAAGGGTAACCCATCACACCATAGGCTAGCCATATACTCTGCTCCTGGCGAGGTTACTAACATGGGTGACCTAAGGGCTTGGGTTGGCAGGTTATACTTATCCACAAATCCCCTTGATATGTATGAATGCGATGCACCAGTATCAAAAAGAACGTGTGCAGTAAATTCATTAATCAAAAACTTACCGACAACTGCGTCGGGTTGATCCTCAATCTCCTCCAAACTGATGTGGTTCACCTGACCTTTGGTGAAGGGGTTGGACTTCTTGGCAGAACTTTCATTGCCATTTCCATTCTTTGCTTCAGGACATTCAGTGGCATAATGTCCAGTCTTCCGGAACTTGAAACAGGTAATGTGGCTCAAATCCCTCTTGGCTGGTGTTGAAGGGTTGGAACGGTTCTGAGTGCTGCTTCCTCCATTCCCATTGCCATTCCTGGTGCCATTATGGTTGTGCGAACTTGCTTTGTTGTGCGTGTGCCCTCCATGGTTATGGCCTCCATGGTTGTGGGTATGTCCTCCCAAGTACGGGGAATAGCGGGGCTTCTGTTGAGCTCCTGAAGTGTACATCCCATGTCCATACTTCCTCTTGCGATTGTCAATCTATTGCTGCTTGCCTTCAATCATAGGAGCCCTGTCTACCAACTCCTCGTAATTATTGAATGTTGCCACCATCAATTGCATGCTCAGCTCATCATTCAGTCCTTCCAGGAACTTCTCCTGCTTAGCGGCATCTGTAGTTACATCATCAGGGGCATAGCGAGCTAACTTACTAAACTCATCCACATACTGGCCCAGTGTACGTCCTCCTTGGCGCAAGTTGCGAAACTCGTGCTTCTTCATGCTCATAGCTCCAGCTGAAACATGGGCAGTGCGGAAAGCCTGCTGAAACTGATCTCACGTAACAGTGTCAATGGGGTAAGTGGCTGTGAAATTCTCCCACCATGATGCTACGGGTCCATCAAGCTGATGTGCCGCAAAACGCACTCTCTCCGCATCTCTGCATCCTGAAGTGGTTAGATCTCTTCCAATCTTGAAGAGCCAATCATCTGCAACAATCGGCTCGATGCTACTAGAGAACACCGGCAGATTCAACCTTAGGAAACGGGCTAGGTGATCAATAGGTGGTGGTGGTGGTGGGTTGTTGTTGTTGTTGTTGTTGTTGCCTTGGTTCTGATTCTGAACTAACAGCTGCATCAAGGTATTCTGCTGCTAGATCAACTAAGTGAGCTCCGGTGGGAAGGCAAATCCATTGTCATGTCTCGGAGGCATCTGATGGGTTTAGAAAGGGTGAGAAAATAGAATAGAATAGAATAGAATAGGGGTCTAAACAAGATTCACTACGCATAATGCTCATGAGACAAACACAATCAATTTCACTTCAATCAATAGCACACAAGATTACAAAAGCAGTCTAACCTACTAAATCGATCGTTGCAACTACTTGGAGGGAAAATACTACTAATTACAATGGTGGTCATCTAGAAATTTTCATCAGAAGAAGACTCCATAATATCTGCTCCAGCTTCATCAACGTAGTCATCATCTCTATCGGGGTCAGAGTCAGTGTCGTCGAGGATGATGTAGTCTCCTGGCTAGTTATCCTTCTTTGGCGCGGGGTCTCCCATGAATACTCCTAGCTTCCTTGTCAGGTCGTCATTCTTTTCCACCAATATAGCAATCTCCTCCTCGTATCCATCACATGTAGACTTGATCTCCTCTTCTAGCTCGTTGTTCCTCCTCACCAGTTTCTTAATCCTCTTCATGTGGATAATTTGTTGATTCTCCTATCGACGAATATGATCTCCCATCTCTTGAATGTGATCCATCCCTCCTAGTACGAATCATCTCCCATTTGTCATCTCGGCGGCCACATATCTGGTAGACAATATTCTACAACTCCTTGTGATACACCTCACATATGCGTACAAAGGTGATATGCACGGCCATGTTCTTTCCGGTACTCCAGCTTGGTGCATCCAGGTAGAAATCAATAGGCTCCGTTGTTGGCGCAAAGGTCCTCCCAGGTATCCATACTTTGATCTTACAGCGCTCCTCTTCCATTACTGATGTAGAGAAAGTCCCCGTGAAGCTTGGTAATCTGATGTTCAGATACTTACTGACTTCCTTCAAGTGCTTTCCAAAAGGGGTGTCGTCATCCAGCTGAGTGAACTTGTTCCTGGGATCCGCCATCTCTAGAGTAGAAAGAGAGGAGAATTAGAAATGAGTAGAGAAGAGAAATCCTATGGCTATTTCTAGTGGTCGCGTCCTACAGTCAACTTGGCTCTGATACCAACTTGTAGCGACCATACCTCAAACGTTCAAGTCTCTGTGCATCAGTGTCATCCCTGGATAGGTAATGCTGACACGCATAGTACTCGACGAATTATAACAGAGTTTCAATCACACACTTTTTACATCGAGTCCTCATAAAGAGTATTATTACATAAATAAATCATGGCTGAAGGCCATCTAATCTAGATAACAGCGGAAGGCTTCGAAGGTAAATGAGTCCATTAACTCCAACGACATAGTTGAGTGCAAAACAACGACCTATTGCACCTTATTCGTCGTCTGAGTAGTCTGCAACATATGATGTTGCAGCCCGAAACGGGTCAACACATGGAATATGCTGGCATAGTTACACTGTAAAGCAATGATAATGCAACAACTATATCTACATGCAATATTTGGTTGGTGGAGGCTGTAAGTTTCATGGTTTTGCATAAAGCTAGTTTTTCCCTACAACAAAAGAATAAAATTTATTTAACTACCCCCATGTTGCCCAATTATTTGAGAAGGTTCCTCCAACTCAAATCCCAATTAAAAGTATCATCATTAACCCATCTTCAAATTAATTAGAGTAACGTGTTGAGATCACATCAATAGATTCAAGTACTAGATACTCAAGACGTCCATAACCGGTGACACGGCTAACCATGATTAGTTTATACACTCGGCAGAGGTTTGCGCACTTTTCCCCACAAGACTCGATCGCATCCATGATCAGATGATCGAGACATAGCCTTTCTGAAGCATTAATTCTCTACTCCGGGTAGACAGTACCACCTACAACCCTCTACATCTGGTAGTCTACCTCTTCGAGAGCTCACGCAACTTACTCAACTATGCCAGAGCCCATAATGGCTTGTGGCTGCACACGGAAGTTTCTAGCATGAATAACCTTATGATCCCTTTGAGCCTGGGTGGCATTCCATAGGATAATCACACGGGTACTCCAGGATTTCCAAAATAGACAACACTGGGTACTCCAGGTGCCTCAACCAATCCACCCAGATTTGTATTAAAGTTTCCACCTTAAAGTTATCCAATTAAAATAACTCTCAAACTTCCATGTGTGATTCACGATCCAATCCCCGTCTACGAGCATGGCTAAGCAGTAAATAAGCATAACGTATATTCTCGGGGTGATCAAAAGGTATTAGGTTCCTACCTCAGACACTACAACCAAAACCACATGTTCCCAATCCTACCAATGAAAATATTTGTGGGGTAGAACTAATGCATAGTAAAACTAGGTATAAAAGAGTATGATCAAAGTGTAACTTTCCTTACTGACGATCTGCAAACTCTAGAGATTCAGAGTAACAAGCTTCACGCTCCGGGTATTCTAGCATAGACAAACAATAGCATACATAAGCAATCACTCAAATGAAACACGAGAAAACTCGAGAAAAGATCCAAATCGAGCACGAAACAAGCAACATCTTAAACTAACAAGAGTCAAAACCTAACAGCATTATTAACATGTGAATTAGATCTTAACAGAAAGTACATATGATTTGCTACGATTCGCAAAAAGATTCAACTCAAATGGAGCAACAAAACTCAAAATACGAACGAAACAAGATCGTTTACTAATCTGGACTAAAGTCAAATTTACAGTACCAAAATCATGTTCAAGTTGGTTAACTGGAAAGAGGGCTTCGAGACGAAGATTTAGGCATTGGTTTCACTAATTTGGATAAACAAGTAAAAGGTTATACTAGATTGAAGATCAGAGGCAGAATCACGATAAAAATTATCGCAGATAAAACCCTGACGAAAATAAAATAAAACGAACAGACTAACGAACGAATGTTCGCTGTCTGAACCTAACCGGCGAACAGCGTTCATTAAAATGAACGAACGGACGAACGTCCGCTAAATAATTAAACTGATGAAAAACCGAACCGATTATAAAAAACAGATCTAGGGTTTTCTAAAAAACCAACGGTTTTACCTAAACCGAAAAAACACGGCGGTCGATGGCGGCGGCTCCGGCGAGGCGAGGCGGCGGCTCCGTCGGCTGCGGGGCGACGACGGCGCGGCGCGGTCGTTAGCGACGGGTGGTGGGATGCGGCACGGGGCGGCGCAAGCCAGCGGCGGCGGCGGTGCTAGGCGGCGGCGCTGGTAGCGGGGTGTGGCGGTGGGGCGGGAGGGGACTTCGGGGGGGGCGCATTAAATAGGAGGGGGATGACCGGCTTGGCCAAGGGGCCAGGCGTGGCGGCGTGGGGAGCTCGGACTCCCTCGGGAGTCCGGCGCAGCGAGGCGGGAAGGCGGCGGTGCTACGGTGTGGGCCGGCTGGGCTCCGGCCCAGTCAGTCCGGGAAAGATTTTTTTTACATAATTTCGCCTGAATGAAAAATCCTAATAAAATATAAAAAAATCTTAAGATGCCAAAAACAATTTTCACCATCTAAATAAAATAGTTAGAACAAAGTGAACATTTTTCTGGCCTAAAAATGCAATTTTGAAAAATGCATATTTTCCTAATTCAAATAAAATAGCTAATAAATACCAAAATAATCATGATTTGATTTTACAATTCTTTCTCCAATATTTCTCTTAATTTGAAGAAGTCATATTATCTCCTCTCATTTATTTTTAATATTGGAAATAATTGGAGAGAAGAAATTATAAAACCAAATTGATCCTTTCTTCAAATTTGAAATAAACTCAAATATGAATTTTGTGAAACCTCCAACTCTCTCCGTGGGTCCTTGAGTTGCTTAAGATTTCTAGGATCTCAACCAAAATGCAAGAATAAATATGATATGCATATGATGATCTATGTATAACATCCAAATTGAAAATTGGGATGTTACAGTAAGTTGTTGATTACCAACACTGTTCTACCTCGTTATCGAGATATACTAATCAAGTTATTCTAATTGTATTTAAAGAAGACATGGAGGAAGGTAGTCGAAAATGTTCATTGCCCCTCCCCTCAACAAGAGGACCATGCTCTCAATGAAGACCCCGGCTTCCGTGAGGATCCGGATATATTTATAGAGTTTGATGATGGAGTCTTTTATCAAGCGAGCCTTGACGGCTCGGAACTGGCTATTACGGCCGACTACCCCGATCTTCTTCCTTTCATCAAGGTCAGTGTTCAGAAATTATCCTAAAAAAGAGGAGTCCCTACTCGCCTCTTCACCCATCACACTGAACCGTGATTTATAGGATCGGCGCTCAGCAAGCTGTACCCAATCGAGGGTGGCCCCTAAGAAGGTAGCATCTACGCAGGGTGAGCCTTCAAAACGAAAGGAGACCGGGAGCACCGTCGAACCCCCTCCGTATCAAATAGTTATGACTTTTAATAGGTGTGTAGACATAAGACCAGATTGTCATCTTTCTCCCCCATCTTATTCCAGGAAGAACACACGATGAACCGTGTCCAAAATCCCAGCTAGCCGAGCATCAGCCAATCCGGCGCCGGGTTCATCGACCAAGACGAGAGCCAATTCGGATGTGACGCCAACTCATCCACCTCATGAGGATTCGGATGACGTATCCATCACAAATTCCGAACTAGAGAGTTCGATGAATCATCGATGACTGAAAGAGACCCTGCGCACTCCGGCTTTTACTAATCAGGAATTTATGGCCCTCAACACCGTGGATGCATATATCCGGGCCGCTCGAGATGGACTTACTAGAGTTGCTCACCTGTTTTCAAAAGATATGCAGGTAACAGTTTGTGTGAATTTAATACATATATACCAGTAGCCCCCGAGACTCGAAACGGTTTTTAGAGCAACCGGTTTAAGGATCATGATCATCACAGGTTCTCAAAGAGAAGAACAACACATTGTCCTAGGAGCTTGAAGCAAGTCGAACAAAGCTACATGCCATCGCCACTGAGTTAGAGGAAATGAAGAAAGTCACAATGACCAGTGACCAGAAGAACAAACTCGAGGCGGAAAGGGATGATCAAGACGAAGAAATAAAGATCTTAAAGGCTCAATTATTTGCCACGCAAAAAGAGAACAAAAAGTTGAAAGGCGGCATATTCGGTATGACCTTTGAACTATCCAGAGGACTCATATAATCCTATAATACGGAGTCTTACAATGTTGTTCTTGCAGGTCTATTAACCGGGCGTCCTGAAGAAGTGTCTGAATTCCAAGGCGACGTTCTAAAAGAACTGTGTAGAGTGCACGGGCAGGCCCGGAAAGCCATGAAGATTATGATCAAAGCCTTATGTCTAGCCGATGCCCCTCCAGAAAGTATGGAGGGGTTGGCGAACCTGTTTAAAGGTGCCCGACGCCGTTTCGAGCTATGTAAGGCGTCAGCATGCCGGGAAGGTGCGCAAGAGGCCTGGGCGATGGTGAAAACGCGCTACACCGGACTCGATCCAAATCATATGGCCCGAGTTGGACCTCAGAGGCCAGACGGAAAAGAGATTCCCGTGAACTTGTTATATGACCAAGTGATGACGGTTGCGAAATATTCGCAAGAAGACTGTAGGTTGAACAGTCTTATAGATGGATAGAGAAAGAGTAGGCGTTCGATTCTATGTGCCAATGTACTTTATCATCAAACTTTATCTTCGACCGAACATGTCAAAATTTGTCCTCGCAGGCCTTTGGCTTCAACCTCTGAACCAAGAAGTTGGAGTGTTTCCGGATAACATGTTAGAATGTAATAAACATTCAGTATATCCGGAAACCAGGCAATCCGGTCATATTGCTCAAATAGACAAAAATTTGTTCGGGAAGGTATGTTATATTGCTCCCTCCGTTCCTAAATATAGGGTGTATAGTTTTTGGCACGGAAATTAAGGAACGCACGTGGAGGGAAAGTTTCACAAGTTTTGGGCGAGATTACACCTGACTAATTGGCATGAGAAAATAGAGGAACTTGCCTTATATAAGGAAATGTAATCAAATCCCTAAAAATATTCAAATGAGTGGTGCAACGCAATACAGCTTATATTTCAGGTTTTTTCTCAAGGAATGGAGGGAGTACTATTTAATGTAAGAAACATCTTCCAGGGAAAATATTTTCGTTAAGGGTTTCTTTCCTTGGGTCGGCATGCTGAATTATGCATGCCTAGGCTTGAATCCAAATTACGGGCAGCCTATCCCGTATTTGTTTAGAATAATTACATAAACGTAAACAGTATGTCATTGCTTGCCGACCAATTATTGCCTTAAGAATGCTAGCTTTTGGCTTCACCCGTTTGAGGTACAGATCCGGATTACCCGGTTATAGCAATCGCAGAGGTACTCCCTTTACACCCAGCCGAACAATCGGGGACGTAGGGTATAAGCACAGGAGCGAGGCAACCCAGCTTGGCAAAAACTTAAGTCATAGAGGTGCATATAATGGCAAAAGATGTATAAAACAAATGATGTAGACAATGTTAGCCACAAGCTTTTAATAATAAGCTTCGTTAAAGAAGCCCCTAGTTATAGTGGGATGTATACCTTTAAAGATGTGTACCCCTAACAGCTCGGTAGAGCTGAACATACCCTGGGATAAAAAGGGGGAAAACAAGAAGGAGAGGAGAAGGAGAAACCTAGCCGATATGTTTAATACGGCATTCAAGTCCACATGAGCGACATGATGGAATTCAAGTCCCTTGAACCGAGCCGATATGTTTAATACGGCATTTCGATATGCCGTGATTTTTGTGTCTTTTGCATCGAAATCTCCATTTACCTGAGATATTGCGAGGTTTGAGTCGCCGCGCACCTCTAGGCGTTGTATACCCATGGAGACAGCCATGTGGAGACCATGTAGAAGTGCCTCGTATTCGGCTGCATTATTCGAGTCCGTATACATGATTTGCAACACGTAGCGGACTGTGTCCTCCGTAGGGGATGTCAAGATGACGCCTGCCCCCAGTCCGGCTAGCATTTTAGAACCGTCGAAGTACATGATCCAGTTGGAGTATGAACTATACTCTTTAGGGAGCTCGGCTTCCGTCCACTTGGCGACGAAGTCGGCCAGCACCTGAGATTTAATAGCCCGTCGTGGCTTCTATGTTATTTTGAACGATAAGAGCTCGATGGCCCATTTAGCTATGCGGCCGATGGCGTCCCTGTTGTTGATAATTTCATTAAGTGGTGCTTCAGATGCCACTATGATCGAACACTCTTTAAAATAGTATCGAAGTTTTTGGGATGCCATAAAGACCGTATAAGCTATCTTTTGGTAGTGAGGGTATTGGGATTTGCATGGTGTACGGACCTCCGATACGTAATAGACTTGCTTTTGGATGGGGAATTTGTGTCCCTCTTCCCCTCGCTCGATGAGTACAGTGCTTACCACCTGGTGAGTTGCGGAGATATAAGGCAACATAGGCTCGCCAACACTAGGGGCAGCCAGGATTGGGTTGCCTGCTAGTAAAGTTTTTATTTTTTCCAATCCGGCTGTGATAGCGTCCATCCATTCAAAGCTATCGATGCGTCTGAGTAGTCTGTAAAGTGGTAATGCTTTCTCTCCTAATCTGGAGATCAAGCGGCTCAAAGCCGCCATGCACCCTGCTAGTTTTTGGACCTGCCTTAGGTCTTTTGGTATAGCCAATTGTGACAAGGCTCGAATTTTAGCTAGGTTTTCTTCAATTCCTCTATGGGAGACAATGAACCCTAGCAGCTTTCTGGCTGGGACACCGAAGACACATTTTTCTGGATTGAGTTGTATATCGTATGTTTGGAGGTTGTCGAAGGTGAGGCGAAGATCGTCCACCAGTGATTCAACGTGTTTGGTTTTGATGACCACGTCGTCCACATATGCTTTCACTATCGTGCCGATTTGTTTTTCCAAGCATGTTTGAATCATACATTGGTAAGTGGCACCAGCATTTTTAATCCTGAAAGGCATAGTGTTGAAATAGAAAGGGCCATACGGGGTGATGAACGCCGTTGCGGCCTGGTCGGACTCCTTCATTTTAATCTGATGGTATCCGGAGTAAGCGTCAAGGAAACACAGTGGGTCGTGTCCTACGGTCGCATTGATGATCTGGTCAATGCGGAGCACCGGGAAAGGATCTTTAGGGCAAGCTTTATTGAGGTCTTTGAAATCGACACAAAGGCACCAGGATTTATCCTTCTTTGGCACCATGACCAAGTTGGCTAGCCAATCTGGGTGTTTGATTTCTCTAATGAACCCCGCCTCGAGCAGTTTGGCTAGCTCTTCCCCCATAGCTTGCCGCTCGGGTTTGGAAAATCACCACAACGTTTGTTTGACAGGTTTGAACCCTTTAATTATGTTGAGGCTATGTTTGGCCAGTCTGCGTGGGATCCCGCGCATGTCCGAAGGGTGCCAGGCAAAGATATCCCAATTTTTGCGCAGGAATGTGCATAAGGCGGCATCTACTACCGGATCTAGTTGTGCTTCGATAAAGGTTGTTTTATTGGGGTCCGTCGGGTGCACTTGAACTATAAATATTTCATCTGCTGGCTTGAAAGAGGTAGATTTAGGTCTCTTATCGAGAATCACATCATCCTTGTCCACCGTAGATCATAGGGTGGTTAGTTCTTCGGCCACTAGGGCTTCGGATAGTGCCTCAAGGGCCAGGGATGCGTTTTTGTTTTTGGCGCGGAGTGCTTTGGCCGAGTCACTCGAAATTGTGATTATTCCATTGGGCCCTGGCATTTCAACCTTCATGTACCCGTAATGGGGTATACCTTGGAAGTGTGAGAAAGCGTCCCGCCTGAGGATGGCGTGATATCCGCTGTTGAAGGGGACCACGTGGAACAACAACTATTCGGACCTGTAATTTTCAGGCGCGCCGAATACTACATCCAATTTAATTCTGCCAGAGCATCGTGCTTCTCGACTGGGGATGATGCCTCGAAAGATGGTGCTGCTTTGCCCGATGCGTGTTCTATCAACCTGCATTTTGTCGAGCGTGTCCTCGTAGATGAGGTTAAGCCCACTGCCGCCGTCCATGAGCACTTTCGTGAGTCGAAAGCCGTTCACAATGGGGTTTAGCACTAGAGCGGCGGGTGCTCGGGCTGATCAGGCCTTTGGTTTGTCGTCGACGGTGAAGTTTATTGTCGTGTCGTTTCATGGTCTCAGTGCGGTTACTTGGTGGACTTTGGCGAGGTCGCGAAGTGCCCATTTATGCCGGTTATTTGAGGAGAAGGTCTTGAAGACCGTGAGACCGTTAACATCGTCCTCCTCTGGAGAGTGTTTCGCTGGAGTGGCGGTGGTGAGGATGGCCTCCCCACTCTTAGCTACCTGCCGAAGCACCCAACATGCACGGAGGTTCTGAGTTGGGTCTGTGCTTTGAGTCGCACGTATCAGATAGGGCTTGTCAAGGAGTTCGTCGAGAATGGACCTGTGTCTTGTAAAGGATTTGTTTTTTCTGCCGACGGGCTTATGGTCGGATGCTTCATAAGGGTGCATCCATTTAGCCCGGGCCGTATACTGCTTGAAGGCAGTTGGTTCCAGTTGGATTTTCTGGGCCTTCCATATGCTTTCAATCGCGGAGTATTTTCGCACTATATGCGATAGTTCCGCGAAACTCGGTATGCTACCGTGGTTGAGGGCTTTCTGGATTCCCTCGTCGGTACAATTGTGGTGAAAGACCGAAGCTTCATCATTGTCGCAGCAATCTTTAATCTTGTTTTTGACAAGTAGGAACCTGGCCCAGAAGTGATGGACCATTTCCTGAGCTTGTTGTATCAGGTCATATATGTCTGGAGGGCCTGAATTACTTGGAGAGTATTGATTGTGGTGGGTGGGTGGGCCTAAATTTGAATCCCGGCCCAAATCTATGTGTGGAGATTGCAAAACCTCTGAGGTCACCAGATCGGGTCCCAGAAGATCCAAGAGATCCCCAGACCCTGTGTCCAACCATGAGTTCGGGGGACACGGAATCACCTTCGAAGGAAGGGTATGCGGCTCGAGGGGTTCGGAGACCCGGACATATCTGGTTTTTAACATAGGGGGGAAGTATTATCGGCTCATTCCTCGACGACTACTACCAGGTGGGTGATCGGTGGGAGATTGATTTGCCTCTGGTCAGGTTTGAGCCCGATCCAATCATAGTCCATTGAAACCCCCAGGGCGGAGATGCGATCTAGCAGCTCGTTTAGGGACGAGACTTCCGCCGGATCCATCTTTTCAGAGTACTCGAGACCTATGCGGAGGTGGTGTTTGGCGATTGTGGGGGGCGCTGTTGGCTTAATGGCCATATGTGCACCCACAGTGAAATCGCCGAGCTGGAGGATCTGTCCTGAAGTTAGGCTCCTTCCAGAGGTGATGTCGTTGTTGATGACAAGGCGAGCCATAGATCGCTTTTTCATGACCACACAACGGAGCTCTCAATGAAAGCACCAATGTCGGTGTCAAAACCGGCAGATCTCGGGTAGGGGGGCCCAAGTTGTGCATCTAAGGATCAAGGGTAACAAGGGACAATGGGACACAATGTTTACCCAGGTTCAGGCCCTCTTTAAGGAGGTAAATCCCTACGTCCTGCTTGATTGTATTTGATGGGTATAGGGGTTACAAGAGTTGATCTACCTCGAGATCATAATGGTTAAACCCTACCTGTCTAGCCTATGATTATTCCGATGTCCCCTACGGACTAAACCCTCTGGTTTATATACACATCGGGGGGGCTAGGGTTGTACAAAGTCGGTTTACAAGGGAAGGAAAGAGTACATCCGCACACCAATCTTGCCATCCATGCATATAGGAGTCCTACCCGGACACAGGGTATGGTCTTCTGCTTCATCTTCACATCCCATCAATCTGACCCATATCGAATAGACAGGACACCTGAGGACCCCCGTATCCAGGACTCCCCCACCCGCTCCCCCATCGCCGCCATGGCCGGCCTCCTCCGCCTTCAAGTGACCACGACTTCATGTTAGGATGCCGTCTGGCGACTGTGGCCTCACCATCAAGCTTCCAGTATGCCGCCTTTGCCGATGTTCGCCCTCACTGGAGCGGCCTTGGGCCACCTCCTTTCACTGTGGGTCGCCTTCGTCGACCGTCCCTGCCTTGGCCTCGCGTTGCTCTATCCGGGGTCGGCCTCCTCCGACCCTGCCGCACGCCACCTTCGCTTCTTTCCAAGCCACCTGGACGCCTCACGCACTGCGCCATTCTCACCTCTACCATGGACATGCTTGCGGTTTGCCGCGAGCCGCCTCCATTGCTGTGCTTGCCTAGCCTTGAGCCGCCATGGCCTTCCTCGGCTTTAAGTCGCTAACTCCGCCACCCCGTCCAGCAAGCAGCCACCGCATGCGAGCTGTCTATTACCTAAGCCGTTGTTGCGGCCTCTCCGAGCCACCTTAGTTTCTGCCTCCGAGGCACCTTCACTTCCGCCGCCATGGTCCATCATCAAACCGGTTGCTCCAGCCGCGGTGGCCTCGCCTCGCCTCCGGCACGTCTCCACCACCACCGCGAGTTGCCGCCTCCGCCTCTCCTGCGAGCCGCCATGGGTTGTCCCCTCCGCAACACGCACGTTGCTTCGCCCCGCGCTCGCCCTCGTTGTGGGAGTCCTGGATTAGGGGGTCCTCGGGTGTCCGGTCTTGATAATCCACAAGTATAAGGGATCGCAACAGTTTTTGAGGGTAGAGTATTCAACCCAAATTTATTGATTCGACACAAGGGGAGCCAAAGAATATTCTCAAGTATTAGCAGTTGACTTGTCAATTGAACCACACCTGGATAACTTAGTATCTGCAGCAAATTATTTAGTATCAAAGTAGTATGGAAGTAACGGTAATAGTAGCAGAAGTAACAGTAGTAGTTTTGTAGTAATTGTAACAGTGGCAACGACAAAGTAACTAAGCAAAGAGCAATATGTGAAAAGCTTGTAGGCATTGGATCAGTGATGGATAATTATGTCGGATGTGATTCCTCATGTAATAGTTATAACATAGGGTGACACAGAACTAGCTCAAGTTCATCAATGTAATGTAGGCATTTATTCCGAATATAGTCATACGTGCTTATGGAAAAGAACTTGCATCTTTTGTCCTACCCTCCCGTGGCAGCGGGGTCCTATTGGAAACTAAGGGATATTAAGGCCTCCTTTTAATAGAGTACCGAAGCAAAGCATTAACACTTAGTGAATACATGAACTCCTCAAACTACAATCATCACCGGTAAGTATCCCGATTATTGTCACTTCGGGGTTAACGGATCATAACACATAATAGGTGACTATAGACTTGCAAGATAGGATCAAGAACTCACATATATTCATGAAAACATAATAGGTTCAGATCTGAATCATGGCACTCGGGCCCTAGTGACAAGCATTAAGTATAGCAAAGTCATAGAAACATCAATCTCAGGACATAAAGGATACTAGGGATCAAACCCTAACAAAACTAACACGATTACATGGTAAATCTCACCCAACCCATCACCGTCTAGCAAGCCTACGATGGAATTACTCACGCATGGTGGTGAGTATCATGAAATTGGTGATGGAGGAAGGTTGATTATGACGACAGCGACGGATTCCCCTCTTCAGAGCCCCGAACGGACTACAGATCAGCCCTCCTGAGAGAGTTTAGGGCTTGGCAGCGGCTTCGTATCGTAAAACGTGATGAATCCTTCTCTCTGGGTTTTTTCTCCCCAAACTTGAATATATGGAGTTGGAGTTGAGGTCGGTGGAGCTTCAGGGGGCCCACGAGGCAGGGGCCACGCCCCCACCCTCGTGGATAGGGTGTGGGCCCCCTGTCGTTGATTATTTTGCCAATATTTTTTATTAATTCCAAAAAGTTGCTCCGTGGATTTTCAGGTCATTCCGAGAACTTTTATTTCTGCACAAAAATAACACCATGGCAGTTCTACTGAAAACAGCGTCAGTCCGGGTTAGTTCCATTCAAATTATGCAAGTTAGAGTCCAAAACAAGGGCAAAAGTGTTTGGAAAAGTAGATACGATGGAGACGTATCAACTCCCCCAAGCTTAAACCTTTGCTTGATCTCAAGAAATTCAGTTGACAAACTGAAAGTGATAAAAAAACTTTTACAAACTCTGTTTGCTCTTGTTGTTGCAAATATGTAAAGCCGACATTCAAGTTTTCAGCAAAGATTATGAACTAACCACATTCATAATAACACTTAGGTCTCATGTTTACTCATATCAATGGCATAATCAACTAGCGAGCAATAATAATAAATTTCGAATGACAACACTTTCTCAAAATAATCGTAATATGATATAACAAGATGGTATCTCGCTAGCCCTTTCTGAGACTACAAAACATAAATGCAGAGCACCTCTGAAGATCAAGGACTGACTAAACATTGTAATTCATGGTAAAAGAGATCCAGTCATAGTCATACTCAATATAAATGAATAGTAATGTATGCAAATGACAGCGGTGCTTTCCAGCGGCTGCTTTTTAATAAGAGGATGATGACTCAACATAAAAGTAAATAGATACACTACAAAAAAAATACACTTCCATGATGATACATGTTTGTCACAGTAGGTCACGTTTTTTGTCATGCATGTACATCCATGACAATTTTATGACAGAATCAAGATAGTCATACCTGTGATGTTGTAGAAGTGTTCCATGACATTACCAAAATTATCATCACGGAAGTGTCCACTTTCATGATGATAAATCGCGCATCACAGAAGTGCTTTCATCAAGGGTGACCGACACGTGGCATCCACCGTAATGGAACGGCATTAAGCTATCGGGTCCGGTTTTGGATCCGATAACCTGTTAACAGCCCGGACCAATGGGGATTTTCCACGTGTAAAATCATCATTGGCCACAGGAAACATGTGTTGCCTCACTGTTGGGACAGATGTCATCCACTCATTGAACATGAGGTGCCTATGATAGGTCGACACGTGGCACGGTCCAACAGTGGCCCATTCTGATGAAAAAGGTCGACCCAGTAAAAATTAGCAGGCCGACCCATATAAGGCCTACTTGTGTCAGGTCAAGCCCACGGCCCATACGAGATGTGCCAATTCGGCCCGTCAACGGCCCGTTAAAGATTTGACACCATTGCAACCCATCGTCAGTTCGAGCCTGTTAAAAGCCCGCTATATATTTGGGCTCAATATCGGCCCGATGAGATTTCGGCCTGTTAATGGCCCATTCAATGGATGGGCCAATTTTCAGGATGTACATCTTTTGGCCTTTTAGCGACCCATTTAAATGTTGGGCTAATTTCCGGCCCGGTGTGTCTTTCAGCCTGTTGACGGCCCATAAATCTGATGGGCCATTTGTAGTCGGACCTGAGTTTCGACCTTTTAGCGGCCCATTTAAGTGTTGGGCCAATTTCTGGCCCGTTGTCACTTTCAGCCTATTGACGGCCCATAAATCAGTTGGGCCATTTGTAGTCGGACCTAAGTTTTGGCCTTTTAGCGACCCATTTAAGTGTTGGGCCAATTCCCAGCCATGTGTGCCTTTCGGCCTGTTAACGGACCATAAATGAGTTGGGCCATTTGTAGTCGGACCTTAGTTTTGGCCTTTTAACGGCCCATGCCCTTCATGGTCCAATACCATCCCGGTTTCTCTTTCGTCCTGCTAAAGGCCCACAACACAGTTGGGCCATTTACAATACGACCTGACTTTCGGCCTCTTAGCGGCCCATGCTCTTCATGGTCTAGTACAAGCCTGCTGTCTCTTTCGGCCTGCTAAAGGCCTACAGTATAGTTGGGCCATATGTAGCCCAAACTTAGTAACGGCCTGTTAACGGCCAGTGAAACTTGCCCGCTTCGATGTCGGCCTATTAACGACCTGGGAGGTAAGAGGGCCGACCATTAACTTTCGGCCTAGTAACGGCCCATTAACTTAATGGGCTCACTATAGTTCGTACACGTCTTTAGGCCAAATTAGATAATTTGAGCCCATTACGATGAGCAATTATGCACAGGACCAAAACCGATCAAGCAAAGGTATGGCATACAGGGAATAACGTTGCACATGTAGCATATATTACAGGAAATTACATCCACTGGGCAATCAAAGATTGATGCCAGTGCAAATAAATGAGCAGAACCTAACCATCTACAACATCACAATCTACAACCTCAGCACAGATGACGCCCATAAGCATGTGGGCAAGTTCTTGCTGCTTTGCTCACTGTCTCTGAAAACATTGATCAGTTGTTGTGTCGCACGACTCTGCACCTCTGATTCACCCACCATTTCCATCATTGCTTCAGCCATTAATTGGTTCACAAACATACATTTATTCCGTTGCATTCGAGATAGAGGATACTAAACAGATTCAGATGGCGATTTTAGCAGGCTTGTATTATTGATAGTGGAGAGTGTCTCGACCACTGCATCATAACATAAATTAGGACGGGTACCAAATAGATTAATCATGAGTTATTGCCATATTACCTGGCCTAGATTTACTGGAAAGAAACAATGGGGTTGCCTTGCTGTTTTCAGAGTTTGTCTTCTTATCTTCAGCAGCCTGCACAAAATTAACACACTAGCATTGCTATCATTGGCCAAGTCAGATAATAGGAAAGCAACATTGACACAACGAACGTTTGGGCAACTAGCCTACACCAAATTAACACAATATGGCACAACTATCATCAGCCAGGTAAGGTAATACGAAAGCAACATTGACACAATGAATGAATGGGAAACCAGAGAAGCACTACAATTCAGTAATGTCCGTGATATGAGATAGTACACTCATGCAACTCAGTATGCAAAACTACCAGGCAGTTTTCCATACAAAAATCAACATTGGCGCCTTTAAAATTTTGCTACAACTAATTTTAGATCAGAAAGGTTAGATTCACGCCGATTAACAAAGTACATGTTGATGTAAAAATATAGTGATATACAACAGGTACTTACATCAGCACTGGAGCACAGAGAATTCCCGCAAGATATTTTCCTCGAATACGATCCCAATGGAGGAAGTCTTCTATCGTTTAACCTTATTTTCTAAAAGAGAGATGGGTAAGAAACATGTAGAAAATATGATAAGAATGCTATAAAATTTCATGATGTGAGGATATGCACACGCTTCTTGGAATGGAGTTGACATTCTTTTGCTAGACTAGAGCGGACTAGTTCTTTGGCCACTGGAAATTGCTTATTACCAATGGGTGTTGGGTTTCTCTGTGCTGGAGCAGTATCTATGAAAATGGAGTTGGTTTATTATCTCCTGGCATTTGGATCTTTTTCAAAGACCTGGTTTGTAACCCTTCAGATTCTAACATAGCCGTCTTCCCCTTGCATGACTTATATAGAAGAATGGTGATTCAGTTATAAAACATGCTACAGCAGAGATGGAATAGGTACTGAAGAATAGAAAGGCATGACATATTGACATGTATTCCCTCCATCCAGAAATAAATGGATGGGTCTAGGCATATTTCAGTTCTAGATACATCCAGTTTTATCCATTTCTGCGACATGTAATCCAGACGGAGGGAGTATGATGTAAGAGCTAGGGATACGACAACACAGTAAAAAAACACTGAAAACCCATTGCGGAACCAAAGTATTCAAACCCACCGATATGGGATAGTACACTCATGCAGCTCAGGATGCAAAACTACCAGGTAGTTTTCCTTACAAAAATCAACATTGTGGCCTTTAATCATACATTTTGCTACAACTAAATTTAGATCAGATAAAGGTTGGATTCACGTCGATTAACAAAATACATGCTGATGTAAAAATATAGTGATATACAACAGGTACTTACATCTACATTGGAGCACAAAGAATTCCTGCAAGAATCTTTCCTCATAAACGATACCATTGCAGAAATTCTTCTATCTGTTAAGCTTATTTTCTAAAAGAGAGATGGGTAAGAAACATGTAGAAAATATGATCAGCATGCTATAAAATTTCATGATGCAAGGATACGCACACGCTTCTTAGAGTGGAGTTGACATATTTCTGCTAGACTGGAGCGGACTAGTTCTTTGGCCACTGGAATCTGCTTATTATCAGTAGGAGTTGGGTTTCTCTGTGCTGGAGCAGTATCTATAAAAACTGGAGTTGGTTTATTATCTCCTGGCGTTTGGATCTTTTACAAAGGCCTTGTTTGTAACCCTTTAGATTCTAACATAGTCGTCTTCCCCTTGCATGCCTCGTATAGAAGAATGGTGCTTTAATTATAAAACATGCTACAGCAGAGAGATGGAATAGGTACTGAAGAATAGAAAGGCATGACATATTTACATGTATTCCCACCATCTGGAAAAAAATGGATGGGTCTAGGCGTATTTCAGTTCTAGATACATCCCTTTTTATCCATTTCGGCAACATGTAATCCGGACAGAGGGAGTATGGTGTAAGAGCTAGGGATACGGCAGGACAACACAGCAAAAAAACACTAGTTGAATGTAAAACTGTATGCTAGCGGAATACATACAGAAATAACTAAGGCAACATACACGTGTATGATTGGGAAACTAAGATGGCATTGCAACAGAGCACTAGAACAGCACTTCAATGTAAAAAAACATGGTATGGTAGACAAATGAAGTACATACTCCTGAATAACAATGCATAAGATATTCAGAAGCATGATGTCCAAATTAAGCAGATGGCATTGCGATAGAGTAGAATGACAGTACTTGAATTTGAAAACATGTTATCATGAATGGAATAAGTACTGAAAACAGGAAGGCATGACATATTTACATGCATGATAAGCATGCTAAGCACATGGCATTGCAACAGAGTAGATACACTCCAGGACATTATATGCATGTTGTACCCATATCACAGGCCAAGTTAGAGCAAGGACCTTGTGGGGTGAAGAGGATTCATCATGTTTCTGCAAGTCTTCTGAAGAACTGCCTTTACATGTTCCATCATATTGGGTATCATTGACATCTAGTTTATTGGCCTTTACATTGCTTCGTGAGGTTCTTGTGGATATATCAGTGTGTGCAATTATATCTGACATGCATGGAAGACAACTAGTAGTTAGATTTATGTAATGACTGCCTGTAGGAGACGACATAAATAGTAGGACTAGGGTTAACTAGCAGCAACATGTCTCATAAACTAAAGGGAGAACACAGATGAAAGCTACAGAATATGTATCGTTTGTACCCGAGATTAACTAGATGGCACACAAAAGTATTAAAGAACAACATAGGCAATACTAGAAGTGGTATAATACTATAATCACCAGCTTGTGGGATAGCATTGGCTGATGGATGATAACTATGGAACAGCGTTACCTAAAGAACAAGTATCTTAGCTAAACTATGGAACAACGTTAACTCCTGAACAAGACCCGTAAGAGATTAGTGATGATCTATTTTCCATGCTTAGATGAATAACAAAGCCATAAATGTTGCACACAAGTAAGATGAGGGTACAACCTATATGGCTGCCATCCATAGGAGTGAGCATCATGTGTTAACTTGTCGATGGCCCTGCAGTTGCTGTGGCTGTCCATGTCGGGCACGCGCATTCGATGCAGGGAACTGTTGAGTGGGGACTATAGCTCCCTTCTGGTGTATGCTTCCCTTGTTGGAGCAGTAGCGGTGAGTCGGAAGACGGTGTGTCTGAAGATGCATATAACGCATAATGTTAAGAGCAACATATCTCTTTGATCTGAAGAAATACACTAAGAGATCAAAAGCAAGGTACGAGAGTGGTCACACGTCTGTTGACTGAAGACTAAATTGGGGTCGCACAATTTTATTTTATTTTGGTACTTTCCGATCTATGTCGGATGGCTTGATGGCCGTCTTGTGCCTCCCGGCTGACACTGTTCAGAATCTTCCCCGAAGAGCCAGTGACCAATGGCAGAGCAGCCTGCCTCCGCCGTCCGTGGCCCCGGCCAAAACCTCGCTCCCCGCCCCACCGCACTGCCGTGGTTGCGCCGCCCCCGGGCCAATCCACAAAGACTCCCCGTCATCCAGATCCAGCGGCGGCAGTACCTTCAACCCACGCAACTCTAAAAGATAGCCATCTAAGCGCTGCTTCCGTGGCGAACTTACGGCCCCGCACCCTTACGTTAGACACCAGCCAACCGGCAGCCTAGGAGCTCCGCCTCCTCGAGGGGTGCTGCTTCACATTGGGAATTGATTGGCCCAGAATAAAAATTCGGACAACTGACACCTAAATAAAGTGATTTGAGATGAGGGTGCGACCTAACTGGCGGCATGGTGAAGTAGGCAGGTCTAGCTGTCGAGTCGGTGAGGCCGGCGCGGTTGCGGTGGTGACCAGCGGCAGGGAAACAACGATGTCGCGACGGTCGGCGGCTACGGGGAAGAAGCGCCAGGACTCTGGATGGATCCAAAGTTGGAGCAGCTCTGGCGCCGTGAACAACGGTGGGGATGAATCGGCTATGGTACGGTTCATGCAGCCGTCATCGAGGCAGCACCAACAGCACGGAGTAAGAGGCGCACGGTCCAGTGCATGATGGCAAATGGGCAGCGTCTCCGGCATTAGGGAGGAGGGCGGCTACGAAATTGGTGCGGTGGGGGCGCCATGGAGATGGGGCCGAGGTTTCGCGGCTCGGGAGAAGGGAGCTTCCTGGGGAGAAGGTGATTTGGCACCCACGAGGTATGAATGGGGGGTGGGGAGGAATTGGGAGGGGAGTGGAACCATGTCTTAGGGACGCATTTGTCTGAAATGTGAGGGGGGGTTACAGTTCTACCCTTGCCTTTAGGCTTCTCGGCTTGGGTCTGTGTACTGAGGGTCAGGGATAGTAGAGTAATTTTGCTTCTCCCCAAATAGTGGGCGGGAGCGATTTCGGGCGAGGAGGGCATGTTTTGAACTATAGTGGGCGCGAGCGATTTCGGGCAAGGAGAGCGTGTTTTGAAATAGTGGGCGCGAGCTATTTCGGGCGAGGAGAGCGTGTTTTGCCGACCATGGTTTATGAATTATTTGGCACATGTCATTTAGGCCGAGGAGAAGGCGCGCTTGGATGAAGTTACAAACCTACCCTCAATGTACAACGGGCCAATTGATGTATGTCCCACATAGGACGGTAATTTCGCGTCACCCATTTATTTGCTCAGGCGAATTCCACCGAGCAGAGAGGATGTTTAACGGTTCGCTCAAATTTTGGGAGAACGAGCATCCATGTCTACCTTACCAAGTCGATTCGAATCAAATTTTAAAATATTAGCTTGCCACTTCTTTTTTAGATGGAGAGATGATGCTCGGGAGTAATGTGTTTTTACATCCTCGTTGCTAGCGATGTACTATATGACAAATAGTTGACCCACTCAAAAACGCGAATCAAACCCAAAATGAAATATCTCGATTCAATAAAATAGCTCGTTCACTAGGTCAATATAGTGAACTAAATCCAAAATTGAACACCTCAATCGAGTAGCATGTTGTACAATATTATAGTACTCCATGAACATCTTGAAAGTCAAATTAATGAACTTGTTTGATATACGCATATATCCCTTCATGTGTGGATTGCAGATAACATGCTCTCTAATTTAAATATTTGAATGCAAGTTTATATCGAAACATGGTTTATATCAGTCTTTGATGCGTAAAACGCGACCTCCCCCTCTCCCGGACTCCTATTCTCTCTCTCTCTCTCGCCGACAATCTTCAATTATGTCGCACGCATCCGACACAAAAACCTTGTTGGTCCCTCTCCCTTTCTCTCCATCTCTCTCTCTCTCTCTTTGTGTGTGTGGGGGGGGTCTCTTTCTAGTTCGCATGCATATATACACCATCTATAGGTCTCTCTCGCACACTATGTATGATACTCTAGCTAGTCCAAGCTAGATATCTTGGGTGCACTCATCGTACGCACACAAATTCCTTGGATCTTTGCCCATAACTCTCTCACGCACCACTCTATCGTCTCGGAGCTCTTCCCCCCCTCTCTCAAACTCTCCATCCACCTGGGTCACACATACACATGCATATCTCACTCGCACTCGATAGGCCCATCTAAAACTCTATGTCTCTCCCTTGTTCTCTCTCCATCTCACACGCACACACACACAATCTCATGCCTAGCTAGCCAAGTATGATGGTTTCTCACTCAATTGTAGGCACATGCAGTCCCCCCTATATGTATATGACTAGCTAATCTTAGTCTCCATCACAAACATGTGCATGGTCTATCTCGATTTCTCTCAGGGCATCTTTCTATCACGCACGCACCTCCCTCGATCTCCCACCCATATAGTCCCCTCACGATCTCGAGGAGATCTCTCTATCACAAACACACCCTCTCTCCCTCCCCATGCGTCCATGTCCCCCATGTGTCCCTCTCGACCTTTGTTCCTTGTTGGCCAGACCTCTATTGGACATGTGCTACATGGGTGTCTCTCTCCGTTGCAAACAATCACACACTAGCTATCTTCGTGTATCTCCTCTCCTCGCTTTTCTATCTCGCAGATGCATGCGTGATATGTTCGCATAAGGAACGAAAAAACCCACACTCTCTCTAATTTATCGTTTGTTGTCACTTTCTCTTTCACACACATACTCTTTTGCACACTTACTCATTCTCCTTCACACGCACTTGATCTGTCTCGACTTAGGCACTCTCCTCGGTCCATAGCATATAGATTTATTGAAAAGCCAAACATCACAAAGTTTGACCATGTACGTGGAGAAAAACAATTACATCTAGTACGGCAAACATATACCATGAGATGTAGTTTTGTATGATGTATCTTTGGTATTGTGGATATAAATAACATTTGCGTAAACCTGATCAAAGTTTCCAAAGTTTGACTTCTAAAAAATTTACATGCACTGCATTATCGAGCGGATGGAATATCTCTTTTCCCCTCTCAGCTATCTGACGCACCACTCGGCCTTATCGGGGCTCCTCAATCTCTCTCAAACTTTATTGGTTAGTTTGGTTCGTGACCTGACCCTCATGCCTTGATGGCCAGTACTGCCTGGTGTGGACGTGAGATGTAAAATATTTCTGCCTGGCCAGGCTTGTGTGGTGCTGAAGCATTTGGTTCATGCCTGAGCCAGGCAAAGCATCAATGTCCCATCAATCAATCCATGCAGCAATTATTTAATGCTAATATCCATCCATGTTGCTGTTAGACTCGTGGCCGCATGACCAGGCACGGCCAGGCGTTCGAAATCGGTCGCCTGGGCCAGGCTACTTGCAGTGTCTGGAGTCCAGCCAGGCTAATTAAAGTGCAAGGGAACCCAGGCCTGGCGGGCTTTCTTTTTCACAGGGTAGCAACCAAACAAGCGTGCATGAAAACCAGCCACAACCCCAGGCCAGGAAAAAGATGCTCAGGACGCAAGCCAAACTGACCTTATATCTCCCTGGTTCACACATACACATGTCTCGCTCACACATACACATGCCTCTCCCTTGTTCTCTCTCCATGTGACACGCACCCAGGAACACACGTATTGTCTCCTTCCATCCATGCGTCTATCTCGATATCTCTCGGGGCATCTTCTATCGCGCACACACCTTGTCACTCGGTCTCCCACCCATGTAGTTCCATCACAATCTCGAGGGGATCTCTCTATGACAAACATACACTCTCTCCTCCCCATGTCTGCATTTTCTCCGTACGTCTCTTCGACCTCTCTCCCTTGTTGTCAGACTCCTCTTGGCCACGTGCTAGGGGTCTTGCTCTCTCGGTTCCAAACAACCACACACTATCTCCTCACCTTGCCTCCGTTGTCGAAGATGCATGTGTGATATGTTTGCATAGGACACACGCGCTTTTTCTCTACTTTTATCGTGTGTTGTCCATGTCTCTTTCACACACGCACACACACTTTTTTCACTCACTCTTTCTATCTCTATCTCTCTCTCTCTCTCTCTCTCTCTCTCTCTCTCTCTCTCTCTCTAGCTGGGACTCTGTCACGTCCATAAGCATATGGATGTTTTGAAAAGTCAAACCTCAAAAAAGTTTGACCAGGTATATGTGGAGAAAAACATTTACATCTGGAACGATCATTAGATTCATCACAACATGTACTTACTTCATACTATCATTTATCTTTGGTATTGTAGATATAAGTAATTTCTTTATAAACTTGGTCAAATGTCAAAAGTTTGACTTTAGAAAAATGTTGGAACTACATTATCGAACGGAGGGAGTAGCTCTTTCTCTCTCTCTGCTATCTCTCATGGGCCTCCCCTCTCACTCGAACTCTCTATACCGGCGGATTATACGCTCACTATGTCAGCGTATAGCTTCGTATATTGTTTAGTTGACCGGTCAACCAATCCACGTGCTGCCTTGTTAGCTCGTGTTCTGTATCTTCGTGTGCTGGCCCATGTGGCAGTGGGTGAAAATAAGTAAACTAGAGGCCCATCTGACACGCGGTGAAGTAAACAAAGTTGAAACCACTCGGGGTAGCACCCCGCTCACTAGTAAATTGAGGGTGCATTGTGGACACACTTCTTGCGCGTGAAGGACGCACTCGCGCACAATTCACCACTACGCGGCGGCATGCACAGAAGGACGCACTCGCGCACACCCAGCACACAACACACACCAGCACATGTGTACACTGGGGTCGCCGCCAGTTGAGATGGACGGCGAGGCAGCCAACAAGCAGAGGCGGCTCGAGCCAAAACCGCATCCGGCGAGCCTGGACTTCATCAGCACACTCCCCGACGACATGCTGCTCGTCATCGTCGGCCTCCTCCCCACCAAACCTGTCGTGCGGACCGCCCTGCTCTCCCAGCGGTGGCGCCCCCTCTGGCGCTGCGTCCCCCTCAACCTCACCATCGACAGCTGCCTCTGTGATGGGGATTGCAAACGCATGGCCGCAGTCTCCAAGATCCTTTCATCGCACCCTGGGCCAGCCAGACGCCTTGACATCCGCATGTTCAGTACCAACTACAAGGTCCAACCCAAGTTCGACGATTGGTTCTTATCCCCTGCCCTAGATCAGCTCGAGGAGCTCAGCTTTGAAGCTGGACGATGTCGCTCTCTGCCGCCGTCCGCGCTCCGCCTCACGCCAACGCTGCGCCGCGCCAGCTTCAGCTCCTGCTATCTTCCCCAGATTAATGATGCGCCCGCCATTCTTCTCCCTCAACTCAAGCAGCTCGACCTGTTCGACGTTGTCATCTCGAAGAAGGCTATGGAGTACCTGCTCTGCAGCTGTACTGCGCTCGAGTACCTTCGTCTTGACCAGATCCACGGGTTCATTAGCCTCCACATCGCCTCGACGAATCTCCGATGGATTTATGTGTCTTGCTGGCCCCGCAACAAGACATCAATTGGGAAGAGATCACTCTAGTTGTTCCACGTTATGGTCACTGAGAATACGCCTTTCCTTGAGAGATTGCTTTTATCGGATCTAAAAGGTCCAACAAAAATCAGGGTCATTGACGCGCCGAAATTGACAGCATTGGTGTACTCGTCTGCCAAATTCTCTGAACTCTTTATTGGATCCGTAACCGTTTAGGTACAGCACTCATCTTCTTCTCCGTCTTCTTGAAATTCACATTTTTAAATTTCTTCTTGATGTATTTACGACCGTCTTCCAGAAAATGGTTCCCACAAGCTTGACCCAGTCCATGCGCACAGTGAAGATCTTGGCACTAAAATCTATCGGCCCCAATCTAGATCAAGTTGTTGGATTCCTTACATGCTTTCCATGCACGGAGAAGCTACTCATCGAGGTGAAACTTCTTTCCTATAAGTAAATGGTAATCACAATGTAGCTCAATTTTTTCGTAATTTTCCCAAATTACGATGACAAGTGTAGTGTTCAAAACTGCATATACGCACTGCACCGAAAGAAATGTTTTTAGTACTTTTTCTCACGTGATCACCTGCATCGTTTTTATGTTGTACTACTATAGTAGCCTAGGCTAGTCATAGTGGAAAGTAACTTAGACTACTCCAGTAACTCTATGGTTACCCTAAGAACAAGTACTACCTCCGTCCTGGTTTACTCTTCCAATTTTGTACTATCAAAATTTGACCATAGATTTAACTGACAAAATGTTAATGCATGTCACTAAGAACTATATTGTTGGATTCGTATTTGAAAATAATTTCAAATGGTGTAATTCTTAGTGACATTGCATTGGCATTTTCTTAGGTAAATCTATGGTCAAAATTTTAGTAAATCCATGGTCAAAATTTTATACTAAATACGAGGTAGTATTCCCTCCTTCCCAAAATTCTTATCTTACATTTGTTCAGATACGGATGTATCTAACACTAAAATGTAAGTAGATACATCCGTATTTAGACAAATTTAAGACAAGAATTTTGGGCGGAGGGAGTACAAAAGTGGGCTATGTAGGCCAAAACACGTGCCAAATTCATTTGTGATGCATTTGGCATCGATGCCCCTCCATTGCTCCCCTGCTGCCCCAATCTGGATCACCTACTTTGCTCTGGTGCCAAATTAACTCACGCAATGAAAAAACATTGTGTGGGAGAGAGAGAGGACTGAGGCAATAAAAAACACTTGTTTGGGAGAGTGAGAGGCTGGTGTAGTTGGTTTGATTGATTTGTTTATACATGTGGGTCTGTGTGCACAGCGATGCCAACTCTCTCACATCGCGAGAGCGGTGCCAAAATCTTTTGATTTTACATCGATGCGTATTATGTGGCATACTTTTGCGAAATATGGCATCGGCCACATAGTGGAAGGCAACAAATGCCCAAGTTCTTCATGTGCTCCTAGTTAAATGAGAGGAAACAAAGAGAGAGAGAGAGAGAGAGAGAGTGAAAAAATATCACTAGCCAGCCAATCCTATCGTATGAGCGAATGATATTGTACCTCTTGATGACACGGCAATCTTATACAGCCAGCTGCTCTAATATGTTCTCTTCTTTTGCAGATAAAAAAAGACCCGAAAGTGAAAAATGTGCTGCACTATAACAATCTCATCGAATGCCTTGATCTCCATCTTACAGAAATTGATTTGATCGACTATCGAGGCAGCACATCTGAGATTAAATTGGCCAGGTTCTTTGTTCTGGAGGCAAGTGTGCTCAAAGTAATGAGGTTTGGCGTTCTCTGGCGCAACAATGAATGGCGTGCTGATCACCGCAAGCGTCTAAGCCTAAATGACAAAGCCTCCGCAGAAGCTGAATTTGTTTTTGAAACATCAAGTGGCCAGAGACTCAAAAACTTATTTTCCCATTAGTGACTTGTTAGGGCAGTGGATTTTAGTTTGTACAATAATGCTGCATCCACCTAAAGTAACAAAAGTTCTTACGTAAACTTCCTAGTAAGTCCCTCTTCGTAGGTGCAACATTACTCTTAACATTTGTAATATTAGTTTGAAACTTGTAATATTGTCGTGTCCTATTCCTGCGTTTTCAAAACCCTGTGAATCAAACAAGTCCTGAGTTGGTGATGATGTTGAGCCTCCCTTCTTTCACCAATAGCCGTCGGATCTAGATCTGACGCATACAAACCAAGCTTCTCCATTTTTGCAAAAAGATGCCCACACTTGTTCCCTATTTACAAACAACTCCTTGTCTCTCACAATCAGCCTTATCTCCTCCCCACCACATCTAGAAGGCCGTGGAAAAATCTGGCACGATGGCCGCTGCCGGCGCCGTCCACCCCCAATCTTGGTGTTCCGTGTAATGCACGGGCATCTACGCACGGGAAATTATGTCGAACAGGGCTAGTTGTAAGCAAGCTAGCTCTATGGCCATGATGATAGTGACTGCATATGGTGAGGCTGATGATGGTATGCCGAACACGGCGCCTATATTCAGGTGTCATCTCCGGCACAGGGTCTTGTCACTTCACTATGAGGAGCAGCACGTAATAATTTGACCAACGGGTAGTACAGTGCTAGTACTCCTACTACATTGGTAGTACTACTACTAGTACTAGTAGCACCACCGTCTGGATTTAGGAGTACTACCACGTCCATCTGGATTTTAGTATTTGACTAGCAATATCTAGTAATGCATGTCAAAAAAATGTACTACTCCCTCTGTAAATAAATACATGGTGTTTTATTCCTATCGGTGAGAGAACTTAATATCTTTTTGCTAACTAGAGTAATAGGATTACATGCAATGAACTAAACACTGCATGTCATGTTTGGTAGTCTCAAGTCATTGAAAGCATGCACGGCCCACTTCTCTCATTGGTTGATATGTCACGAAATAAGAAACAAGGAGGGAGTTAATGCACCGTGCCTAAGTGTTTTCGGATTATTTAGTTTTCGTAAGGTGACTTACACAACATTTTTTTTACATACATTAACATTTTATTAGTTAAATCAAAGGTCAAAACTTGGCGCAAAATGCAAAGGGGACCAATAAACCAGTAAACATCAAACTTCTCTCGTTTGGCCCCAACTAGAGGTCCGGTGAGATGACTATACTGCACCGGCACGGAGGGGGACGCAGCTTCATTGACTTACTGCAACTGCCTTTGGGTGAATGACATGTGGGCCCAAGGGGTGGCTAGCCAACTTATCATACAGCCAAAGGCAGGTGCAGTAGAGGGCCGAGGAGTAGTACGAAATCCTACGCACCTACGCATGCTAACCAAGGGCAAGAGTGATCACTCGAATCGCAATATCAGTTGACTAGAAGCTAAGCTAGACCCATGGAGGCGATGAGCGCGAGCATCAGCCGGCTGTGCCAGATGGTCCACGACACCGGCCTGCGGCCCGGCACCGAGGAACGTCTCCAGGTATTGCTTGAGGCCGCCAGGGCGAGGGGCCGCTTGGACGATAGCTTCGTCTCCTTGTTCGACAAGGTCCTCGTCGGTTTCCTTGACAAGTTCACCGTCGTCAAGAAGCTCGTGGACGACTTTGACGTACGCCTCCAGTCGACGCGGCCAGGCTCTGCGAAGCCCACCACCCTCAATGGCCACTATGGTGACAACCTCTTCGACGCACTAGTGGCCCCCGACTGCCCGCCGTCGCACCGAAGAATGTCCACCTCGAGGTCGCGCTCGCCGCGCAGCGCCTGGCACAGCAAGACACCATCGACATAATCACCCACGTCTACGTGCAAATCGTCCACAAGGACTACTACATGCAAGAGGAGGACGATAGGACGCTGGCCTTCTTGGACCGCAGGGCAATCTTGGATGGCATTGTTCAGAAGCACATTGAGCTTGCCGCCAACGCCGCTGCTCCTCACACGTCAGTTGGTGACCCGGCGCACTAGGGCATGAGGATGTCGTTGATGGATCCGTATGTATTTTTATCTTTCCGTCAAATCCATGTAGTAGTATATGGTACTACTAGTAATTATCGTACCTTTCGCATCAACTTCATAATTTTCGTACGTACTCCATGCATGAACGGCGCCAGAACCAAACTTCTCATTACTCTAGGAAAAATCGTTATTTTCTATCTATCGGCCGTGCCATGGAGTAGAACCAAATTTTACAAGTTACGAGTTCAAAAGGAAAAGCCTGTCGTGTTTGCGTCGCACCCGCACACGGTTGGTCCGGCACGCTGCTGAAGGGGGAATGCATGCAGTGTTGCATTTTCACTTACAAGTGGGACCGTAGTTGAGCAAACCGACTATCGGCAAACCCCCACCCCACCCACCGCGCGATGGCTGAGAAAACAGGAGGGAGAAGAGATGGCTGTAGCACGGACTCTAAGAAAATTGTTGTCAGATGGGACTCGTGTGGGTGGCGTGTGCCGTACGGCTAGACGTGAATGCTAGTTATGGCCCATGCCACCCCACTATATCGAGCCTATATCGTGGTACAGTGCGTAGAACAAATTTCCTGGAGTCCGTGCTCAGCCTTCCTCTATCTCTCTTCTCAGCTAGCCAGCGGACGCGCGGAGCCCATTGTCTGTTTGCTCACATGCGGTCCCACATGTCAGTGAAAACGCAAGAGGACCCACTGAACCTACACATCTTTCACCTCGACGTGCTGGTGATGAAAAACAAATCCAATAAAGATCTTCCGTGGCCGCTTTTGGAGTTACTCAAGAGTAGTAAGATTCTATTTACAGTTTAACCCAAGATGCACATCACGTGGCTTCAACTACCACTCTATTTTCTTGCATGACATGACCTGGATGCTAGATGTTCCACGTGTCGGCAAAAGGAGGAAGAACCCGACCAAATCTTCGGTTGTGCTCTCGGATTAGACTAGTTGTGCTAACTTAAAAAATTTATTGTGTACTCCATCTGTTCCAAAATACTTTACTTCCATTTGTCCAAAAAAGGATGTACCTATATACTAAAACATGTCTAGATACATCTATATTTTGACAAATAGAAGGCATGTATTGTGGAACGGAGGGAGTAGAATGGATGCAAGTTTTGGTATTGGGAAGAAGAGTACATCGATATATTGATAGAGCGCAATTTAGTAGATGTTCTAGCACTTTTATCTAGCATATAGGCTAGAGATGAGACTAGTGCACTTGTTGATACTCCTACTAGAATAGAGGCTAGACATGGGACTAGATGCGAGTAAGAAACATCTACTTCTTTACACTCGAAGAAGAAAGAAGCACGCAAGATCGAGCCTCCGCAGATCAACAATGAACGCATCGAGAAGGCACTAATCCAACTTACAGGAGCAATTATAGAAGTTGGATATCTTATGGAGTAGTAAAATGTATTCTTGTGGTTCTTGTTTTCTTTGGTCTTGCTTTTCTAGTCAAAATTATCGTTGGAGTTCGTGCAAATCGGATGTCCGTTTGGGGTCGTGCATTGGAGTTGGCCTTAGAAGTGGGACCGCAGTTGAGGAAACCAACTAACGACAAACCCCCACCTCACCCGCCGCGAGATGGTTGAAGTTAGAGAAACGACGAGGTTGAAGAGATTCCTCTAGTACGGACTCCAAGAAATAATATGGTGTCAGATGGATGTCGTGGTGGTGGCGTGTGCCGTACTCCTGGACGTGAATGCTTGTTCTGGCCCATGCCACCCTACTACTCCTACTACTTACTATATAGTACTAGTATCGAGGATTCGAGGTGCTGGTTACATACAGCGAACACATTAACATATGGCTACAGTAAAAACACCCGCCCGACGCGCGAAGCATGTGAAGCTAGTACAAATAGTGTACTACTATTGTTGATTGGCCTCATCCGATAACCTGTTGCAATGCACGTACAATTATGTATTCGGAAAATATTTTTTTGCCTCGTCGCACCACTCACTCAGAGAAGCGAATGGAAAGCCATTCATAAATTTAGTAAGTTTATCACAGGCATATCATTTTATTACATACAACAGGTCATCAACCCACATCGACAACGAGGATACATTATAAATACTAAATTTTTCATCACACAACAAATAACAAGCAATGAAATGAACTTCAACTCAACCATTACTCGGCGTTGGAAATGCTTGCTTTGAACCACAAGTTATTCTCTGGGACGGACCATCCATTGTCGATCTCGAGACCAACGCAGGACTGATCATCCAGGCTGAAGCGGCCTACTATATCAGTACCAGGGTAGGGAACCACCCAAATGTCCGAGGTATAGACATAGTTGCTTCTCGTAAATGGTAGTAACGTTTGTGTCAACAGCAGTTGGATCGCCTTTCACCATCATTGGATAGTTTTGTCCAAGGAAGAGCGAGTTTTCTCCAAGACTATCAATTCTGTACCAGGGAGAAGGAGTTGACACTAGCACACTAGTATCCATCCCGAATACCATGCAACAGGTGTTGGAATAGGTTCGGAGAGTGCGACCATGGGAGACTACACCTGCTTCCTTAGTAGTAACATCATCAGTGGGCTGTATACACACAAGAAGAGGTGACCCATCGGAATTAGTTGCCAGGCGCCACAGAGTATATGGGCGCTGCTCGTCCTCATGCTCGTGATCATCACCGTTGTCATCTCCCCTTGGTTATAAAAAATTTCAAGTATAGGTGGTGGAATGTTCACAGGACCTTGGAAACACAAGAAGAAGGTTAATTAGTAAAGGGAAACTTGCTAACCCGCATGCATGTGGATGAAACAATTATAATTACGGTGGAAGACAAATGTACCAAAAGCATAAGGATTCCATGCAAAAATAGTGCAACAAGTGGTGGCAGCAAACACAAGGCCCTCGTATTGAATTGCATCACAGTACTCATCCATGTACATAAACTGATTTTTGAGCAATATCCATCCAGTCGAACCACGAAGGACGGCAACAAGCTTGTCGAAGATAGCAAAAACTTCATAGTTGTTGTAATTCCAAGAGCGGTTGGGAACTCAGCAAATTGCTATCTTCCATAGAAGACAGTCACCATGATCGTATTTGAACGTGCGTACAATACCGGTGTGCTCAACCTCTGGGCAGTCCGCTGAGATTTTTGGAAGTGGAACCCGGTCACGAGTGTACATATTCACAAGTTCCCACTCGTAGTTGGACCCAATATAAACAACCCAATCTCCATTTGCGCCTGCCCAAGCCTTACCCTCAAGTGATGGCATCTTAACATCATACGTATCATTATCAAGCGGCATCAACTTGCACAGGGCGAGGCCTCCGTCGTCCCCGCGCCAGTCATCAGGGTCACGGCAAAGAAGATAGGGGAGATCAAACCGCTCCTTGACTCTTGGGTTCCTTGTAATGATGTTATTAGTTGAGTCGAGAATGGGCTTTAACGAACCTGCCATGCTAGCCGAGGTGATGATGTCGCACCGATCAATGAGTTCCTCCACCACGTCATCTTTCAGATCGGGGAAAGAATAACGGGGTCGTTTCCGGCTTGTTCCCTCCATGGAGAAGACGATCGAACAATGGCAGAAGGAAGGGTGAAGGGCTGAAGGAAAATGGAGGAGGGAGAGGAAGAGCGTGCGACAGCAGATCCAAATCGAGAGGGAAAGGCAAAGAGTCGGTGGACGGTTGCCAATTTGCCACGGTTCACGAAGAGGCGCCCCGGCCTACACGTCCGTTCGGAAATACTAGTAGAAAAGGACTCGCATCGTCTCACTGATATGTTGGAACTGGACCACATGTCAACGAAACATGGTGTGTAATTTCTCGTGCAAAATGCAATCTGGCCGTGTTGGCCCGAGGTGCTGCATTAGTTATCGACCTTTATTTTTTTAACGGCGTGCAGTTTTGAAGCACGACTAACTGGTACTGTACGCAGAGAAAATATAAACTACTCTACCACTACTCCACCTACAGTACTAGTAGTATAAAAAAGATATATAGGCTGGAGATTCAGTGCTTTCTTGCTAAGGGCTGCCCACTTGCTTCTCACACTATCACCCTCTCTCCAGATCTAAAAAAGACGGCCTCTCTCTCCCTCCTCACCGGTGGTCACAGATCCGCCGGGGAAGAAAAGGATGTGCAGTGTTGACGCACTCGTCATCGGCGAGCGAGGTCACTCACTGACGACAAGGCCATCCTCTTAGACCTAGCGCCCGTGCGGGATGGCCTCCGTCCCCAAGCTCACTAACGTAGTGTGTGCGGAGGACGACGACCATGAGCGACGCCGCTTCCCGCCGACCCTCAGGTATGCTACCTCTTTTCGAACCATACCCTTGTTCTATTGCCCCATCTGCCACGTCGTTGCATGTGGATCTTTTTCCACTCCACCATCTTCCCAATTTGCTATCCTCTGCTCTGCTGGCCACACAGACGAAAACCATAATTTGCACTATTAAAGGAAACCCTACTTCATGCAGACTAATCCATGTCTGGGTTGAATAAGGAAAGGAAGGGAGATTGTACTGTCCAAGAGAGTAGGCATCGAACCCGCATCTAGGTTGAAAAGGGAAAAATCAGTATCTAAGGAACGAGTCTTGTGTCTCTTGGTTGAACAAGGGTAGAAAGGCATGACAACGCAATAGAGAATGACCAGGTCAATCGGTTTGTTGTCCTCACATAGGAAAAAGGTGGCTAAAGAGAACAAAAATGGGACGTAATCCATATATGGTGCCTGGATATTTGTTGCTCTGGGCAACCATACCTCCCTCACCACTCTGCGTCCGTGGAGGTACATCGTACTGGTGCGCCCACTGTCCGAATGGGCCTCCCATGCTCTTATTGCCACTTTTTTTGCTGTTAGTATAACGCCAACAGTCAAGTCAAGCAATGCTACTGCTAAAGTGATGCCACATTTAACTAATGCTACTCTCAGTCTAATGCCACCGATAAATTTAAGCAATGCCATTTAATGTCACTGGATTATTTCGGGGTTAGATGTCGATTGTGGATGTATTAAAGATTTTTTAGCTAAGGTATTCTAATGTTGTTGCACAGCCAGTATACCAACGATGAAACTTGTTACTACCTTCAGATTTTTGCACTGTTAACATTTATAGATTACATACCTCACTTTCATGAGATAAGTTAAAAAAATTTGTACAGTGTCACCAAAATGCCAAGGCGCTAATGTCATTTTATTTTGGTTAAACTGCACAAAAAATTATGAAGACAAGAGGAAAGGTCAAGAGTGAGCACCTCCTCCTCCAGCTGTTCTCTTGATTTGTTCGATCAAGTTTTTATGTTTGATTGATTATCAAGATTGGGATAGCAATTTTTAAGGCCCCCCTGAGTTCGAAATGATATTTACCTTGGAGGTACATGGTTTGCAATTTTTTTATACTGTCATTAGTTAATAATGCTAGTTATCTTCAGAATTTTGTATTTGGTTTAATGCTCATGCACAGCTAGTATACCAATGCTGAAACTTGTTACCTTTACACTTTGTATTGTTAATTCTTATAGAATCTTCCAGTGCTAGAGTTTATTGAAATCTGTTCAGTAAAACCATTGTACTGTACCTTGTAATAAACTAACTACTCTACTGTTGCACTAGCCACCGGATTAGTGTATATTTGTAGTATTCGAATGGTGTTGCATTAGCGTATGGACATAAATAAAGTGTGGCAAGCTTTCCCCAGATATGTGCTCAAGAAAACTACTACCTGTTTTTCTAAATACTAGACGTTTGGGTACTTTAAATTGAACCTCTAAAAATGTCTTATATTAAGGAACAGAGGGTGTAGAGTTCACTCAAATTATTCCGGTAAAGCTAGTCACACCTTTGTTAAAATTAATGTTCATTATGTTATCGGAGGAGGTATGTATGTTTGTCTCTAATGCCTATCGACTACATACCTGACATCATGGTGTAATGTTAAGTCATTTCGTTTTGTAAAGTGTCACTGAATTGTCAAGGCGGTGATGGCATTTTATTTTAGTTGAACTACACAAAATATGCTTAAAAGAAGAGGAAAGGTCGGGAATGGCTCAATTTTTCAGAAAAAAACTATGTATGCCTTCCTGACATCAGCCGTTGTTGCTTTATTTATTCCTTCAAACAGGTGGTTAGAAACAGTCTTGCTACCTTTTCCCATTAAGAAATTGGAATGCTTATATTTGTGAGTTTATGCTTCAACTAGTGCCACTTTTATAGTAATCACACTTTCAATATCTATGCAAACAGGGATGCTCGATTTTAGTGGAACTGCACAAAAAGTCCAACCGGTTCAACATTAGGAGCATGTTTTTTTCCAAACCTTTATATCCAATTGGTGGCACTATGAGCTGTTCATTACGAAGGTACATGGTTTGCTACTATCTTGCTACTCTTTTTGTACTGTCATTAGATAGTAATACTAGTGGTTTGCATGTGAATTTATTGGCAGGGTGAACCTACATTGGAGGTGCAGGACAGGATTCAATGATTGGATGCTCAATTTCGGTTTTATCGATTTCACCTCTTCCATCACTGCGAACATGGATATCATTTGTCTAATGAAGAATAGGCGCTATATTTCTGCTCTGAACCAGCAAATCAATTTAGTATGAAATTGTTCAGGGCAAAACATAACTGTATCAGATTGTCCAGTGCAGAACATGACAGATGCTAAGCGGAAGAGACATGTTTAAACCGAAAATACATGGTGTGGTATATGTTTACTAGCTGCTTGATATTTGTGCAGACAGAGATGTCTGCCCGTTGCTATTTGGCAAACAAACAAAGTGTCCGCAATTTTGGTTGAACTGCACAAGAGAATAGTATAGTCACTACATGTAGTGCCATTTGAAAATAGACACAGAAAGATTGGATAGTTACTTCATGGACTGCAGAAAAGTAGTACTGTACTATTTATTGGCCAACACTAAGTGCTTCATTGCTTTGGTTTGATTATACAATGGGCATCATTTTGCCTAAGTTAAAGTTTGTATTCCGAAAATAGTCTCGCGGTGTGATCGAGAGAAGACCAAATCATATTGCAGTGGATTTTCCTCCATCATGTGTGGTTCATTCTCATGGTTCCAGCTATTGGTGGAACCACTTACATTTGCAAGAGGAATTGTAGACTTCACAAACAAATTTGTCTTTCAGTTTGTACTGAATGTTGGCCAAGAGAAGCATCCATGTTAGTAGGAAGAACAAATGTTTTTTCTAGATCTTTGCTTTTGGAGCTACATATTTGTATATGATCTGTGAATCATTGAGATGCATTAACATGTTGATCTTATGTATGGGAATCGTACTAGTTAGTTTTAGTTGCGACGCAAGATCCGAAGTGGCTGATCTTTGCTTTTGGAGCTACATATTAGTATATGATCTATGAATCATTGAGATGCATTAACAGTTACTTATTTCTGTTCGCTCAGTGTTTACAAGTTACTGATCGATCACTAGCTAGCCTACTAATGCGCTCCTCGCAGTTTTATTTGCGACGCAAGATCCGAAGTGGCAATTTTTTGAATAAAAATGCCTACCTCTGAAGAAACTGACAAGCTACACCATCCTACCTACTTGATCCTACACAGATAAATAGCGGATCACGCACGACTACCTCCTTTCCGGTTTGCAGGGCTCAATTCAAGAAACGACCTACTCGATCCTACATGAATAAATAGCGGATCACACACGTACTAGTACCTCCTTTCCGGTTTGCAGGGATTAATTCAAACCTCTTACCAACCAAGGTACTCACTCCGTCCGGGTTTATTAGTCCTATGAGCAAAGCAGCAAGACCAAGGCATGGCAATAATTAACGGCATGCAGAAGTTTAAGCCTAATTAATGCCAGCGATTTAAGTGGCTGCATGCATGCCCTCGGCTGCGACTCGTTGCATGCTGCTCCGCGTACTAGCTGTGAGCGATTCTAAGTGCCTGCATGCAGCCGACCGTAATTAAGCCAGCTAACTGATGCGAAAAGAGATGCGCTTTAATTGTTGCGGGATTTTTAAATCCATGGAATCATTATTGACAAGGAGGGAGATGATTCGAGTGCACTCGTTTGACCGCCATGCCGGCATGCGACCCAGACGGGACGGGACGGCACAGTCATAATTTTAGTTTCTCTAGTTTTCCACAGCAAGCTGGCGCGCTAAGCCATTATGCATTGAATTCCAATGACCGTCGCGCTACCTTCCGCCTATAAGTACTGTTTCCTGGCCTTCTCCGATGGCATCGTGACCCAACTCGCCATATCCTCATAATCCCCCACCGGCCCGACGTCGCTTGCCACGTCCACCATGCCCCCGCCCGTCCACGGTAGGTGACGCCGGAGGTGGTCACCGCCGGAACTAGTGTTCGGTTTTTCACCGGAAGGCAGACGGAGGGAGGAGGCATTCTATCTATCTTTAGATGGCAATGCGGAGATCGAGGAGTTGTTGGAGCGCAACCACCTAGCGGAGGAGCAGGAGTTGTTGGAGCGCGACCTCCTGGCGGAGGAGCGACGTATCGCTGATTTGCGCCGCCAGCAGGACATGGAGCAGCAGCGCACTGACGCTCTGAGTCGCAAGCAGAGCGCCCACAACTGGGCCGACTACGTGGAGGTCGGCGCCTGGCAAATAGCCCTGGAGGCTATCAGGCACGCACGCGTTCACGACGTCAATTTTTACTACCAGCTCGTCAAGTGGGTTTCCGCTTGGAAGCTGAAGCTTCGGTGGACCACGTCGGCATGGAAAGGGCCAACGCACGTGAGCAACGTGCCCTATCGCACCTCTTGCAAGTCCGAGGCGAGGCGCAGGACGCCAGTGCCAGCGTTTAGCGTGTACCACAGATGGCAGACGGCATCGTCTAGTTAGCTAAGAGTAAGTTAGTACTTGTATGCTACTAGAGTATTAGTGGGAGTAGATAGTTAACTTGGCTATGATGGTTGTCAACGTGGAAGTTCAGTACTCTATATGTGGATCAGACATGTTACTTTGCTCTGAATGTTGAACTTTCCGTTTGAATGTATGGAATGGGCTGTTATTTTTTAAATGGGTTGTATTTGTCCTCCACGGGTTTAGAGGCTGACTTGTGGGCCTACCAAGTTGACACGTACACAATCAGGAGATGATTGTATGTGAAGAGGATGATAGCAGGGACCCGCCAAGGTCATGGCAGTACGCAAGCAAGTGCCTCCTTATTTCAAGCCAATAAAAAAATGGCTCCTCCTAGTGGATTTCTGACATCTGGGTCCCATGCCATTGTCAACATAGTCAATAAACGAGAGAATTGCACAACGAGCGGCTGACACCAGGGACCCAGTAGCTCGCCCTGTTATTTTTGTTTTGGGTTAATTTGATAAATGCCACTCCAAATCTGGTGTTTCCGAGAAATGCCACTGCAATTTCCAAACATTGAAAAATGCCATTTCATGCCATTTCTAGTGGCATTTTTCGAAGTCTGGAGTGGCGTTTTTCAAAGTTTGCAAACTGCAGTGGTGTTTTTCAAATTTTGCAAAAATTGCAGTGGCATTTTTCAAAGTTTGGAAATTGCAGTGGCAATGAATCTCCATAATTGGAGTGGCATTTATCTAATTTGTTTTTGAGACGGAAGCAGGGTGTCAACTGGGTTGTGCGGGACACTCTGGCCTGTCTAGACAGCCTTTTCTTTTATGTTTACCACAGACCAGCCCAGTAGTTTTTTTTCTGAAAATGGCTAGCCCAGTTTTTTTTTGATTTGTCAAGTAAGTCGCTTTATCAGGCCTGTTGGGCTGCAAATCTTTCAAGACGAGGAGAGCTTCATTCGGCTGGCCGAGAAAATGGCCTATCAGTAATGAGAAATGGGTTGTACATTTTTAAAACACATCAAACCGGCAATTAGTTTCAAATATCTTTTTTTCATTTCGAGATTTTAAATTGCATTGATTTTTATGCATGGACAATTTATTGGATTTTATATTGATATACATTTATTTTTAAAATCAGTCTGAATGTGACTCAAAATTTCAGGATTAAAAACAGTTCAGACCGCACCGACATATGCAAAATTTTGTATAATTTTTTAACCGTGGCCACAATATGGGCTATAATGCTAACTGAAAGAATATGGGCTCCAAAAAAACCCGTAAGAATTAGCAAATGGGCTGTAAATTATTTGAAATAATGGCAGATGGCCTGTATGCTATTTTCCACAGATTTGAGGCTTTCCTAAAAAAAAGGTTGACGCACGCAGTGACTGTTGGATGTCCATCCAACGGCCGTCGTGCTTCTTCAATCTGCTCTTCCTGCTCCAGCCGCTCAAACAAGCGTCGGTGAGACTGCCTGCTCCCTCCTCCCCGCGGCCGGCTGTGCTGCCGCGCAGGCCTCACCGCCCCATCGTACTCCCATTGCTGGCCTAGCCATCCCTCTACTCACCCACACCTGCTGTTATTCTCCGGCAACGGCAGACAAACCAGTAAACCCTCGTATAATCGTACTCCCCTCCGCATGGGAAACAACTGTCGAGTCTTCCCTGGCTCCGTGTCGTTCCCTTCCTAGGCCTCTTCGTCATCCACCGCCCTGGTGCTCTCGACATGGCGTGGTCAACGTGGTCAATGAACGACATGCATCTGAAGTGGACTGTATGTGGAGAGGCTGACAGCTGGGTCCATGGCCGCACGCAAGGAAATGCCTCCTTATTACGGGCAAAATAATGATTCCTCCACCTGACATCTGGGACCCACCGAAAGGGCCGCTGTATTTCGCGAAAAAAACGTTACCGCCGCTAACAGCTCGGACCCACCAGCTATATCTTCGCGTGCAAGGAAGTGCCTCCTTATTACACACAAAAGAAGAATACTCCCCATGCTAGCTGGGACCCAGTATAGTGGGCCTACTAAGTTGACTGGGATGGAGGGCTTTGTCAACTTAGTCAATATGCACGATTCTAGCTCGACTGACCGTACGATGCCCATCCAACGGCCGTAGTGCTTCTTCAACCTCTGGTCTTCTTGCTCCAGCCGCCCAAAGTAGCGTTGGTCGTGTGGCCTACTCCTGCCTCCCGTGGCCTGTTGTGCTACCGCGGAGGCCTCACCGCCCCCATACTACTCCCACCACTGGCCAGGCCATCCCTCCACTCGACTCACCCACACCCACTGTTATTCTGCAGTGACGGCAGCGCAGCCAAACCAGTGAACCCTCGTACTCCTCTTCGCGTGGGCATCCACTGCCGCATCTTCCCCGACTCCGCGTCGTCCCCTTCCTAGGCCTCGCTGTCGTCCACCGCCGTGGTGCTCTCGGCGCGGCGTGGTCAATGTGGTCAACGACCGAATTCCATCGGAAGAGTACTGTACGTGGAGAGGCTGACAGCTGGGTCCATGGCAGCCGCAAGGAAGTGCCTCCTTATTACGCGGAAAAGAATTATTCCTCCACCTGACAGCAGGGACCCACCGAACGGGCTACCAGTATTTCGCAAAAAAAATATTTCCCCCCTGACTGCTGGGACCCACCGGACGGGCCATCGTATTTCGTGAGAAAAACGTTTCCCCCTGACTGCTGGGACCCACCGGACGGACCACCGTATTTCATGAAAAAAACGTTCCCCCCGCTGTCAGCTCGGACCCACCAGAAGTGCCTCCTTATTATGCACAAAAAATGAATACTCTCCCTGCTAGTTGGGACCCACCATGGTGGAGGCTGACCTGTGGGCCTACTAAGTTGACTAGGACGGGGGCCTTTGTCAACTTTAGTCAATATGAACGATTCTAGCTCCAGTGCCCGTACGATGTCCATCCAACGGCCGTAGTGCTTCTTCAACCTCTGGTCTTCTTGCTCCAGCCGCCCAAAGTAGCGCCGGTCATGCCGCATGCTCCTACCTCCCGTGGCCGGCTGTGATGCCATGGAGGCCTCACCGCCTCCTACTACTCCCACCGCTGGCCAGGCCATCCCTCTACTCACCCACACCCCCTATTATTCTACAGCGACAGCAGCCTCACACCGCAGCCAGACCAGTGGACCCTCGTACTCCTCTTCGCGTGGGCATCCACTGCCGCGTCTTCCCCAGCTCCGCGTCGTCCACCGCCCTAGTACTATCGGCGCGGCATGGTCAACATGGTTAAGGAACGACTTCCATCGGACGTGGACTGTATGTGGACAGGCTAACAGCTGGGTCCACGGCCGCAGCAAGGAAGTGCCTCCTTATTACGCGGAAAATAATGATACCTCCACCTGACAGCAGGGGCCCACCGGACAGGCCACTGTATTTTGCAAAAAAAACGTTTCCCCCCTGACTGCTGGGACCCACCAGCTGCATCTTCGCACGGAAGGAAGTGCGTTCGGAAAAAAAAACGATTCGCCCCCCTGACTGCTGGGACCCACCAGCTACATCTTCACACGCTAGGAAGTTCCTGACAGTCGGGACCCACCTGGTCAAAGCGTACGTAGCATTGTCATTCTGGTCGCGAACGTGTACATATATATATATATACTGGTTGATGTAGAGGTGCGCACGTGTCGTAGTAGAGGCGCGCACGTAGCATGTACACGTAGTACAGCGGTCAGTGTGCAAGAAAGAAAATACGGCCACGTATGTGTACATACGGGCGCGGTCTCGAACGCCTACTCGCGCATACGTACGGCCAGGTCTCGTGTACATGGCTGGGTCGGAACGGAGAAACAGCGTCATCGTCGTGTTCATGGGGAGCCAACCGGCTGGGTCCGAATGGAATGCGTCGTCGTGTTCATCGGGAGGGCTTGGACGGAACAAGCGATGGAAACGAGGCCTGGCGTACCACAGAACGGAGGAAACGGCCTTGTGTTCGACCGGCCATGTTCGAAACGGGATCCTGTTCATCGGGAGGGGTCTGGCATACCGGAAAATGTAGGAAACGGACCTCCTACGGTCGAAAAGGGGGTCCTGTTGATCGAGAGGGGTGTGGCATACCGCAAAACGGACGAAATAGACTTGTGTTGGAGCGCTACGGTCGAAACGGGGGTCCTGTTCATCGGGAGGGGTGTGGCATACCGCAAAATGGGACTCCACGGGATACTGTTCATCTCCACCGTCGACCTCCTCCAGCCTCCACGGGCTACCGTCGACCTCCTCCAGCCTCCACGGGCTCCTGTTCATCCATCCTCCACCGCGCGCTACTCCACCGGCTACTGTTCAACTACCCCTCCACGGGCACCCCTCCATCGTCTACTGTTCATCCAGCCCTCCACGAGGTCGTCCTATTCATCCAGCCCTCCACGGGGTCCTATTCATCCAGCCCCAACCGGCTCGATCGAGGCAACGCCACGGGGTCTTGTTCATCCACCCCCACCGCTCATTGTTCATCCAAACGCCCCTCCCCCCTCCCCCCCTGCAACGCTCACTATTCCTCCAGAGAGGCAGCATCGATCGGCTTCAGTTAGCAGCAGTAGCAAAGGAATCGCTCGATCGAGTTCAGTTAACAGCCATCGATCGATCGCTCGGGTTCAGTAACGCGTAGCCTGCAGTGCAATCGCTCAGGTTCAGTTAGAGCCCAACACCTCGCTCGGGTTCAGTTAGAGCCAACGCCTCGCACACACGTGCGTACATGTATGAGAGAAACGCGCATCGCTCGGCCCCCGACCACCCACCGTAACCGGGAACTCCCCGAAATTTTCCATGGACGGCCCAAAGAATGTCATGACGAAAAGCCCATTTTCTGTCATGATTTTTGATCATAGAAGTAGGAGCCCACCACATCTATGATGATACTGGGTTTTTTCACAATTATCGTCATAGAAGTGTCATATGTATGACAAAAAAATTTCGTTCGGCCCAAAATGTCACGGATGTGTCTTTTTTTTGTAGTGATAGGCCCTTCGCAGAGGGGAGCAGGGATTTGTAGAGGTGCCAGAGCTCGATTTTGAAATAGAGATAAATAATATTTTGATCGGTATACTTTCATTGTCAACATAACAACTGAGAGATCTCGATATCTTCCATGCTACACACATTATAGGCGGTTCCCAAACAGAATGGTAAAGTTTATACTCCCCCTCCACCAACAAACATCAATCCATGGCTTGCCCGAAACAACGGGTGCCTCCAACTAACAACAATCCTGGGGGAGTTTTGTTCGCATTTATTTTGATTTGATTTGAGCATGGGACTGGGCATCTCGGTGACCAGCCATTTTCTCATGAGTGAGGAGTGGAGTCCACTCCTCTTGAGAATAACCCGCCTAACATGGAAGATATAGACAACCCTAGTTGAGTTGTTCGAGCATACAAAACAGAATTTCATTTGAAGGTTTGGAGTTTGGCACATACAAATTTACTTGGAACGGCAGGTAGATACCGCATATAGGAAGGTATGGTGGACTCTTATGGAATAACTTTGGGGTTTTTGGAAGTGGATGCACAAGCAGTATTCCCGCTTAGTACAAGTGAAGGCTAGAAAGAGACTGGGAAGCGACCAACTAGAGAGCGACAACAGTCATGAACATGCATTAAAATTAATCAACACTGAGTGCAAGAATGAGTAGAATATAATCCACCATGAACATAAATATCGTGAAGGCTATGTTGATTTTGTTTCAACTACATGCGTGAACATGTGCCAAGTCAAGTCACTCGAATCATTCAAAGGAGGATACCACCCTATCATACCACATCACAACCATTTCAATAGCATGTTGGCACGCAAGGTAAACCATTATAAGCTCCTAGCTGATTAAGCATGTCATAAGCAACTATAATCTCTAATTGTCATTGCAAACATGTTTATTCATAATAAGATGAATCATGAACGATGAACTAATCATATTTAGAAAAACAAGATAGGTCGAGTTCATACCAGCTTCTCTCATCTCAATTAGTACATCATATATCATCATTATTGCCTTTCACTTGCACAACCGAACGGTGTGGATAATAATAATAGTGCATGTGCATTGGACTAAGCTGGAATCTGCAAGCATTCAATTCAAGGGAGAAGACAAGGTAATATGGGTTCTTGGTTAAATCAACAATAATGCATATGAAAGCCACTCAACATTTGCATCATGGTCTTCTCCTCTCGACCCCCAAAGAAAGGAAAAGAAATAAAACTATTTACACGGGAAAGCTCCCAACAAGCAAAAGAAGAATGAGAAATCTTTTTGGGTTTTCTTTTAGTTACTACCACTACAGGTATGGAAAGTAAACTAGATAAAACCTGCAACTAAATTTTGTTTTGGTTTTTCTTAAGGTTATTCAAACACGCAAGAAGAAAGCAAGAAAAATAAAATAAACTAGCATGGATAGTGCAATGAAAAAGTATGAGCACCGACAACTGGAATGAGTGTGTGAACATGAATGTAATGTCGGTGAGAAATACGTACTCCCCCAAGCTTGGGCTTTTGGCCTAAGTTGGTCTATGCCCATTGATCAAAGTTATAGTTGGGGTCGTACTGAGATGCAGCAGCTACTGCCTCATGAGCTGCAGCTTGGAGGCGGGCTGCCTCCGTCCTCCTCTCGTACTCGTTCGCCTCCTCCCTGGTTATAATATATCTCCTTTTTGCCTGAAAGTCAAATAAACCAGGAGCAGTGAGAGCAACATGGACAGTGTGACGTCTGTCAAAGATTAGTCAGTATTGGAGGAACTGTTCATTCCTCTCTAGAAACTGATGTTTAACCATGGCATTATAATCTCGATAAGCAGGAGGCAACTCCCTATCACTTCCATGTATGGGTATACCAAGATAATTAGCCACACGGGTTGCATAAATCCCTCCAAACAAGTCTCCATCTAAACCATTATTATGCAACCTTCATGCAACAATTGCCCCCAAGTTATATTGTTTATCACCCAATACAGCACTCTTGAGAACACTAAGATCCGGAACACACATGTGACAAGCTTCATCTTTACCGTTAATGCATCTACCTATGAAGAGAGCAAAATAATGTATAGCACGAAAATGAATGCTCCCTATGGTAGCTTGTGCTATTTCTCTGGATTCTCCCATAGTGATACTAGCAAGAAAGTCTTTATATTCAGATTTACGAGGTTCATTGACATTGCCCCACTGCAGGAGTTTACAAGCAATAGTAAAATCTTCTAGGTCCATGGTATATGATTTATCATAAAGATCAAATAAGACAGTGTGAGTATTGCGTGTAGACGTGAATTTAAATCTTCTCACAAAGGAGTCAGTGAGGTAGTAGTGTTGGGAGCACTTATCTGACATGAAGTCCTCAAGATCGGCATTACGCACATACGCGTCAAATTCATCCTTAATGCCCGCTTTGACCATAAACTCCTCTCACGGCCATTCACAAGGCCGCACTTGAGCTTCCCTCGGTGGTTCATCGTCCTGCTCAGGTATTGCGAGCATGGGTCCTTGCTTCCTTGAAGAACCGCCTTGGTACATTTTCCTAGACATATTTCTTCCTCAAAGAACAATCCCCCAAAGCAGATTTGTGAATGGAGCCTTGAGCAAGGAGATCGAAAATGGCAGCGAGATGAGCTAGAACTCGTGCTTGAGCTGGTTGGTGATTTTTTGGGGAGGAAGATGAAGTGTGTGGGTGCAGGAATAGGTGGAGGGGGCCACCGTGGGCCCACGAGGCAGGGGGCGCGCCCAGGGGGTGGGAGCGCCTTGGACCCTCGTGGCCAGGTGCTTGCCCCCCTGTTGTGTTCTCTGTGCTAGATATTCTCAAATATTCTAAAAAAATCATATCAAATTTTCAGGGCATTTGGAGAACTTCTATTTTGGGGGTATTTTTATTGCATGGATAAATCAGAAAATAGACAGAAAATACTATTTTTGCTTTATTTAATCTAAATAACAGAAAGTAAAAAGGAGGGTACAAAAGGTGGTGCCTTCTAACTTCATCCATCTCATGCTCATCAAAAGGAATCTACTAACAAGGTTGATCAAGTCTTGTTAACAAACTCATTCCGAATAACATGGAACCGGAGAAATTTCGAATAACACTAGGTTACCTCAACGGGGATATGTACATCCTCAATAATAAGAATATCATATTTCTTCTTGACAGTAGGAAGGGGAAATTCAAAACCTCCAATAATAATCCATGGAATTTTTCCAATAGAATTGATACTGTGAACTTGAGGTTGTTTCCTTGGAAAGTGTACTATATGCTCATTACCATTAACATGAAAAGTGGCATTGCCTTTGTTGCAATCAATAACAGCCCCTGCAGTATTCAAACAGGGTCTTCCAAGGATAATCGACATACTATCATCCTCGGGAATATCAAGAATAACAAAGTCCGTTAAGATAGTAACGTTTGCAACCACAACAAGCACATCCTCACAAATACTGACAGGTATAGCGGTTGATTTATCGGCCATTTGCAAAGATATTTCAGTAGGTGTCAACTTATTCAATTCTAGTCTACGATACAAAGAGAGAGGCATAACACTAACACCGGCTCCAAGATCACATAAAGCAATTTTAACATAGTTTCTTTTAATGGAGCATGGTATAGTGGGTACTCCTGGATCTCCAAGTTTCTTTGGTATTCCACCCTTAAAAGTGTAGTTAGCAAGCATGGTGGAAATTTCAGCTGCTAGAATCTTTCTTTTATTTGTAATAATATCCTTCATGTACTTAGCATAAGGATTCACTTTAACCATATCAGTCAAACGTATACGCAAAAAGATAGGTCTAATCATTTCAGCGAAGCGCTCAAAATCCTCATCATCCTTTTTCTTATATGGTTTAGGAAGAAAAGGCATGGGTTTCTGAACCCATGGTTCTCTTTATTTATCGTGCTTCCTAGAAACGAAATCTCTCTTATCATAACGTTGACTCTTTGATTGTGGGTTATCAAGATCAACAACAAGTTCAATCTCTACATCATTATTATTGCTAGGTTGAGCATCAACATGAACATTATCATTAATGTTATCACTAGGTTCATGTTCATCACCAGATTGTGTGTCAGCATCAGAAATAGAAATATCATTGGGATTCTCATGTGTGTCAACAACAGGTTCACTAGAAGCATGCAAATTCCTATCATTTTTCTTCTTCTTCTTAGAAGGACTAGGTGCATCTACATTATTTCTCTGAGAATCTTGCTCAATTATCTTAGGGTGGCCCTCAGGATACAAAGGTTCCTGAGTCATTTTACCCGTTCTAGTCATAACTCTAACAGTATTATCATTTTTCTTATTATTTAATTCACTAAGCAAATCATTTTGAGCTTTAAGCACTTGTTCTACTTGAGTGGTAACCACAGAATCATGTTTACTAATAAGTTAAGTTCATTCTGAACTCTAGACATATAATCACTCAAGTGTCCAATCATATAAGCATTACTTTTCAATTGTCCACCAACATAAGCATTGAAGTTTTCTTGTTTAGCCATAAAGTCATCAAACTCATCCAAGCATTGGCTAGCAAATTTAGTAGACGGGATTTCAACTTTATCATATCTATAGAGAGAATTTACCTTTACTACCGGTGTCGGGTTACCAAGACCATGTGTTTCTTCAATAGGCGGTATATTAAGGCCATGTATTTCTTCAACAGGAGGTAAATTCTTAACACCTTTAGCTTTAATACCTTTTTCTTTCATAGATTTCTTTGCCTCTTGCATATCTTCAGGACTGAGAAATAGAACACCTCTTTTCTTTGGAGTTGGCTTAGGAGTTGGCTCAGGAAGTGTCCAATTGTTTTCATTAGTCAACATATTATTCAATAGCAATTCATCTTGATCAACAGTTCTTTCCCTGAAAACACAACGAGCACAACTATCCAGGTGGTCTCTAGAAGCCTCGGTTAGTCCATTATAAAAGATATCAAGTATTACATTTTTCTTGAGAGGATGATCAGGCAAAGCATTAAGTAATCGGAGAAGCCTCCCCCAAGCTTGTGGGAGACTCTCTTCTTCAATTTGCACAAAATTATATATTTCCCTTAAAGCAGCTTATTTCTTATGAGCGGGGAAATATTTAGCAGAGAAGTAATAAATCATATCCTGGTGACTACGCACACAACCAGGATCAAGAGAATTAAACCATGTTTTAGCATCACCCTTTAATGAGAACGGGAATATCTTAAGGATATAATAGTAGCGAGTTTTCTCATCATTAGTGAACAGGGTGGCTATATCATTCAATTTAGTAAGATGTGCCACAATAGTTTAAGATTAATAGACATAAAAAGGATCAAATTCAACCAAAGTAATTATCTCAGGGTCGACAGAGAAATCATAATCCTTATCAGTAACACAGATAGGTGAAGTAGCAAAAGCAGGGTCATATTTCATTCTAGCATTCAGAGAGTTTTGTTTCAGCTTACCTAATAACTTCTTAAGATCAGATCTATCATTGCAAGCAGGAAAATCTCTAGCAGTTTCTTCATCCATAACATAACCCTCAGGCATAATAGGCAATTCATACTTAGGGGGAGAATCTTCATCGTCACTTTCATCAATATTATCAGTTTCAAGAATTTCATTCTCTCTAGCCCTAGCAAGTTGTTCATCAAGAAATTCACCTAATGGCACAGTAGTATCAAGCATAGAAGTAGTTTCATCATAAGTATCATGCGTAACAGAAGTGGCATCATCAACAACTTGCGACATATCAGAATTAATAGCAGAAGCAGGTTTAGGTGTTGCAAGACTCAAAACAGAAGGAGAATCAAGTGCAGAGCTAGATGGCAGTTCCTTACCTCCCCTCGTAGTTGAGGGAAAAATCTTAGTTCTTTCGTCTTTGAAGTTCCTCATAGTGATCAGCAGATATAAATCCCAAGTGACTCAAAGAATAGAGCTATGCTCCCCGGCAACGGCGCCAGAAAATAGTCTTGATAACCCACAAGTATAAGTGATCGCAATAGTTTTCGAGGGTAGAGTATTCAACCCAAATTTATTGATTCGACACAAGGGGAGCCAAAGAATATTCTCAAGTATTAGCAGTTGAGTTGTCAATTCAACCACACCTGGATAACTTAGTATCTACAGCAAAGTATTTAGTAGCAAAGTAGTATGGAAGTAACGGTAAGAGTAGCAGAAGTAACAGTGGCAGTTTTGTAGTAATTGTAACAGTGGCAACGGCAAAGTAACTAAGCAAAGAGCAATATGTGAAAAGCTCGTAGGCATTGGATCAGTGATGGATAATTATGTCAGATGCGATCCTCATGTAATAGTTATAACATAGGGCAACACAGAACTAGCTCCAGTTCATCAATGTAATGTAGGCATGTATTCCGAATATAGTCATACATGCTTATGGAAAAGAACTTGCATGACATCTTTTGTCCTACCCTCCCGTGGCAGCGGGGTCCTATTGGAAACTAAGGGATATTAAGGCCTCCTTTTAATAGAGTACCAGACCAAAGCATTAACACTTAGTGAATACATGAACTCCTCAAACTACGATCATCACCGGTAAGTATCCCGATTATTGTCACTTCGGGGTTAACGGATCATAACACATAATAGGTGACTATAGACTTGCAAGATAGGATCAAGAACTCACATATATTCATGAAAACATAATAGGTTCATATCTGAAATCATGTCACTCGGGCCCTAGTGACAAACATTAAGCATATCAAAGTCATGGCAACATCAATCTCAGAACATAATGGATACTAGGGATCAAACCCTAACAACACTAACTCGGTTACATGGTAAATCTCATCCAACCCATCACCGTCCAGCAAGCCTATGATGGAATTACTCACGCACGGCGGTGAGCATCATGAAATTGGTGATGGAGGAAGGTTGATGATGACGACGGCGATGGATTACCCTCTCCGGAGCCCCGAACGGACTCCAGATCAACCCTCCCGAGAGAGTTTAGGGCTTGGCGGCGGCTCCGTATAGCAAAATGCGATGAATCCTTCTCTCTAATTTTTTTCTCCCCGAACGTGAATATATGGAGTTGGAGTTGAGGTCGGTGGAGCTTCAGGGGGCACACGAGGGAGGGGCGTGCCTTGGGGGGCACCCCCACCCTCGTGGACAGGGTGTGGGACCCTGATGTTGATTCTTTCGCCAATATTTTTTATTAATTCCAAAAAGTTGCTCCATGAATTTTCAGGTCATTCCAAGAACTTTTATTTCTGCACAAAAATGACACCATGGCAGTTCTACTGAAAACAGCGTCAGTCCGGGTTAGTTCCATTCAAATTATGCAAGTTAGAGTCCAAAACAAGGGCAAAAGTGTTTGGAAAAGTAGATACGATGGAGACGTATCAGGTATACTCAATGTGGGTCAGACTGATGGGCCGTGAAGATAAAGTAGAAGATCATCCCCCATGTCCGGGTAGGACTCCTATATGCATGGACGGCAAGGTTGGTGTCCAGATATTCTGTTTCCTTTCCTTGTAAGCCGACTCTGTACAACCCTAGGCCCCTCTCGTGTGTATATAAACCGGATGGTTTAGTCTGTAGAGGTGATCAGAATAATCATAGGCTAGATAGCTAGGGTTTAGCCATTACGATCTCGAGGTATATCGACTCTTGTAACACCTATACTCATCGAATACAATCAAGCATGACGTAGGGTTTTACCTCCTTTAAGAGGGCCTGAACCTGGGTAAACATTGTGTCCCATTATCCCTTGTTACCATTGATCCTTAGACGCATAGCTCGGGCCCCCCTACCCAAGAACTGCCGGTTTTAACGCCGACATTGGTGCTTCCATTGAGAGCTCTGTTGTGTTGTCAAACAAAGGAATTGATGGCTTGCCTCATCATCAACGACGATGTTGTTTCTAGAAAGACCCTTCTCCCTGGTCAGCTTTTTGTGTTCTGCGGCTTCATCTACATGCCAACTCGACCGGCCACCTTGAGCAGGTCGACAGATACACCCCAGGTCACCAGATCAGGTTGGAAGCCTGAACTACATTGCTGATATCTGAGGAGACCTGATCTTCAAGGGGTTCACGGCCTCGGCCGCCGCTCTCCACTCTTCTGAAAAAGAACCTTCGAATCCACTATCAGATCCCGTCCAGGGGTCGATGCTCACACCTACCTTGGCCTTAGATCCAGGGCAGGCCACATCGTCCAAACACGGGAGGATTAACCCCTCCGGACTCTCTTTTGTCACGGAGCTCCCAACCGAAAACCCAGATGCGACAACATCGTCTGCGAACCCGAAGTCAAACAGGACTCACCACGTTATCAGGAAGTCGGACTCGCCTCTGGACGTCAACTCTGAACTATCGAGGTCTGCGTTCATCGGGCTCGATCAAGTGATTATCACCAACCCCGGCTCCGCAGATCCACAAATTCATATCCAATTTTCGCTCTTAAACAAAACGCTGGACTTAATACAATCTCTCACCATCACGGAAGCGTCTCCTCTGAACTACCTCCAGCACGAACGGGGGGCTGAGAGCAGGGAATTTTACGCCCCACCACCCACCCACTTAATAGCCACTATCGAGGATTTAACTGACATGCTAGACTACACCTCCGAAGACATCGATGACATGGACGATGATGTTGACACCGAACCAGGTCAGAACCCTCCCATCACGGGGCGTTGTACGACCTCTTCTACCTATGACGGATACATGGTGGATACACCTGAGAAGAAGCACGACGATGGCACTCAAGATCCAAACAAGGACAAGCCCATCGATGAACCACCAAAGCGCCGGCGTCAGCAGCACTGCTCACGATCGCGTTGGGCAAGGGAAAGTAATACCGGTACTGCTACCTCTTGAGCATGCGTTGGTTTTCCCTTGAAGAGGAAAGGGTGATGCAGCAAAGTAGCATAAGTATTTCCCTCAGCTTTTGAGAACCAACGTATTAATCCAGTAGGAGGCTACACTCAAATCCCTCGTACCTGCACAAACAAATAAGAACCTTGCAACCAACGCGATAAAGGGGTTGTCAATCACTTCACGACCACTTGCAAAAGTGAGATCTGATAGAGATAATAAGACAAATATTTTTCGTATTTTTATGATATAGATTGAAAAGTAAAGATTGCAAAATAAAATAGATCAGAAACTTATATGATGGAAAATAGACCTGGGGGCCATATGTTTCACTAGTGGCTTCTCTCAAGATAGCATAAGTATTACGGTGGGTGAACAAATTACTGTCGAGAAATTGATAGAGAAGTGCATAATTATGAGAATATCTAGGCATGATCATGTATATAGGCATCACGTCTGCGACAAGTAAATCGAAACGATTCTGCATCTACTACTATTACTCCACACATTGACCGCTATCCAGCATGCATCTAGAGTATTAAGTTCATAAGAACAGAGTAATGCATTAGGCAAGATGATATGATGTAGAGGGATAAACTCAAGCAATAAGATATAAACCCCATCTTTTTATCCTCGATGGCAACAATACTATATGTGCCTTGCTGCCCCTGCTGTCACTAGGAAAGGACACCGCAAGATTGAACCCAAAGCTAAGCACTTCTCCCATTGCAAGAAAGATCAATCTAGTAGGCCAAACCAAACTGATAATTCGAAGAGACTTGCAAAGATAACAAATCATACATAAAAGAATTCAAAGGAGATTCAAATATTATTCATAGATAATCTTTATCATAAACCCACAATTCATCGGATCTCGACAAACACACTGCAAAAAGTATTACATCGAATAGATCTCCAAGAAGATCGAGGAGAACTTTTTATTGAGATCCAAAGAGAGAGAAGAAGCCATCTATCTAATAACTATGGACCAGAAGGTCTGAGGTAAACTACTCACACTTCATCAGAGAGGCTATGTAGTTGATGTAGAAGCCCTCCGTGATTTATTCCCCCTCCGACGGAGCGCCGAAATAGGCCCCAAGATAGGATCTCACGGGTACAGAAGGTTGCGGCGGTGGAAATAGGGTTTCGTGGTGCTCTCTGATGTTTTCACGGTATATGAGTATATATAGGCGAAAGAAGTCGGACAGGGGAGCCACGAGGGGCCCACGAGGCTGGGGGCACGCCTACCCCCCCCCCCGGACGCGCCTCCCTGCCTCGTGGCTACCTCATTGCTTCCTTGACGTCCACTCCAAGTCTCCTGGATTGCGTTTGTTCCAAAAATGACTCTCCCGAAGGTTTCATTCCGTTTGGACTCTGTTTGATATTCCTTTTCTACGAAACACTGAAATAGGCAAAAAAACAGCAATTTGGATTGGGCCTCCGGTTAATAGGTTAGTCCCAAAAATAATATAAAAGTGCATAATAAAGCCCATTAAACATCCAAAATAGATAATATAATAGCACGGAACAATCAAAAATTATAGATACGTTGGAGACGTATGAGGTACCAGAGATAATGACACTCCAGACAACACCGAGGACCCCGTCGAACCCGTGTCCGGACAGGATGCGAGGGATGAGGGCCAATACAGACCCGAACACGCTGATCACGAAGATTCGAAAGATAGTAACTACTTACCTGCCTCCAAAGAGGATGTAGCCTTGGTGAAAAAGATTTTATCATCCCAGAGGAACCCCTTGAACAAGAACGCTTCAAGCGAGCCACTGCACGGAGCCTAAAAAAGAAATAGCAGTGGCTTCGAGCCGAACAGGATACGCTCAACAACAGATGGACCAAGGTCCTAGCCACTGAAGAATACGGCCTCAAGTGACCAGTAAAGAGTTACCCCAAACGTAGGCTACTGCCACAATTCAACGACGAAGCCCTTGAGCCAATACCGTCAAAATACAATTATGCTGATCAACTAGACCGACCACCACGTGGGCGGGACAAAACGGCTCATCACGCCGAACATCAACACGCGCCCCCTCACCGTAGAGGCAAGGAGATAGCGGCTCCGGGCTACACATGCGATTTACGTCAGGACCTGGCCAATAAAGACGGTCAGAATAGATCAATCTATGTGTCCAGAGGATGCGCCCCGACACGACATGACGACCATCAAGCCTGGCACGATGAGCATCATCAAGTTCTGGGACAGCACCGAACACAAATGTCATCCGAACTCCGTCGCGATGTCGCCCGGTATAGAGGTGTCGCACACCCTATGTGCTTTACCGATGAAGTAATGCAGCACCAATTTCTGTAAGGGTTTAAACCTGTAAACATTGAGCAGTACGATGGAACGACAGACCCTGCCGTATGGATTGAATATTTTGTTCTCCACATTCATATGGCTCGCAAAGATGACCTCCATGCCATTAAATACCTCCCTCTAAAGCTGAAGGGACCAGCATGGCACTGGTTGAATAGCCTCCCAGAGAACTCCATTGGGATTTAGGAAGATCTAAAAGATGCTTTCCGGGCAAACTTTCAGGGCACCTATGTGGCCACCAGATGCTGATGACCTAAGTCACATAGTCCAGCAACCCAGAGAGTCAGCTCACAAACTCTGGAATTGGTTCCCAATTAAAAAGAACCAAATCATGGACTGTCCGGATGCCGAAGCCTTAGCGGCCTTCAAACACAGCGTCCGTGACGAATGGCTCGCCCGACACCTTGGGCAGGAAAAGTCGAAGACCATGGCAGCTCTTACTACACTCATGACCCGCTTCGTGTAGGCGAAGATAGCTTGTTGGCTCGTAGAAGCAACAGTTCCAGCGACCCCGGCACTTCTGAAGCCAGAGACGGCAATGGTAGACCACGACGCAACAAAGACAAGCGTCAGAACAATAATGACAAAATAGAAGATATGGCAGTCAACACCGGATTTAGTGGTTCTAAACCCGGTCCGCGGAAGAAGTCTTTCAAGGGCAACAGATATGGTCCATCCAACTTGGACAAAATCCTCGAGAGACCTTGCCAGATTCATGGCACCCCCGACAAGCCCGCCAATCACACCAATAGAAATTGCTGGGTTTTCAAGCAGGCCGGTAAATTAAACACCAAACATAAGGGGAAAGGACCTCCAAGCGAGGACGATGATGAGCCCCATCAGCCGAACACTAGGGGGCAAAAGAAGTTTCCCCCCAAGGTGAAAATAGTGAACATGATCTATGTCACCCACATCCCCAAGAGGGAGCACAAGCGTGCATTAAGGGACGTATACGCCGTAGAGCCTGTCGCCCCAAAAATTCAACCCATGGTAGGCTTGTCCAATCACCTTCGATCGCATGGACCACCCAACCAGTATCCTTCACGAAGGTCTGGCTGCCCTGGTACTCGATCCTATCATCGACGGATACCATCTCACTAGATTTCTTATGGACGGCGGCAGCAGTCTTAACTTGATCTATCAAGATACTGTCCGTAAAATGGGTATCAACCCGTCAAGAATCAAGCCTAGTAACACTACCTTTAAAGGGGTGATACCTAGCGTGGAGGCCCGCTACACGGGCTCCTTAACACTAGAAGTAGTATTCGGCTCTCCAGACAACTCCTAAAGCGAAGAACTGATCTTCGACATCGTCCCTTTTCGTAGTGGTTATCATGCATTACTCGAACGAACTACTTTCGCCCGCTTTAATGCAATCCTGCACTATGCTTATTTGAAGCTCAAAATGCCTGGACCGCGTGTCGTCATCACAGTAAATGGAATTATGGAGCGCTCCCCCGGTCTCGAGGAGCACACCGCAGCCCTAGTAGCCGAGGTGCACGGCGGCCTCATCAAGTCGAACAATTTATCGGTGATCAAGACCAATGACATTGCTAAGCGAGTCTGGTCCGCATCTCAGTGTGATAGCTGGATGGATCCGGAGCTTGAATAGCAGTTCGGCCTCCGCCGACTGCCCCATAAGGTGGCGGCATACGTACCGCATGTACATAACTACGCACTTGAAATACCTTGGGCAACACCGGAGGCACACTGCAGAAAAAGTCTGTAGTATGGCTTGACCCAATTTGGACCTTAAATATTTTTTTCTCACTTCAGGTTCGTTAAAAAAAACTATCGACTCTACGGTTGCATGGGGGCTCCTTTCTAGGTCCCCCTTTCTCCTTTTTGCAGACAACCATCTAATCCTCCTCTCAAAGGATTCCCTACAAAGGAGCAACAGCGCAGACGTGCGGCAGGGCACCACTGGGATCTTCAAACCACTACTTTTAGGCCCTGTGTAAACCTTTCCCTTATGTAAACTTTTGGCATATAACATGGCCACGATATTCGTTGCATTCTATTGAAACATGTCTCAACGTATTAACCAGGGTATAAAGGAAGCAACTGATCACCACTTCTCTTTGGTACTTATTTTATATTATCATTTGTATTCCCCCCCTACTTCAGACTGCCACACATGCTTTAGTCCGGCCTTAATGCCGGGGGCTGTAATCGGCCTTGCACATTCAAAAGTTCGAACACCTATAGGGAGCTCTTCGGCATCCCGAATATTGCATTATATGCATCAGCTTTGAATCATGTCTTTGGTCCATAGTCGGGTTGCCCGGCTCTTGTGCTTCGCACCTTACATTTCGCCCATTCGGCTAAGGTAGTAAAGGGAGAACTACTGCGATTGTATTTTTGGTTCGTCCGCTCAAGTACCTCAGTAGAGATAGACGAAAACTGACCGTCATGATAAGCGAGAGCTGTTCAGGGATCCAGCGACTTAGTATTACACTACAAATCGTTAGCGATTCTCACCGTGTTATACGAGAGGCTGGTCTTCATCCAGCCGCGTGGCGAAGGCACCGTAGTTCGGATAGCCGCACATGCAACATGCGCTAGTACTTAGCCCCACATTAAGACTCCTATGGCTAAGTGAAGGTAATAAAGCCGCATAGTCCAATTGCCTGGTTCACCCCGCGCATGCCTCCTTTATGGACCAAGACGTTGGATAAAGTGCGGTCACGCGTTATGTAGAACACCCATGTAGCATCTACATGGGGGCAGAAGCCGACGACTGGCAACTTTCAGAAATATAAACAATAAACGGCCGCACAGGAGGAAAAAATCACTTAAATCAAAGGGCGCAAGCATAGATATCTCAAAGCACGGGTTTATAACATAGTTTATACAACCCGAACATATTTAATCAAATATCACGTCCTTAGAACATTGGCCCTCTACTACACGGGCTCCTTCTAGGACGTTGTCAAAGTACCTCTCCGGCTTCCGATGATCTTTGCCTTCGGGCGGACCTGTGGTCGCCACTTCGATGGCCTTCATCTTCGCCCATTGCATCTTCATGCGGGAGAAGGCCATCCGGGCACCCTCTATGCAGGCCGAACGCTTTATAGCATCGATCCACGGCCGCGCGTTGACAAGTCGGTTCACTAAGCCAAAGTAGCTGCTGGGAATAGGCTCGGCTGGCCAGAGTTGGAGTACTAGATCTGTCATGGCCAAGCCAGCCATCCTATGCAGCTTCATCGGCTGCTTCAGCTGGTTGTTTAGAGGTGTCGGATGCTCCAACGCAAGATAATGCAACCAGAACAGCTTCTCGGTCGAATTCCCCTCCTGGGCTCGAAAAAACTGTGCGGCATCGGCGACGCTCCTCAGAAGATCCACAAACACGCCTAGAGAACTCCAAACTCAGGTAAGCAAGATATACCTCTTACCTCCAAAGATACTCTGCAAAAGAAAGGCCTTACCAGCCGCTATCTGTCTCGCCTGCTGGATCTCCTCGCGAGCACTTCGGGACTCGATCCGCGCCTCTTTGGCATCATGGAGAGCATTGGTAACCTCGAATGACTGGTCCGAAGTCTTTTGCTCCAAGGTATCGCATTTGCGGATGGCATCCTTCAGCTCCTGCTCGACTTTGGCCACCGAAGCTTCATGTTGGCAGCGGGCAGTCTGCTCGGCCTCCAGCTCTGCAGCTGCTTTGTTAGCGGCTGCCTTATTTGCCTCTGCCTCCTTCTTGGCTTGGGCAAGGGCACCCTTGAGGGTCTTGACCTCGGCTGCGCCAACTATGATCATAATCAAAAAATTCCATGAGTTAACTACTCAATATACATATCACTTCTGATATGAAAATAAATCCCTTCTTCACAATTTCCGCATACCTTGTGTTTCCTTGAACCGCTTATTGATGCGGTCGAGCTCCTCATCGGCCACTCAAAGCTTCCTATTGAGTTCAGAAACCTCTGCGACATGGGCGATAGCCGCCAACATGGATGCCTGTTACAAAAGTAGTATAGTATATTATTATCCGGATTACTATATGGATCCTTTGTCCAGCTTTTTCTAAACCGGACAGAGCCTTAGGGGCTACTGTCTATATACAGGTTTATCCTTTCATATGAAAAGTGCTTCCTCCACAGCATGAGACGCCTCCGGATTAACTAAGGCTGCCGATAGAGCTGCTGCTCCTCCCCCCTCTTTCGAAGGGGGCCACATATCCTATCCAAGAGCCGCGTTGGTCTCCAGAACGGTGTTCGATGGGGGCCCAGATTGATGGGGATCCCCACCGTCGGTTGTCATGGAGGTCGCCTCCCCCAGGTCTTCAGCGACTGAGGTGTTAACCTCAGGCGCTTTCTCGACGGCCTCGTCCGCCCCTCCTCGGCTAGGAAAAGTCCTTCGGGCGACACTTCGGTGTCCTACATGGCGATAAGTGAGGGGGCTCGCGGCGGCGTGTCACTCTCCTCCTGCTCAGGCGGCAGAGAGTTCCCCTTCGATAATGGAGTATGTGGAACCTCACAGGGAGGGCTGAAAGGCACACAACAGAACAACTTACATAACAGGAGGCAGAAAGACTAAAGACGAACAATAAGTCTATCAATACTTACGATTCAGCCAGGGGCTTCACCCTGGGAGGTCCCTTGGGGACTTGTTCGGACTCTGAGTCCGAACTATCCATGAGGGCTAGCTTCCCTCTTTTTGGCATCTCCCCTCTGGGTCTTCGGAGACCGTCCTCTTCTTCCTCCTCCCCTTGTGGGGGGAGTCGCTTTCCACTTCTTCATCCTCCTCCTCTTCCTCGTCTCCCTCGTGGGAGGAGAGGACTTAGGTCTCTATAGACACAGTGTCCGAGGGACCTTTGCGGCGGGGGGCGCCCTTGGCCTCCTTGCCCTTCTTCTTGGCCTTCTTCTCCAGCGCGCACCTGATAAGGCGTCGGGACCAGCATCTCCGTTAGCTGGGGTGTGGCTAGGTTCTCCGGCAGCGGTGCCGAATAGTTGATTCGCTCCGCCTTTGCTATCCAACCCTGTGCGAAAGGCAGGTGAGAAAATCTCTATTAATTAAAGCATCGGCCGAATAGGTCCTCGGAGAAACTAATGCTTACCTCTGAGGCCGAATTCTTGATGTCGATGATGTCTACTACGCAACCTTCTTCTCGTAGACGTTTGAATGATCGAGGATGTCGCCTAGAGGGGGGGTGAATAGGCGCTTTAAAATAATTACAGTAGAGGCTTGAACAAATGCGGAATAAACCTAACGGTTAATTTGTCAAGCACAAAACCTACAACAACTAGGCTCACCTATGTGCACCAACAACTTATGCTAAGCAAGCTAAGTAACTATGTGATAGCAAGATATATAACAAAGAACAATATGGCTATCACAAAGTAAAGTGCATAAGTAAAGGGCTCGGGTAAGAGATAACCAAGGCACGCAGAGACGATGATGTATCCTGAAGTTCACACCCTCGCGGATGCTAATCTCCGTTTGGAGTGGTGTGGAGGCACAATGCTCCCCAAGAAGCCACTAGGGCCACCGTAATCTCCTCACGCCCTCGCACAATGCAAGATGCCGTGATTCCACTAAGGGACCCTTGAGGGCGGTCACCGAACCCGTACAAATGGCGACCCTTGGGGGCGGTCACCAAACCCGTACACTTTGGCAACCCTTGGGGGCGGTCACCAGTACCCGTCAAATTGCTCGGGGCGATCTCCACAACCTAATTGGAGACCCCGACGCTTGCCCGGAGCTTTACACCACAATGATTGAGCTCCGAACAACTCCAACCGTCTAGGGCGCCAAGTCACCCGGGAGGAACAAGCTCTAGGGTGTCCAAACACCCAAGAGTAACAAGCTCAAGGGTACCAAGCACCCAAGAGTAATAAGCTTCTCAACTTGTAACTTTCACGTATCACGTGGAGAACTCAAACCGATGCACCAAATGCAATGGCCAGGGCATACGGAGTGCCCAAGTCCTTCTCTCCCAAATACCACCAAAGCAACTAATGCTAGGGGGAAAATGAGAGGAAGAACGAAAGAAGAACACAAAGAACTCCAAGATCTAGATCCAAGGGGTTTCCCTCACTTAGAGGAGAAAGTGATTGGTGGAAACATGGATCTAGATCTCCTCTCTGTTTTCCCTCAAGAACTAGCAAGAATCATTGGAGGGATTGAGAGTTAGCAAGCTTGAAGAAGGTCAACAATGGGGGAAGAACACGAGCTTAAGAGATGAGGTTCAATGGGGAAGAAGACCCCCTTTTATAGGTGGGGAAAAATCCAACCGTTATGCTCACAGCCCACACCGAGCGGTACTACCATTCCAAGGAGCGGTACTACCGCTAGGGCGGAAGTAGCCCTTTGAAACACAACAGCGAGGAGGCAAAAAAGCCAGAAGAACCGTCGGAGCGGTAGTACCGCTTGACATCATGGTACTACCGCTAGGGGTAGCGGTACTACTGCTAAGGGTAGTGGTACTACTGCTTGCGAGCGGTACTAAAAAATTACATCCGTGCCTATCACCACTGGACTTGTGATGAGTTTTTGGTCCCGAGCGGAAGTAGCCATGGAAGTAGTCGCGGTAGTACCGCTCCAAGCGGTAGTACCGCTCCCAAGAATGGTGCTAAAAAATTACATCCGCAGCAGCCCCTTTTAAGGACACCAAAACTGACACAACTTCTACAAACGGACTCCGAATTTGACGAAACCAAGTTTGTTGGAAAGCTAGCGACAAGGGCTAACACAATCTTGAAAGAAATACCAATAAGAAGCAAGTGAGAAAAGTCCCAAAAGAAAATGATGAGAACCCTTCCTCGGATAAGACCGGTAAAACCTCCAAAACCAAAAACATCATAGAAGACGCATGCGAACTCCGTTTTCGATGAACTCAAGCTTGTCATCAAGATGACCATAAGCTCTAAGACTCACAAATAGAACCAAACAAGAACCAATAAACATGATGCAAGGATGCAATGGTTTGAGCTCTCTACTAACAATACGATCAAGCTACCAACTTGAGAGCCCCCCTTGATAGTACGGCAAACGATCCTATGACCCGGTCTCCCAACTACCACCATGAGACCGGTAAAATAGAAAACCTATCAAGGGAAAACCTTTGCCTTGCACATGGTACACTTGAGCTAGATGATGATGATCTTGACTCCCTCAAGTTGGACCACCTTTCTTGATTGCGTTGGCTCGATGAAGACTAGATGATTGCTCCCCCATAGTCCACTATGGGTGAGCCACTCTTCGACTCATCTTCACAAGTCCATTGTCACCACAATAGGCGGCAAGCTTCAAGCACTTGATCTCTACGTGATGCATCACTTGAACTTGCACACCACATCCTAACCCCACAAAGAACTCTCACGAAGACCATGGGTTAGTACACAGAGCGTAATTGACAATGCTTACCATACCATGGGATCACTTGATCCCTCTCGGTACATCTTATACGCTTTGTGAGTTGATCAACTTGATTCACTCTTGACTTAGTCTTGATCAACCTTGAATCTTTCCAACTCTCTTCATTTGGATGATGTCTTGAACGTAAAAATGAATGATCACACAATCTTCTTCTTCAAGACATGCTTGCAATAAGCTCAACACTCACATGACCAATCTTTGGATAATTCCTTAATAGCACCTTGCTCAACTCATAAACTCCTTGAAACCAACACATGGACTTCAAGAAAAGCCTATGGACAAAACCTTCAAATATAACTCAAGGCAAACATTAGTCCATAGAGATTGTCATCAATTACCAAAACCAAACATGGGGGCACTGCATGTTCTTTCAACGTTGTTGGGCCTCCAAGTGCAGAGTTTTGTAGGACAGTAGCAAATTTCCCTCAAGTGGATGACCTAAGGTTTATCAATCTGTGGGAGGCATAGGATGAAGATGGTCTCTCTCAAACAACCCTGCAACCAAATAACAAAGAGTCTCTTGTGTCCCCAACACACCCAATACAATGGTAAATTGTATAGATGTACTAGTTTGGTGAAGAGATGGTGATACAAGCGTAATATGGATGGTAGATATAGGCTTTTATAATCTGAAAATATAAAAATAGCAAGGTAACAAGTGGTAAAAGTGAGCGAAAACGGTATTGCAATGCTTCGAAAGAAGGCCTAGGGTTCGTACTTTCACTAGTGCAAGTTCTCTCAACAATGATAACATAGTTAGATCATATAACAATCCCTCAACATGCAACAAAGAGTCACTCCAAAGTCACTAAAAGCGGAGAACAAACGAAGAGATTATTTTTTGGTACGAAACCACCTCAAAGTTATTATTTCCAACGAATCCATTGGGCTATTCCTATAAGTGTCACAAACAGCCCTAGAGTTCGTAGTAATAACACCCTAAGACACACATCAACCAAAACCCTAATGTCACCTAGATACTGCAATGTCACCTCAAGTATCTGCGGGTTTGATTATACGATATGCATCACACAATCTCAGATTTATCTATTCAAACCAACAGAAAGAACTCAAAGAGTGCCCCAAAGTTTCTACCGGAGAGTCAAGACGAAACATGTGCCAACCCCTATGCATAAGTTCACAAGGTCATAGAACCCGCAAGTTGATCACCAAAACATACATCAAGTGGATCACGTGAATTTCCCATTGTCACCACAGATAAGTACATGCAAGACATACATCAAGTGTTCTCAAATCCTTAAAGACTCAATCCGATAAGATAACTTCAAAGGGAAAACTCAACCCATTACAAGAAGGTAGAGGGGGAGAAGCATCATAAGATCCAACTATAATAGCAAAGCTCGCGGTACATCAAGATCGTGCTAAGTCAAGAACACAAGAGAGAGAGAGAGAGAGAGAGAGAGAGAGAGAGAGAGAGAGATCAAACACATAGCTACTGGTACATACCCTCATCCCCGAGGGTGAACTACTCCCTCCTCATCATGGAGAGCGCCGGGATGATGAAGATGGCCACCGGTGATGGATCCCCCCTCCGGCAGGGTGTTGGAACAGGGTCTCAATTGGTTTTTGGTGGCTACAGAGGCTTGCGGCGACGGAAATGCCGGTCTAGGTTCTGTTCTGGAAGTTTGGGGATATATAAGAGGTGTTGGCATCGGGAACAAGTCAGGGGGTCCATGAGGCATCCATGAGGTAGGGGGCATGCCTAGGGGGTAGGGCGTGCCCTCCACCCTCGTGGTGGCCTCAGGACTCTTCTGGTCCATCTACGATGCTCCGTTGGCTTCTTCTGGTCCAAAAATAATCTCCATAAATTTTCAGGTCAATTGGACTCCGTTTCATATTCCTTATCTACGATAGTCAAAACAAGGAAAAAACAGAAACTGGCACTGGGCCCAAGGTTAATAGGTTAGTCCCAAAAATCATATAAAATAGCATATAAATGCATATAAAACATCCAAGATGGATAATATAATAGCATGGAACAATCAAAAATTATAGATACGTTGGAGACGTATCTGTTGAGTCGGATGTCCTCGGTCTTCATTGGCCAACTTTTCTTCCATATATCTTCGTGCGTGGTGCCAAAGAAGCGCCTCAGGGTCCATGGCTCCTCCGGATTGAACTCCCACATGGGGGAGGCCCGGAGTTGGCAGGGAAGGAAGCGGCGGAAGAGCATCACTTGAACCACGTTCGTAAGGCCGGTGTTCGCACCCAACACGTTGGTGATGCGTTTTTGTAGCATCTTCACCTCCGTTTGGGACGCCAATCAAGGCCCTTGGCGGTCCACGAGGTGAGTCTCATAGGGGGTCCAAATCTAAAGTCAAGAGTGGCGTCCCAGCTGGAGTCGCGGGGTTCGGTGATGTAGAACCACTCCTGCTGCCACACCTTGATAGTCTCAACAAATGCCCCTTTGGGCCAGATGGCATTGGGGAGCTTGCTTACCATGGCCCCGCCACAGTCCGTGTGCTATCCGTCGACCACCTTTAGCTTCAGATTGAATACCTTGAGCCATAGGCAGAAGTGTGGCAGGATGCGGAGCAGAGCCTCACACACGACAATGAACACCGATATGTGGAGGAAGGAATTAGGGGCCAGATCATGGAAATCTAACCGTACTAGTACATGAGGCATTGGACGAAGGGGTAGAGGCGAAACCCTAGCCCTCTAAGGAAATGGGGAAGGAACACAACCCTCTCACCGGCCCCCAGAGTGGGAACGACCTGATCCTTGTCGAGGAGCTTGTGCGCGATATCTGCGGACAGTTAGCCCGTGCTCCGAAGATCTCTGACGTCCTTTCCGGTGACGGAGGAGGCCTCCCATTTGCCCTTAGAGCTGGACCCGGACATGGCTGGGGAAGGTGGTGGCGGTGGGAAAGATCGGAGTTTTTTGGCCGCTAGAGCTTGGGGGTTGAAAGACAGAGGCTAGAGGAAGGCATGGGGAAGGAAAGAGGGATCTTTGTCCTCTTATAGACAGTGAAAATGCCAACCGTCCCCCTCTCAAGCCATAAACCTCGCCTGTTCCCAACAAGATTGTGCGTAAGGCACTGTTGGTTACCCAAATCCCATTGATGAGTATCCCGTAATGAGCAGGAACGATCTCTGTTTTGACAAGACGTGCCAATGGAGGCTCGATCTCCTAATGCAAAACGGGAAGCGTGAAAACGGTTCGAAATATTGAAGGGTCAAGTGTGATGCTTCATCGAAAAAAGTTTTCAGTAAAAGACATTGTTTCTGTTTTGACATCTTGCCTTCGTGGCTAAAGGTTGTATTGATTATGCAAAGCCGGACACAATAACTTTACAAGGAAAGCTAATTCACAATATCCAGGAGGAGGAACCCACCTTGCAATGCCGAAGACAATCCGCGTGCCGAACACATCGTCATTGAAGACTGGTTCAGGGGCTACTGAGGGAGTCCTGTATTAGGGGGTCCTCGGGTGTCCAGTCTACTCGATGTGGGCCGGGCTGATGGGCCATGAATATAAAGCAGAAGATCATCCCCCGTGTCCGGGTAGGACTCCTATATGTGTGGACGGCAAGATTGGTGTCCGGATATTCTGTTTCCTTTCCTTGTAAGCCGACTCTGTACAACCCTAGTCCCCTCCGGTGTGTATATAAACCGGAGGCTTTAGTCTGTAGAGTCAATCAGAATAATCATAGGCTAGACAGCTAGGGTTTAGCCATTACGATCTCGAGGTAGATCGACTCTTGCAACCCCTATACTCATCGAATACAATCAAGCAGGACGTAGGGTTTTACCTCCTTTAAGAGGGCTCGTACCTGGGTAAACATTGTGTCTCATTGCCCCTTGCTACCATTGATCCTTAGACGCATAGCTTGGGTCCCCCTACCCGAGATCTGCCGGTTTTGACACCGACACTCGTCCTCCTCCGCGTCTGCGTGTCCGCATCTTGCCCCGCCTCTACTAGGCTTCCACCTACCGTGCCGCACCGCCGGCTCGCCGTGTCGCACCCATCCGCCGCTCCCCTAACCTCCAGCGCCACCCTGCTGGCCTCCTGCACCGCTGGGTTGCCACACCCACTTGCAAGCCGGCTCTGGCTTCCCAAGCCGCCCACTTTCCTGGTTTGTCCGTGCTGGATACAGCCACGACCCACCGCCGGCCACTACCGCCCCCGTGTCGTGTTGCCTCCCCCAGCTACGTGCCCTAGTCTTTGCTCCCACATGCTCCCCATTTGGCTGAAGAAACAGACAAGAGGAGTCCGGCTGGAAGAAAAGTCAAGTGGACAGGAAAAATAAAAAAACCTCGGTGCCGCATTAACAATGCTCGACTTTACTATGGTCCGGCCTATTCCTTGTTGATGACCCGGTTGGCAGTCCAGCGTGCGTTGATGCCGGAAGAAGCACAAGAAATTTTACCATGCCAGGCTACCAGAAAAAATTATCAGGGCCTATGTTCGACGAAAAGTGATGGATGTTTAAGTACTAGTGCATCTTCACCCGGTGCATTACACGAAAGATCATCTATCGTCCAAGTATATCAGGTGATATTCGTCCAGTTTATTTTTTATCGGTACTTATTATTTTCTATGAGAACAACTACTCTGCCCTACAGTGTTGTTATACACAGGACAATTAATCAATACAAACCTGGTGTTATACCGCGGATACGAAACGCGTGCCAGCATCATTCTGCACTGGTGTTCGTCTGTGCCACGCTACTCGACGGACATGCATGCAAGTCATCGCCCCCACGGTTTAGACTACACCACCGCCACGGCCGACTCATGCGTCCGCATCGGTTTTCAATGCCGCAGTCGACTCCCACGTCTACATCAACACGCCAAGGCCGTACCCTACAACTCAGTCTACAATGACACATGGAGGCCATAATGGCATACATCCGCACTATGTTTCACTGCTTGGCGGTCCACTCTAAACATGTCAGAGACCACTCTGTCAATTGACCCATATCAATTTGTTCGATAAACATGCCGCTCATCATCCAGTGGTCCGATCCACAATGGTATATTGGAGGCCATAACAACATTTGCACCTGGAATTTCTTGTCAGATATACACGTTGCCTGCCACCCTCACGGATTGCACCAATCATGACAGAGCCAGACTATCAAGAAAACCTTGAAGGAGCCAAAGGAATCAACCCTAGAAGAACCAGAGACCCGGCGTTTAAACATCGCTAGTAGAGATCAAAATCAAGACAACCCATGAAGAGCCTAACAATATCATGGGATAATCCGACTCATTACGAAGAGTTCAGTGGTTAATGGACCTAGAGAGAATAATAAGCATCGGGAGGACACACGACGAGTATAGCGAAGATCATCAACTCGCCACCTCGCTTCCAGCTTCAATAATTCCCAGCTTCCAGTTGTTCACTATATGCCGATTTATGCCGCGGCCAAGTTTGAAGAATCTCAAGCCGACTCCTCAAGTTATCTTAAGACTTGGGGGCTACACAGACATGACTGTGCAATTTTTGTCGGATTCAGAAAATTTAAGAACCCCAGTCATTAAAGGGAAGACAACCCGTACCCGGGGACTGCTGCCACATTGGTGAAAATTTAAAGATCGTCGGAAAATTTCTGGCTCCAAAAGTGTCGGGCAATTAGAAAAGTTTCTGGCTCAAAAGAAAGATTTCGGGTTATTAGAAAAGGTTCCGGCTCAAAATCCCGCTCAAGAGAAACCTATCTCTCACAAATTTTTGAGCTCTCAATATCCGGTTCAACATCTGGTTCAAGAGGAATCCATCTCTCACAAGTTCGAGCTCTCAAAAAAAATTAAAGGTTGCCAAAGAGAACTTGCTGCCATGATGTACAGTTCAAATATGGGTATCCTGCCATAGTGACGAAAAATTAAAGGTTGCCAAAGAGAACTTGCTGCCATGATGTGCAGTTCAAACATGGGTATCCTGCTAGATTGGCGAAAAAATAAAGGTTGCCAAAGAGGAGTAGCTGCCAAGATGCACGGTTCAAACATGGGTATCCTGGCTTATTGGCTTATCATATTATGATCAACGTAATAAAGTTGGCATCCCCGAAACTCAGGGCCTCTGTCGTTTCATCACATATATTGTGCATGAGTTTTTTATTAATTGATCATAGGGTCACTTGGGGGCTTCCAACTCACTGAGTTTAGCTATCACACCCTCTTGACCGGCAAATAAACGCCACAATATGGGTTGGACCTGCCTTTCTACTTGATGCTACTCCAAAAAGGTGACCCACCATACTCTTGACAGTCAATCTTTATGGCCCTGAACAAGTCAAAGTTAAAATGGCGGCTTAAGTCACATGAGAGCGGGCTTGCAAAAAGCAAGGATAACCTGTTCGCTTGATGCTACTCCGAAAAGGTGACCCGCCGTACTCTTGACGGTTAATCTTTATGACCATGAACTAGTCAAGGTTAAGCTTATGTCACGTGAGAGTCGGCTTACAGGAAGTACAAATAAACCAAGCACTACTAGGAAAAGGGCTATAGCTAATATGGACATTAATGGCGCACCATGTGTAGGTACGCCATTAGTGTCCATATCATTAATGGCGCACCACACCCACGGTGCGCCACTACTAACATTTTTTTCCAAAACTAGTAATGGCGCACCAGGGTATAGTGCGCCATTACTAGTTTTAACTAGTAATGGCGCACCACACACTCTGTGGGCCACTATTAACAATTTTTTTACTCTTTTTTAAAACTAGTAATGGCGCACCAGGGTATAGTGCGCCATTACTAGTTCAAACTAGTAATGGCGCACCACAACCACGGTGCACCACTACTAAACAATTTTTTTTATTTTTTTTGCAAAACTAGTAATGGCGCACCACGTAATAGGTGCGTCATTAGTAACCAGGGTTACTAATGGCACATTGTTAGGTGGTGCGCCATTGGTAACCTGAGAGCAGCTAGATATTTTGGACAGCCACCTACCACACTCACTTTCCCCACTTCATTCTCTCCACCTCCTCCTCCAAGCTTATCTCGGGTGCCTCCTCCTCCTCACCTCATTTGCACCATAGATTCACCCAAATTAAGTGGTTAAATTTCCTTTTTTTGATAGGTAAGTAAGGGAAAAGCTTTCTTTATGTTGTAGATCTACTTTTTTCTCCCTCCAACAATGTCCACATGCACTTTTTATGGCCTAGATCTACATATGTTTGTGGTGTTGCATATGTTTGTGTTTGCGGGTTCCGGTATTTGAAATGCGATAGTTGCCAATCTTTTGCCGGAATGTTGATTCATTTCCGTTTCGGCGAGAATTTGGCACTATGCATTCTTTTTGGTCCTATTTTTAGGCAAAGTCATGCCAATTTTTTTTTGGTTCTAAAATATCGTTTTGCTCTACCCCGCAGGCGACCATGGTCCGCATGATGACCAAAGGCATCGTGAATAGGTTTTTGAGCTCCGCGAAGGCCGAGATGCTTCAAAAGAACGAGACGGAGATAAGATGTCCGTGTCGAAGATGCAAGCTGAAGAGCCTTATGGACCCGGATTCCGTACAGGTGTGGGACCACTTGCTCTTGCGTGGTTTCATGGATGGCTATCGGTGGCAAGGTGATGAAGATGATTATGAAGTCGTCCATGGGGGGAGGGCAAGAAATGAGGAAGGGCAGCAAGACAACTGCGGTGAGGGTGGGCGAGAAGACGAAGAATCTCCAGGACATGATCACGAAGTAGATGCAGTACACAGTCATCATATAGAAGATGCCGGACATGATGACGAGGAAGATGCCGGAGCAGACGAAGGGCATGATCATGAAGATGAAGATGCTGGAGCAGACGACGATGGACCATCGATGGGCTGGGTGCAGGACCCTCATATTCAGGAGCTGCTTCTCAAGCAGACGGATAACGCAAGAGCTGCCGCCCGAGAGAAAGCCAAGCTAGATCAACTGGAGATAGACGCGGTTACTCCATTGTATGAAGGATGCAGGCCCGAGGATACCCGCCTGAAAGTAACGCTTATGGCTCTGAAGATGAAGGTAAAACACAAAATGACCGACGCATGCTTCGACGAGAACATGTCATTCTGGCATGAACGTCTTCCCAAGGGGAACAAGTGCCCGACCAGTTTCGAGGAGGCAAAGAAAATCGTGTGTCCTCTGGATTTATCGCACGTGAAATACCATGTGTGCATGAACAATTGCATCATTTATCGGGACGAGCACGCAGAGTCTACCATATGTCCGGTGTGCGGCGTCACTCGATACAAGAAGAGGAAGAAAGCTCCTCGAAAAGTGGTGTGGTACTTTCCAATCACTCCTCATCTGCAGCGGTATTTTGCGGACCCTAGTGTAGCAAAGCTCCTGTGTTGGCACGTGGATAGGGAGGAGAAGAAGCGAGAAGATGACAGAAATGATCCGGAGATAAATAAAAAAGACAAGATGCTGAGTCACCCTAAGGATGCGAGCCAGTGGCAAGCGTTGAACTTCAAACACCCAGAATTTGGGGATAATCCAAGGAACATCATGATGGGCGTGAGCACCGATGGAGTCAATCCGTTTGGCAGCCAGAGAAGCACACATAGCACCTGGCCTGTGTTTGTGTGGATGTACAACCTTCGCCCCTGGTTGTGCATGAAGAGGAAGTACATTCACATGAGTATGCTAATTGAAGGGCCAAAACAACCAGGAAACAACATCAATCTGTATCTGGGGTTGCTGAAAGAGGAGCTAGACACGCTGTGGAAAACGCCAGCCAATACGTGGGACGCCGCAGAGAAAGAATATTTCCCTATGAGAGCCGCACTGCTCACGACGGTGCACAACTATCTCGGTTACGGATATGTCGCGGGACAGCTGGTCCACGGATTTTCTGGATGCGTCAGGTGCATGGATGACACAACGTATCGCCAGCTAGATAGAGATCCCGGGTATTCGAAAACCGTGTTCATGGGACATTGAAGGTGGCTTCGCGACGATGACTCATGGAGAAAACGCAAGGATCTGTTCGATGGTGAAACCGAACCCCGAAGACGCCCGCGTACGAGGAGCGGCGAGGAAATAGACGAGCTGTTGAAAAATTGGAAAGAGTGCCCACCACCGGGAAAGGAGCCAGAGCCGAGAAAGAAGCGAAAGGCGCCAGAGCCGCTGCTGAAGGTATGGAAAACGAGGTCTGTTTTCTGGGACTTGCCGTACTGGAAGATCCTCCGTGTGCCTCACAGCCTTGATGTCATGCATATCACGAAGAATGTGTGCGAGAGTCTGCTTGGTACCCTGCTCAACATGCCAGAGAGGACCAAAGATGGGCCGAAAGCAAGGGCAGACTTGAAATCAATGGGCATCAGGGAGGAGCTTCATGCTAATGATGATGATGATGATAATGATGATGATGAGGCGAAGGACACGGAAATTCATCGCAAAGGCAAAAAGGCCAAGAAGATCAGACTTCCCTCCCGTGTGCTTCACTCTAAGTCAGGAGGAGATCGAGTAGTTTTTCACCTACCTCATACGAGTAAAACTTCCTTACGGTTACGCGGGGAAGATAAGCAGATACCTAGACTCAGCGAAGCAGAAGTTCAGCGGGATGAAGTCTCACGACTGTCATGTGCTGATGAAGCAGATACTTCCAGTTGCAATCCGTGGGATCATGGACACGCACGTCCGTGAAACGCTTTTTGGCCTATGCAACTTTTTCGACGTCATCTCTCGGAAGTCGGTTGGCGTGAGGCAACTCAGAAGGCTACAGGAAGAGATCGTGGTGATACTATGCGAGCTTGAGATGTACTTCCCGCCCGCATTCTTCGATGTTATGGTGCATCTGCTGGTCCATATCGTGGAGGATATCATCCAACTCGGGCCGACGTTCATGCACAACATGAAACCATTCGAAAGGATGAATGGTGTCATCAAAGGATACGTTCGCAACATGTCACGTCCAGAGGGAAGCATAACCAGGGGCTTTCTGACCGAAGAGTGCATCTCCTACTGCACGAATTATCTAGGCATCGAGAACCCCGTTGGTCTGCCCGTCAACAGGCACCTCGGCAGGCTCGCTGGATGGGGTCACCGCGAGGGTTGCTGTGAAATGCATGTCGACTTCGAGGGTCGACTCGTCGACTTTGAAAGAGCAAACCTAGTCGTGCTACAACACATAGACATGGTCGATCCTTGGATGGTAGAGCACAAAACCTTTATTGAGAAGATGTACAATGACCGAGGCCAACAGAGGACGGACGAAGATATAATCAAAGAGCACAACTCATGTTTCACGCGTTGGTTCAAGGAGAAGCTTCTGTCGTACCCTTTACATGAGGATTCTTCCGCGGAAGAAAAACTCATATTCGCCTTGTCACAGGGCGCCGAGCACAACCTGATGACCTATGAGACGTACGATATCAACGACTACACATTCTACACTGAGAAAAAGGACATGAAGAGCGATGGTTATCATAACTCCAGGGTAACGATGGAATTCTACACCGGTAACGACAAGGACAGATACTATGGAAGGATCGAGGAGATCTGGGAGCTAAGCTACATTGGAGAGAAGGTCCTGATGTTTCGTGTCAGATGGGCCAAGAGCGTCCTAAAAGAAGACCGGTATTTCACCAGCATGGTTATACCCGAAGCCAAATCCAAAACCGCGGGCGCAAACGTCATCGCAAAAAATGAGCCATGGGTACTGGCTTCCCAAGTGGACCAATGCTTCTTCATTACCGACCCGTCAAAGCCTAATCGTGTTGTCATGAGGAGAGGCAAAAGGAAGATCATCGGAATGGAGGAGTCGCCAATGAGCAAGACTTCGACAAGTACGGCGACCCGAAGATGGAACATGACGACGACGATGAAGTGCCATCCACCACAAGAAGAAGCAGGACCACCCTACCTAAAGGACGTCCGTTCAAGAGAAGAACTCCATTTGCGAAAAAGAAGGGCAAGAAGATTGTGAAAAGATAGCTAGCTAAGATCAATTGTATTTAAATTGTAGTCTTCATTTCTCTATTGTATTTCGACATATGGAATTGAATTTCTAACTCACAAAAAGTATTGAATTTATTAATATTTTTTGAACTCATGAATATTTTAAATTCCATGGGCACTTTTTGAATTCATGAATATTTTTTAAATTTGATGATATTTTTTCATATTCATAAATGTTTTACCAATTCCCAAATGTTTTGCAACTAAAAATCCAAAAAAAAGTTACTAATGACGCACCCCTAGGAGGTGCACCATTGCTATCAAGGTACTTATGGCGCACCCCTAGGAGGTGCTCCATTGGTATACCAATTTTTATTTAATTAGGTTCATTCTGTTATTGAATTTCTAACTCACAAAAAGTATTGAATTTGTTAATTTTTTTGAACTCATGAATATTTTTAAATTTCATGGGCCTTTTTGAATTCATGAATATTTTTTAAAATTTGATGATATTTTTTCATATTCATAAATGTTTTACCAATTCACAAGTGAATGCAACTAAAAATCCAAAAAAAGTTACTAATGGCGTACCTCTAGGAGGTGCGCCATTGCTATCAAAGTACTTATGGCGCACCCCTAGGAGGTGCGCCATTAGTAAATTTTTTTGGATTTTAGTTGCATTCATTTGTAAATTTCTAACTCATAAAAAGTATTGAATTTGTTAATTTTTTTGAACTCATGAATATTTTTAAATTTCATAGGCACTTTTTTAATTCATGAATATTTTTCCAAATTTAATGATATTTTTTTATATTCATAAATATTTTACCAATTCACAAATAAATGCAACTAAAAATCCAAAAAAAAAGTTACTAATGGTGCACCTCCTAAGGGGTGCGCCATTGCTATCAATCTCACATCTCTCTCAGCCCCGACCCACTGCGCCGTCGCCCTCGCCCTCGTCCGCTCCCAATCCGCGCCCCCGCCGCCTCCCTCTCCCCATCCTCCCCTTCCTCCCCCTCCGACCCCACCCCGCTCTCGCCGGAGCAGCGCTGCAGGGCCGACACCAACCTCGCCATTGCCTGCGCGCGCCGCAACATCCGCCTCGCCGAGTCCGGAGCTGCTCGTGGAGGAGACGTGGCTAGAGGCGCTCTCCGGGGAGCTGCTCAAACCCTACACGCTCGACCTCTGCTGCTTCGTCGCCCACGAGCGCCTGCACATCAAGGTGCCCATCTACCCGCCGCCCCACCTCGTCTTCCACGCGCCAAATCGAGCGGCTGCCAGGTAAATCCCTCCTGTCCCGCCGGCGTCCACCTCGACCTCCCTCCTCCCCTCCATTCCCGCCGCCCCACATCTCTTTATGGCTCCGTTTGACGGACTCCTCCACCTTCCCTTCTCTCTGCAGGATCGGACGAACTCCATCATCGAGCAGAACCGAGGCGAGCTCCAGCCCTACCCACCGGCGTCCAGCGCAGGTATGCTCATCCCCTTCCCGCCCCTCTGGCTGCCAGCGTCCGCCCTCCCTCTCCCCTGTCCCCCATCTCTTAATTGATGTTGCTGAATATTGATGATATCTGAACCGATTCACACATGTGTGTCTGAATGTAAGACTACAACCTGTATAGGACAGATTTGGTGCAAGAAAACAACACACTTCTACTAATCTCTTGCTGCACAGGAAAGGTAGTTTCAGTTAACTAAGCCGTGATCACTCAAAAGTTAGTTCAAAGAAGATCTTGGTTGGCTTTCAGCAGTTGCTGTAGTTGTCAGAGAGAAGTTCAAACCTGACAAAGAATGAGTAGCCTAGTACTTCAGCTATTATCTGTCCGTAAATATTTTTTGGAGTTATGTCTCCTACTGGTCTCTTTTGTGCTATTCAGCATGGGTGTGATAAACATCGAAATATTGCTCTTTGGTAGCTGAGTTATGTCTCCTACTGGTCTCTTTTGTGCTAATAAAGTTAGGAAAACTGAAAATGTATGGCCATTCTTTGCTATGCAATCAATAACAGTTTGGGTCATGTTAAGTTACTGAATTCAGAAGCTTGTGTTACGGTATGTATGTGCAAATCTCACTTTTGGACATGGTCATTGGACTGGTCTGTGAAAGTAATTTGATTGCTGAAATGGGTCCAGGAAAAAAAACTTGACTGTTGAATTAGTCCTTCATAGCTTATTTTTTCTGCCACGTCGATTTCGATATGCCCACTGGCATAACATCTATTGACTCATTCCATGTGGTACAAAACAGGTGGTCTAAATTAGAATGAACTCTGGCACAGAATCGCGTACTAGTAAACACTACTGACTAGTACATTTCATTCTGGTCAGCATTCACAATGAAACTTTTGTTGATGTACTTTTTGTCATGCCAGCTACAGTCCTTTTGTTAGTTTTCACCAAGACATCTGAACATCCTTGGATGAATTAAGCCATGAAGAATATTTACAAAAAATATTAAATTGCATTCATCCTCACATGCTTCTTTTTACATAGAAGGTTGCTGCTCAACTCAATGGAGCCAACCTATGATATTTGCGGACTTATTTGTGATCCATGATATTTCTTTGGAGTCTCATGATACATCCCTTAATTTTTTTGAAATTCGTAGACACTAAAATCAAAATAGCTCATGGCTGTTTGATGTGACCATGATTAGGTTTATGTCCATTTCAATGGCTACTTGCAGCAACAGCTGAATGTAACTGAATTTTTGAACACATGAATTGTAGATAGTTTCAGTTAACTGAGATTGGCAGAATATCTTGTTTCAATTATAGCCTATGCATGTCTTGTTTTCTGGTTATGGATATTGTATAGTACTGCATATCTTTTTTTTGTAATATAATGCTTACCAAAGGTTTCAATATCTTGTTGTTACCATTGTTCTTTGAGCATAATTCTTTTTCATTTCCTACTATCCTTATTCTAGTTCTCTTAAATTGCTATGTTGTGTGTAATAGAATTAGATCATGGATCTGCTAGTGGACTTTGGGAGTTTGTTAGCCAGCTTGGTGACTCCAAATTTTTCTGTGATCTGTGGCTGGCATCTAGACAGCACACACATACATACAGAGGCACATTGTGGTGCTGCTTTGTTTCTGTGATCATATTGTGGTGCCTGGCACGTTTGCCCCATCACTCCGTTACCCCTTTCTCCAGAAATGTTGATTGATTTCTGTTTCGGTTGAAATTGGGGCACTCCTAGGTCAAGAAAATTAGCAAAGGTCATGCCCAATTTTCTTGACCTAGAAGGTGCCTGATTATCAACCGAAACAAAAATTAATCAACATTTATAGTTTGACCTAGATATAGGGGTGCTACTGCTACTGCTTTGAGTTGCTACCGCTATATCCTCCATCCCGTCCCACCGGAGCAAGCAAACCTACAAGATGCTCCTCATGTTTTCCCCTCTACTAGTAGACTGGAACCTTCCAATGCTGGCTGGTTTGCACCCTCTACAAGCTGCTACTGCTTCCGAATAACCTAACAGCCATCGAAATCTAGTTTGAATCAGAAAAATGTGAGAAAACCCATCGATTGAGGCGGACAACTAGTTGTAGATGAGGAGGGGCATTTGAGGCCCCATCGAGTCTATGAAGATGTGATGGGTCCTGATATATTGACTTGTGGATTTATTTTTTCCTAGACTGTATTTAAGAAATAACTCTAGTAGCCTTCTTTTCCTATTTAGAGCGAACATGGCCCGCAACGATGAGGCAGGCGGTTCGGGCAAGCAATTCTGGGAGTTGTCCCAGGAGATGGAGGAAGAACCTCACCGCTATGAGGACGCCACGGAAGACACCGATCCCGACTACACAACCCCTAGTGGCGTCAGGGATGACACCATTGATGGTGCCGCCGAGGATGCCACCACTGATGATGGCAGCGCACGCACAGATGGCAGCCAACCGAAGAGGCAACGGAAGGACCGGCGCCCGAACGTGCTCGACACCATCAAGCAGGAATCTACTGAAGTGTCCTCCGGTGGGCATCCAACGGCGCCCAAAGAATTAGTCAGTGGGTACTCGGGACAACTTGGGTGCATTCTCTGGAGCACCGTCTCGATCAACACTGAGAACCTAAGGCATCATGACCGAGGGAATTTGCGCAACCTCCTCTTCACGAAGCTGCACGAACGATACAAATTCCCCGGTGACTTTGCAAACACACGCCTCTTAGGGAAAAGTGAACAGTGCTGCCCTCACGAAGATGAGCATGGCCCTGGCTACTTGGAGAGCCGCGGTGAGGAGAAGGATTCTAAGAGGTGATAGTTATGAGAAGATTAAGGAGACAAATCCTCCGATCAGCGAAGCTGACTACCGGGAGTTCAAGATCAAGTGCGAGAGCAACGCAACCGCGGAATCAAGTCAGTGGGGGAAAGATATGTGGGACTTGAACTTAGGGGTCCACAAACTCGGTCCCGGCGGTTACAGAGTGGCGGAACCTATATGGGACAAGGAGGACACGGAGCGTGCCGAGCAAGGCCTACCGCCCCTCTTTGATAAATACCGTGACAAGCAGACCAGGAATTATGTCAGGGCCCGGTACAAGGTGGACTCGGTAACAAAGGAGCTTACCACAGATTCGAAGACCAAGGCGCTTGAGCTTGTTCTGGTAAGGAATACACCCCCGCGTAATTAGCTCCATATGGTTGCATTCTAATTAATGAAGCCAAATTTCTATATGGTTCACGTTCCTTCCGCAGGACACTGAAAGCAGTAGCGCGGGTCGTCTCAGAGATCCCCTTGGGACACCACTTTAAATAGGGCGTTGAACGTAATGAAACACAAGTATAAGTTCAGTAAGCCGTCGTCAGCTGGTCGTGTGGCTGGCAAAGGCTTGTCCACGAAATGGTCAGAATACTATAACACTGGGCGAAAGGAGAGAAAGACCAGCTCGGAAAGCCAGGAGCGCGAGGTTCAAGAACTCAAGGCACAAGTGGCGCGGATTCCAGAGATGGTCCAAGAGCAAGTGCGAGACCAACTGGGAGCGACGATCACCGCCATTGTGCCTACCTTGATTGCGGGGCTGCAGGCGTGGATTGCGGGCAGCCAACATGGGCCGCCCCCGATTCCTAGCTTCACGGCCAGCAACTCGCACAACGCACCGGCGGCGCCATTGGTGTCTCCGGCGGAGGCGGTATTGGTGTCTCCGGCGCCCGCGCGGGCATTGGAGCTTAATGCACCCGGGTGTGGGAAGAATACGCCGGCCGGCACCTCGGCAGCAAGCGGCCCCTCCGTCACTTGCACGCCCGCCGTTGGCAGTGCCTTGACATTAGCCGAGCTCGACGCCATCATGGTAACTAAGCCTCTCGGTCGATGACTTCATCTCTTTGTCTTTGACTGGGCATCCCTGACGCCTACATGTTTTCGCAGGGCGTCGCCAATGTTCCATGCACTCTCCTGCACTTCGTGGGCGGCGAGTTGATCGATGTCGCCAAGGCCAGAATCGTTCAACCGGGCAACCCTGTGTTCCACGGTAATCCGATGCCACCCACCGTGTATAGGGTTCAACCGGTTCGGGTGCTGCCGGGCTGCGACGACTTGTTACCTCCGTTTCGACCCGCTGGGGCCGACGAAGATGATGTGATGACCCTCAACGCCTGCTTAAGCTGGCCCCTGCTTTGGCCGAAGAGCCAGATTCGTTTGGGGGCAGGGGACACCACCCCACAGACAACACCGCCAGTCGTGCCGGCGCCAACCCATGGCAAGACTGCCGCAACGCTACCGTACATGCCAGACATGCATATGGCACAGGATCCGGACATGCATATGGCACAGGATCCGGACGACGACGAAGATGACGGTACATTTACCAACGTCGATAAGTACTTCAACGAACATGGGTACGGTGACGAATTCTTGGGGCCTCCTTCTCAAGAACCCAACCCTGCAAAAGACGATCGCAATCTAGCTGGTACCACGGAGAAACCCAATTGCAACAGGCGTCGTCTGGCGTTCAGTTCTTAGGAGACGCCTCCAGCTGCCGCCTTCACCGAGCCTCAGATAGCCGAGGTGTGAAATATTATCAGCCCCAACACACTCAAGAAGGCGGTCTCTGAGCAGAACTCAATCCCATTACAGTAGAAGAAGGGACGGAAAAGAAAGAATAACAAGGGTGCGAGCCAGCCGGCACCGAGTATGATCCGTGCTCAGGACGAGCCACCTTCACCTAAGGATATCTCGAGTAGGGTGCATGTGGTGGGCAGGCCGATGCTACCGACTAATCTGCTCAATGATGCAACCGGTGCTATGCGGAGTCTGCATGACAGTGTTCTTTCTTTGGAGAAGCGGCATCTCTCCGAGAATGATGTGGCATACCCGGTTTTCGTGGCCAAGGTGCCAGAGGGCAAGGGCTTTGTCGATAGCACCATCAGGGTATGATCGTCCTGTGGTTTGGTGACATCTTCGCTATGTTTAACCTTCATCCACTGCACTACACCTTCATTCGGCTATTTTCGCTAAGTATGGAGATGCGGATCATTAGAGACAAGACCCCGGACATCGTGATAGTCGACCCCTTCTACATGCATGCCAAGATCTTGGGCAGCGCTGGGGACCGACAAGTCGCGAGTTCGTACCTCGAAGGCGTCGTTCTGGCAAACCCAGATAAGGATAATTTCCTCATGCCTTACTTTCCCAAGTAAGTCATCCCCTCACCGCTCCGTAACATATGATTTCTTAGATTTCGATCGTTCTTTTCTTTTCCTAACATTCTGTGTTTTGTGCAGTGACACACATTGCACACTCATCCTCTTAAGCCCAAAATATTCCATGGCCACGTATTTTGACTCGGACCGTCAGTCGAAGAAAGACTACACAAATATCAAGAAAGTTCTTGATGAAGCTCTTCCCGGCTACGCCAGATCTGGAGGCACCTTTAGCAGGTCAATTCGTAGGTACGGCAAGCACGTGTTCACCCACAATACAACGTTCCCCTGCGTCAAGCAGCCGCCTGGCGGTCAGAAGGATGCCTACTACGCCCTCCATCACATGCGGGCGATCGTACGGGACCATAATCACCTTCTGCTACCAAATAATCTCAAAGATTGGGCCGCACGCTTGTCGGCAATCCAGGACGCGGACATCAGACAAGAATTCTTTCGCATCCAGTCGGAGTTTGCGGAAATCATCCATCAAGATGTCCTTCGTACCTCGAGGCAGTTCTACCTCAGATATCAACCGTCCAACAGTGAGATAGAAACAACGCTACAAATGCAGGCTGACAACGACAGAGATTTCATGACCATCACGATAGACGGCGGAATCATCCATGCTTCGGTCCCTGAGTTGAGTCGAAAGTAGTGATGCTATGTAGTTCTGAAATATCGATTAGCTCATGTTGTAATTAACTTTAATGAACTTGTATGTCTCTTTAGTTTGCACAATCGTTCAACTTATATGTAATCGATGCTATTTATTAGTAGGACCATGAATCGTGCTATTAATGTGTTGCTTTTCTCTTCCGATCCTTTTGTTGCATACTTATATATTGCTTATGTATTGTCTGTGAATTGCTACTAACGTTTTGTTTGTCTAGTGCATAGAGATGTCGTCGTATGTCGTGTACAAGGGTAAGGTTCCCGGAGTCTACGACGACTGAGAGCAGTGTCGGAGATAGGTTCATCGTTTCAGCGGTAACAGTTACAAAGGATACACCACTAGGGCGGAGGGGGAAGCTAGATACGCGCGCTATCTAGCGGGAGAGAGGAGGGAGCGTTGGAGGAACCGGATGAAGACCAGTTTCATCACGATGATGCTCATCGTGATGACCGCAGCTCTCTTCTATGTGATGGTAGTTTAGATGATCGATATCGACTTGTAATATGAAGACAAACTCGCTACTCGCGGTCTCGAGACTTGTAATGTTCTAACTTTGTTCGGTATTTTGAATTTGGAGACTAATATGATGAATTATATTCGGAGACTAATCTTCTATTGTATTCGATAAATCTGTTGTTTATATGTTGTGTTGTCTATATTCTGTGCAGTAATGTATTTTGTAACCTGTGCAAATATCAGAAAAGAAAAAAAATCCTAATATTCATAGTAGTGGCGCACCATATTGCATTTTAGTGGCGCACTGCAATAAACACACCAGTGGCGCATTATCTAGAAGTGCGCTATTAGTAACCCAGAGCACAAGGTAAATATGGCCCCCTGGGAGGCATAGTAATGGTGCACTGGTGGACATAGTAATGGCGCATGGTGTGGTGCGCCACTATTATCTGGGATACTAGTGGCGCACCAGAGGTGAGCCATTACTATTTGTTACTAGTGGCGCATCTGTAGTGTGCCATTAATAGCAAAAACAGGTGCGCCACTAACAGCCCTTTTTCTAGTAGTGAAGGCTATCATGCCAGCTTCACTAAAGCAAGACTCGAGCCTCGAAAGCCGGTCCTTTTGTCGTGCCTTGAAAGCCGACATTTCTATACTCTGTCATCATACAAATACATCATTATACATTGCATCACCATACCATGCATCATATATGCATGGATATACTGGTTTATGTTGTAGGGACCAGTTTTTCAAACCGGGTTACATTATTCAAATCTTTAATAGCCAACATGGCTGGATTTTCATTGTGGTTATCATAATCAGTATTTAATGACTGAGGTTTCCAAAGCCGCTTTAGAAAAAATGGCTATTATTTCCTCATCCAAAAATACCAGCTTACTGCAAGGAGCATGGTTCAATGTTGATATGCAATGCATTCAGTAACATTATACAGACAGTGGATATAATTTTATTCTACAATGGAAGAAATAGTCTCGAGTCGCTGCAGGCACATGACCCGGCACTTGGGGGCTACATTATTCAAATCACGATTATATCAAGTATGCAAGTCCCATGGCACTACAAACATGCACCACGACACTTGGGGGCTAATGCAAGTTGTTTTTCAAATCATCACATTGTCAACACGCCGGGTTATCTCAGGGAGATGAGCCGGCCTTCCATCAATTTCTAAAGTCCCAGCCCAGCATTATCTTACTGAGCCGGCTCTTGGGGACTACAGCATTCAGTTCTTTACCAAAGTCATAAGGTCCAAATTGGAAGACCCGGCCCATCACATACTATTGACCCGATCCTTGGGGGCTACATATTGCTCCTCAAGTCTATATAATCAGATCTGCAAAAGTCCCTGCTCATTATTGCATAATGACCCGACCCTTGGGGGCTACACTGGCTGAAGTTTTTGAGCATAAGATAATTACAAGTCCCAAGTTGTTGCAGGCAAGACAAAGTTGTTGCAGGCAAGACAACTCGGTACTTGGGGGCTACATATGTGGAATACAAAACATTCAACTTATGACTGGTGACTCAGATGATCAACCCGGATTTCTCTAGAATTGCAACATTTATATTGAAGCAAGTCTTAAGCTATCACTATGTTCCCCTCTTAAGACTTGGGGGCTACAGGTAATATGGATGTAAGAAAGGTATACCTTCAAATTCTCAGTTATGAGTGAACCAGGTCTCATATTTTTTTGATGGAGAAATTTGCAAAGATTATTTCCTCTAAGCTACTTAGACAAGTCTGAAGCATTGAAAGTTGGTACAACATCAGATGAAAATTTCTTTTTATCAAGCCAAGGCGTTTTTAAGACAATTCAAGATATCATATGGGTTATTTTTTCTACATAGAATTACCATTGGCATATCCATATGCAGAGACCCAGATTTTCAGGAGCCGGTTCACTATCTATTATTATTTCAAGAAGCTTAGCATGAATGCATGCCAAGCCTGCATCAAGCTAATCTGGGGGCTAATGTTGGGGGAATTACCCGTGGTTAAACCCGGCTCGTGACATTAAGTCATCTCTGGACTTAAGCAGCCATATTAAGTCATCTCTGGACTTTACCCAACATCTTATTTAACTCGGCAGGTGTAACCCGGCAGGCGTAACCCGGCAGATTGTGTAAGCCGGCATCCAACCCAGCAGATTGTGTAACCTGACATCTTACTTAACCCGACAAATGAGTCCTGGGGTTAAGAAGCCCATGGTGAGAAGCTCGTTGTAAGAAGCCCATTGTAAGAAGTCCGTTGTAAGAAGCTCGTCCTAAGAAGTCCGTTGTAAGAAGCCAGAATAGGTTAAATCCTTATCCTACTAGGACTCTACATGTAAGTCGCCCCTTCAACTTATATAAGGAGGGGCAGAGCACCCCAAGAGGGACAAGTTTTCAGATAGACAGGTCTTAGATAGACAAGTCTCGCGACAGATGTTTTGAGAGGTCTCGAGACACATGATTTGATAGCTCTCGATATGAGGCAGCGAAATAGCACCCATGTTATTGATACTCAAGGAATACAATAAGCACGATGTAGGCTTTTATCTCCACCGTGAGGGGCCGAACCTGGGTAAAACTCGCGTCTCTCGATTCCGATCAACCCCGTTCAAGCTACCACCTAATTGTGATGGCCTCACGACTAAGTCCTCACACTAGGACATCTGCCGTGACAAAACCACGACAAAGGCGCACGGGCAACTGGTGTCCAAAACGACGAGCCGTCTTGGTCCAACGACACTGACGAGATGGAGCCGTGACGGAAGGGCATTCGAGCGAGTTGAGGGGAAAAGGTAAGGGCAAAACTGAGCATGCCCTAAAAATAAGGGTAAAACCCGTGGGTGGGAACCAACTAGGGGCAAAGATGCAATTGTCCCGAAAGTAATTAAATCTTTTCATAACTTTATTATGTGTGATTGTTATAGTTTTGTATTTCTCTCCGATCTATCTGTTTGATTTGGCCAACTAGATTGATTTATCTTATGCGGGAGAGGTGCTTTGTAGTAGGTTCTATATTGCGATGTCTTCACTCTATGACAGGAGGGGTAGCGAGACACGTATTTGTATTGTTGCAACTAATGATAAAACAACAGGGTCTAATCATATTGCTTGATTTTATTCTGTCTATATTATGTCATCATACTTCATGCATTACTCTGTTTCTTATGAACTTAATACCAATACCTAGAGAGGCAAGCATGAAATGATCTCGAAGTGGAGTAATAGTAGTAGGCATCAGTAAGTTTAACAGTCTACTTGTCACGGACTTAATGCCTATGTATTGATAACATCATAACTATGCACTTTTCTATCAATTGTCCGACAGTAATTATTCACCCACCGCATGCTATGTTCTTGAGAGAGATGTCTCTAGTGAAACTATGACTCCCACATCTATTCACCATATTTACTAAAACCTAAAAAGACCCCTGCAATTTACTTTCTTTTATTTACTTTTGCAATTTATATATCTATCACAATCAGAATTAATCTTTGCAAATAACGAGTACAAGGGGATTGACAACCCTATTGCCCGTGTTGGGTGCAAGTATTTTGTTTGTCTGTGTGCATGTACTGTCAACCTTTGTTTGTGTGAATCTCCTATTGGTTCGAGAACCTTGGTTCTCTACTAAGGAAAATACTATCCGCTACTGTATTGCTTCTCCCCTCCTCTTCGGGAAAAAACACAACACAACTCACAAGTAGCACACCACCACCATCATCTTCAACTTGGACCGGAGAAAGAGCACCACCACCGCCGCCGCCATCCACATGGTATGCCAAAGTATCAACCCCACCTCCACCACCATGGTCGAAACCAACACCATCTCCGAATGTACCTCCACCATCATTGCCGAAGCCACCACCCCCTCCACCACCTCCAAACCCAACACCACCACCCATGGCACCAACACCCCAATGCTGAACCCTCCACCCCCTCCACCACCTCAAACCCAACACCTCCATCCATGTCGAACCCTCCATCACCCATGTCGAAGCCACCTCCACCAACATTGACGAAAGCAAAACTCCCTTCAAGCCCAACACCATCACCGGCCATAAGAATTTGAAGCTCGAAGGAAAAGGGGAGGTAGAAAGCGACCGGATGTTAGGTTCGCGCCAAGGGAAAGGGGAGCCAGCAAAAACAATGGGAATCCTATAGATATGACGAAAATGGGCCGGCGTATCTAGGATCCCACAAAAAATATTAAGGACGGACGAATTTAAGAAATCTATTTGGACCGGTAAAATGGCCTCCATTCCATAAACCAAATATATTCGGACCGGTAAAATGGCCTTCCTCCCATAAACCAATGGTTATTTTACTGGAAGATCCGGTTTACTGTATCTGCTAAAGATGCTGAATGGTCCGTACTTGGCTGCTTCATGCGAGGCCGTGAGCACCCCCGGCTTCTGGCATTCGGCCAACACAAATCCACGACACAGTTTGAAACTTTGAATCACAAACGGCTGGGGCCTCGCCTTCTCGAGACACCACCGCAAGCATCTCCATACCCCGGCTTCCCTCCCCGCCCTTCTCTCCAGTCGCCCTCTCCTTCCATTCGCGAAGCAGCCACTCCGCTCTCGCTCCCGTCGAACCCACCCAGCACCTCGAATTCCACTTCCACCACCTAGTAATAGTCTCCTCCTCCCCCTCTCGTCTCCTACCTCGCTCGTGCCGCTCGATTCGGCCGGGAAATCCTAAGGCGACTCGGCTCCCATCGGTGGCGCGCGTCAAGTGCTCGACGATACTCCTCGTGCCGGATTCCTCACCTCCGATCGCTCGGTTTCTGCAGGAGGTCGACGATGGCCGCCATGGGGCCTCTCGGCGACTCGTACGCGCTGCGCTGTGTCTCCGACCTGCCCCCGCCGTTCCGCCCCGTGTTTGGGTTCAGGTACGTGCGTGGCGATGCATACGCCCATCAAACTCCGTGTCTTTT
>NC_041387.1:380285950-380287810 GCF_002162155.2 Triticum dicoccoides
TTCTATATGCATTGTCCTTCTGCAACATTCCGTTTGGCTGCACGATCGCGCATGGATAGTATTCAGTGGCTTGAGATTTTGAGTAGCCTCGTGGGGACGAGGCTAAACTGGTAGGCTAATAGCTTCGTCATGGCGGAAAATTGGGCATCACTGCGGGGAGGAATTTGGACTGCGCTGTGGCATGATGGAGTTGGGATGGTATTCATAGTTCCTTCTGTCGTGTCTTCTCTGCAGGTACTTCAACTCCTTGCAGAGCGAGTGCTTCCCTGTGTGCTTCCTCTCGGATGTAAACATGGTTGTCTCTGCGCCTACTGGGAGTGGTAAGACCGTACTGTTTGAGCTTTGCATTCTGAGGCTCCTCTCGAGGTTCCTCACAACGGACTGGAGGTTCAGTCTGCTAAAAGGAACTCTTAAAACAGTACGTGCTGACTAGCTTTTCTCAAACAATGTTGGGGCTAAGATCGGGAGTCTAGCTAGGACACTAATCGTAATTTCCACTCCGTGCTTCACTGGGGTTGCGCGGTTAGATCTATATCGCTCCCATGAAGGCGTTGGTGCAGGAGAAGATGCGTGACTGGAAAGTGAAGCTGGGCTCGTTGGGGATAAATTGCTTGGAGATGACTGGTGATAGTGAATTCTTTAACAAGAAGGCCATACATGATTCCGATTTGATCCTGACCACTCCTGAGGTATATGTCACTACTTGTTTTGCTTCTTATTATGATCTAAATAAACCTCTGCTTCTGCAAACTATTTTCCTTTTTTTTTTATCCAACATTTGCATGCAGAAGTTCGATTCTATGAGCCGTAATGGAGTAAGGGATGGAGGATTGGGTTTCTTCAGTGATATTGCTCTGGTCCTTATTGATGAAGTTCATCTTCTCAATGATCCACGTGGAGCTGCCCTGGAAGCAGTGGTCAGTAGAATAAAAATGCTTTCTCGACTTGGCAACATGAAATCTGCTCCATTGGAAAATGTTCGATTCATAGCAGTTTCTGCAACTATCTCTAATGCTGAGGATATAGGTTAGTAGAAACGTGAATTATGTCAACCATGTACAATTAACCACATTATCCTGTGGGGAAGAAACTTATGTATTAACTTTGTGAAATTACAGCGGAATGGCTCCTAGCACCTCCTGAAGGAATCAAAAGGTAACTAAAGCAAGTTCCTCATAGATAATATGAAATACTGCTACTGAATTTTCCTTTTGCAGATTTGGAGAAGAGATGCGGCCAGTGAAGTTGACAACCAAAATTCTTGGTATGATTCAGGCTTCTCGTTATTTTAGAATATGGATGAGCATATGAGTGCATAAGAAAGATTGACACTGTACTTTGGCAACCCATAAGATTGTTTATAATGAAGCTACTAGAACTTTCTTATGCTCTAGGCCAACTGTTGTACTGGTACAACATAGTGAAAGTAATGCTTGATATATTCTTTATTGTCTTGCCTTCAAGAATTGATAACCCTTCCAGTTCTTATCAATTATTTTGAAACCTTTGTATACCATGTGCTTCAAGTTCTGATTTAATTGTGTTAAAGCAAGAAAAACATTACTCTTTCATGACTGAGTCCATCCTGCACTGAAGGGGCGCAAATTTTACCAGTCATAAAATGATTTCAAATAAATCTGTACTTTGTGCTGCAAAAAATTCAGGAACATGTGAATTTTCCATACCAACTTGATTAGAAATAAAAATCACTGATGATATTTAGTATTGTCAGCCATTTTTATGTTTGCCCTAATTAATAATTGTTTCACTGTGCTATTTAGGTTATGCTCCAGCGAAAAATGACTTCCTGTTCGAGAGGGTATGCATAATTCCTATCCAATAATGCTTGCTTTTCGAAAT
>NC_041387.1:380288078-380441787 GCF_002162155.2 Triticum dicoccoides
AGGAGTGTTCAGATATATTCTATCATACTTTGTGCACAACATTTTTCTTCTGAATAATGTTGGACACTGTACTGAATCAATAAATTTAACTTAATTTTCTTTGTTTTTTCAACTTTCAGAGGCTACAAAGTTTCATATTCGGTAAGTCATATCTCCCCATCTGTCAATTACACTGCCCATAAGTTACATTATTGAAATTGAAGTGATCAAAATAGAAAGCGAATATTGAATACAGATATACTGATGCAACACTCAAGAGGGAAGTCTGCACTTGTTTTCTGTTCTACAAGAAAAGGTGCACAAGAAGCAGCACAGTGCCTCTCACAAACTGCGGGGTCTCTTGGCTATTCAAATCCATTCATGAAATCTATGCAGCAGTATGAACATCTACGAGAGGCTTCCTTAACCTGTAGTGACAAGCAGCTGCAGTCTTGTATCGTACATGGAGGTCATGTTGAATCTTGTTCTCTGGGCACCCATGACCTTCCTAATTTTTTTATCTGGACACTCACGTTAGTTGTTTCCTAAATTTACACTGACGTTGTCGTATTTCCAAATTTCAGTTGGTTTCCATAATGGTGGTCTTTGCTTAAAGGATAGGAGTCTTGTTGAGGGTCTTTTCCTGAAGGGTGATCTTCAAATTCTATGCACGACAAATACTTTGGCACATGGCATCAACTTACCTGCACATACAGTAGTGATAAAGTCGACACAATTTTTGTGAGAACCCTTTTTCTAATATGACAGCATTCTACCTACCCTCTGTTCTTTTATGATATTTTCTGATTTCCATACATTTTGTAGCAACAAAGAGAAGGGCTCGTATGTAGAATATGAGAGATCCATGGTGCTTCAGGTGTGCTATCAAGTCTCAGTTGCTTCTGCAAAATAGCATTGTAATAAACAAAGGATATGCACCGCCAGACATTTATTTGCTATGTATTTTTTTTCTTCTAGCCTTAATGATATGCCTGTTGCTTAAGGTGTTTTTACTTGCTTACCTGATTACAAATGAATATAAATTTAAGAGACAGGTTAATAAATTTAGCTCAGGCCTCAGTAATATCCATATATTATTATATGTAAACTTTCCTTTGAATAACTAAGTTGGTTCTTGCTTGTTGCTGCAAATGATTGGATACGCTAAATTCTTTTTCATGCACGCAAGTTGATTTAGTTATCCTGTAATGCGTTATTATATTTAGTTAAAATTAACATGTATTTGACTCAACGGTCAAGTTATTTTACATTTTGTATTTCAAATAGGAAACAGTGTATGTGATAATGCCCTTGCTTCTGACAGAGCCTCTTTTTTTCGGTCATTCACAGATGTGTGGTAGGGCTGGCCGTCCACCATTTGATGATACTGGAACAGTTGTAATTATGACAAGAAGAGAGACAGTAATTTTCCTCTGTTTTCCTCTCTTGTTAATTCTGAAATACCCTTGACAGGAAAATGCTTCCTGGTTTTTGGTCTAACCTGTCATAAATTTGTCTCGTAGGTCCATCTATATGAGAACCTTCTCAGTGGATGTGAAATGGTGGAGTCTCAGTAAGTTCTTTTATGTTCAGTTGAAAAGTTCTTACGTGATATTTTAACTGAAACTTAACTCTGTCATGCCTGGTACTTCATTTGAAACTCCTGGCTGATTATAGATACTATGACCAGGTTGCTGCCATGCGCAGTGGAGCATTTAAATGCAGAGATTGTTCAGCTGACAGTGTCTGACATAACTTTGGCAATTGAATGGCTCAAGTGCTCATATTTGTACATCAGGATAAAAAAGGCATGAACGTACTACTCTTGATCTTTAAATATCTTTCGTTTAAATGTATGCTCTAATTCATGTCAAAATAAATTATCAGAACCCTGAGCACTACGGAATTAAGAGAGGGATTCCTCGTGATCTCCTTGAGAAACAAATGAGAGGTATCTTTTGTGTGCTTTGTTGACTTAACGGTTCTCTCATGAATTCATGAAATAATTATCTTTATGGATTGAATTTACAGATATATGTGTCGAGAAGATCCACGAGTTGGGTGAGTATGGGCTAATTTGGACAGATGGAGATGGTTTCAGTCTAAAACCATTAGGTAAACTTTCCATATTGCAAGAAAATTACAATCGAATGGCATCATATGCAACAGCTTTCATTATAAAAGCATAAGCTTAAGTGTTTCATCAAGTTTTCCAAATCCCTTCTATGTCTGATGTTTGGCCAAGTGGAATCTTGTATCCCTTCTAATACTAACATTATTGCATTACTATTTCTGCAATTTATTTTTTGGAAAACACGGAACTATTATCAGTAATATACTAATATCCACATTTCTATGTCTATATATTAAAGAATGATTATTTCTGTATTTTCACCTCTTTGCAATACCCACATTATACTGGAGTTCTTATGGGATAAGTTTATTATACAAAGTTGTATTAGAAAAGGTATAGGTACTCATAGAAATATCAGAGGGTTGGGCATGCATTGTGAAATGTTATAACTCTGCTATTAATTTTCTGGTGGTCCTGAATTCATTTGTCCTCACATACTGTACTTCATTGCTATTTAGAAGTTACAGTTCCAATCAGTTGCATCAGTTGCATATGTATCTGTATTTCATCTGCACATCAAATAACGCTTTTGGTATGTATCTTTCTACTCAGAACCTGGGAGGCTGATGACAAAATTCTATTTAAAGTTTGACACGATGAAGCTTATTGTCAAAGCTTCTGCATGTTGCAGTTTGGAAGATTTATTGCATATCATCTGCCGCTCTGCAGAGATTTCTTGTAGGCAGCTCTATATATTTTGATTTTAATAAGTTAGTCTGTGTAGTGAATTAGTGATTTGATTTTTTTTCTTCTGGAATTTCAAGGGATCCAACTACGTCGAAATGAGAAGAAAACTCTAAATGACATAAACTCAGATAAAGAGGGGAGGCTTCGATTCCATGTTGTCAGTGAGAATGGGAAAAAGAAGAAGCGTATCCAGACAAGAGAAGATAAAATATTTGTATTAGCGAATGACTGTTTAACTGGGGACCCCCTAATGCATGATTTATCCCTCAACCAGGTTGGTTGTTTATTTAGCTTTAAACACATTTTAATATTATTTCCATTCCTTCTAATTTTTTTTGGACTTCTGCATGCAGGAAACAAATTCAATATGCTCAAATGGATGTAGGATTGCCAAATGCATGAAAGAATATTTTATATACAAAAGGAGTTACAGATCTGCCATAAATTCTATGCTCCTTGCAAAATGCCTAGACCAAAAACTTTGGGAAAGCAGTCTATTTTTACTCAAACAACTTCCTGGAATTGGAATTGTTACAGCGAAGGTTATTAATTTTGAACCATAATTATTTAGGCACTCTATATACAAAAACTGCATAATTAACTGGTGAGTTTACGACTGCTATCCCAGGCACTGAAGGCTGCTGGAGTTGATTCCTTCGAGAGCCTGGCAACTGCTGATGCTAGAAAGCTGGAAAGTGCAACGGGACGAAATTATCCATTTGGAAATCAGATAAAGGAGTCCTTGTCGTCATTACCGCCAAAAATTGACATACAAATTGAGGATGCTGGAAACAGACAGGGGAAATCAACCATTACTGTGACACTAAGCCGGCAATCACAGGCAGTTCGATCCAGTAAACAGAACTATGTTGACATGGTACATCTTTTAGCTTATTTTCTTATCATCCAATACTGCTTAAACCTAAAAAATATTAAACTATTGTTTGTCAGATTGTGGGCTCAGAGGAAGATAATATGATCCTTTTTCATGAGAAAATAAGGTCAGTGGTTTTATTTTATAATCTTGGTGTCCTTTATGGTCTTTTTTTTCTCCTGATGGGTGGTTTTGTTTTGTTTTGGTTATTCCTGCCATCATTCAACTCTTCCTTGAAGGGCTCGAGAGTTTTCCAGGTAATACTTCTGAAATCCTGTTATTTCAGCAAACATTTGAACCATTGTTATCTAAGTAGACAAGCAAATGAACTCTAACTTTACTGCTATAAGTCGGTACATTGTAAATGCTTTGTTGCTCCTCCAAGGAAGATATTCTTTCCGTTACATTTGTATTTTAAATAGATTATTCTAGCAGGTAGCAGAATCTGGTAGCAACCTCACCTTTTTGGTTAGACTATTACTTGTTCTGCTAAGCACCAAATAGCACCTCTGTTTGATACAGCAAACGAACATAGCACAGTGATAGCAAAGATGAATAAAATCGCTCAACTAGATACCAACGTTCAAGGATCTTGCTATACTCTCTGACACCCAAGCCAAAGCTAAGTTGCTCCTAGTTACTCTCACTGGCTATTTTGTTAAATGCAGCCCATATTCTGTAAAACTTTTGGTGCCATGCCCCCAGAGTGCCAGGGTGACTCTGAAGGTAGATCTGATTTTTGAAGAACACGGTAATGTCTCCAACAGATAATTATTGTTTGACAAATAAAAGGTCATTTTACAATTTTATGCTGACATATATTGTGCATAAATTTTTATTTTGAAGTTGGTATTGATATCCACAAGAAGCATGTGGTCAGCAGGGAGGATGATGTTCATGTGACAAAAGCATATGGGACAGAAAAGCAAAAACCCTTGATCAGTCTTCCTGCTGATATTTGTTTGGTTAGCTCCAGGACAGCTGAAACAAGTCCAGCTCAACCTCATATTGGACGGAGCCCACTATCAAAAGAGGTTTGCGTTATAGAAGACGATGATGGTGCCAACGTTCCAGACAAAGTTGACAATATGCCGGGAACGAGAACATTTAACAACTTGGCTTCACTGTAAGTTTTTAACCTACTATATGGACTCCTCCAAGAATTCTAGAATTGGCTTGCATTCATCAGTGTAGCTGGGAACAGAACATTTGCCTGATTGGCCATTAGTCTAGTGTTTAGTACAGAAAATATCCGCTAGGGTTCTTTAGAAGCAAATATTTGCAAGGCTGCCTTAGGTCACCAGAGAACTGCTATGGTTCACAGCTTTTGTTGAAACTTTGATCACATGTCAGATTTTGATCTTTCTTCCATGTTCTTTGAACCTTCTCTGAGTATTAACTATTCTGAGGTGATATTTTGATGACTACAGAGAGGTTCCCAGCTTTGACCTAATGCTTGAAGAAGATAATGGAGGTAACACGATGTTATAAAACACCATACCTGCTTTGTTTGACTTGCACTCCAGTCAGCAAGATCTACTTTGTTTACTTTTCTAAGCGAAATGTTTATGACATTCCTAGATATGCAAGATGTGTCGTTTCCTGAACCAGCAAAAGCAGACTGCAGAAGTGCCACCAGCAACACAATTTTTGATCACATACGCAAGAAATCCAGAGATTTTCCAACACTGATGTTATCAAAGTCGATGGATAGCTCTTATGAACCTTTGATACTGAAGAAGATGAAGACATCGAGGGGACAGTTTAACTTGGATCAGGGAATCCTGCATGCGAATGAGGTCACACCAATGGATTCTGAACATTCCGAGCTTAGAGTCTCTCCGACCAATACAGCCGAGAAGTGTCGGAGGATCCTGAGCAGAACTTCAGAGAAGAGCTGCTCTCTGTTTGCAGAGAAAGTTTACAGCCCATTTGAGAAGAGCAAGAGCCTGAGTAGAATTCCAGATGAAAACTCTGTTCAATTTGCTGACAGAAGGGGCAGCCTGTCTGAGAAGAGCAAGAGCCTGAGCAGAATTCCAGATGAAAACTCTGTTCAATTTGCTGTCAGAACTGACAGCCTATCGGAGAAGACCAAGATCTTGTGGACAGCAGCTGATGAGAACTCTCATCAATTTGGAGGCAAAAGGGACAGCCCATCTGAGAAGAGCAAGATCCTGATGAGACCTCCAGATGACGGCACTCTTCAATTTGCAGGCAGAAGGGGCAGCCCATCCGAAAAGAGCAATGTCTTGAGCAGAACTCGTGATGAGAACAGTCTCCAGTTTGCAGCTAAAAGGGACAGCTCATCCGCGAAGAGCAATGTCTTGAGCAAAACTCCTGACATGGACTCTGCTCAGTTTGCCGGTAGAAGGGACAACCCGTCGGAGAAGAACAAACTCTGTTCCAGCAGCCCCTTCCCAGATTTGCAGGCTACGAGGCAAGCTCCAGCCACAGTTCAGCCTCTCAGGATTCAAGACTACTGCAAGGATATATTGGCGAGCTCAAAGGGCAGTGGAACTGGCGAACCTTTCCTTGGTTTCAAGAGTGTCTTTTCCTTCCTCTGATCCTGTGAGTATCTTGTACAGGTCTGCTCAGTGTTGTGCTCGAAATATGGCACGGTGACCTGCCAGAGGCGTTAGCTAGACAATTTCTGATGATTAGTAGCGTATAGTGTTGTAGTATATTCGAATACCTTTCTGTGCTGCGTACAAATGGTATGTGTGAATATAATGCATAGTATTAAACACAATGCGTTCAGTGCAATACGCTTCCCTGTTGTGTACTCCCTCAGTTCTTAAATATAAGTTTTTGAAGAGATTCCACTATAGACCACATACGGAGCAAATTGAGTGAATCTATATGCTAAAATGCATCTAGATACATCCGTATGTGTTTCATAGTGAAATCTCTACAAAGACTTGTATTTAGGAACGGAGGGAGTACAAATTTTTGTCTCTGAAAGGAAGTCATGCATGGGCATTAGAACTCGATGCTTAATTTTGAAGGATACTCGTCATAAAATTGTGTTTTATGTTTATACTTGACTCTTCTGCAAACTTAACTCCCAATAATTTCAAGGTGCTGAGAGGGTGGAACTAACCCACCCCCTCCCAATAATTTTGTCCTGCTATATCTCTTATCCTTTTGCATTTGCATATATAAACCTCATTTCAACTTTATTTCAATATTATATTTATTCGAACCTTGATGTTCCTAATGAACACATGATGCATTTTTTTGGTTTCAATTCAAACACAGTTTGCACAAAAATTCAACCAAAAGGAATTGTTAGAGTACTACATATATCATAGTCATCATCATACTAGTTCATCCAAAACACCAAAAGCAACAACATAGAACATAGAGCATAAATCAAATTCCATCAACCCCATCCCCCCGGTTAAATTGGAGTTAGGGTTTAAAAGATATGAATATTTTTTGAAGCATTTGAATCTGTCTCTAAACATCATTTAAAAATGCTTAATAGGTAAAAAGAACATCATATTCAGATTCTACACATTTTTCTAAACAATTTTCATATATAATATGTTAAAATTGGAGTTATGGTTTAAAAGATATAAATATAAAAAACATTTGAATATGTAAAAAAACATTATTTTCTAGATGGACGGCGGTCAACCGAAACCTCATGGGGTTTTATGCAAAAAGCAAAACATTTTTCATTCTCACTTAAAATAGGACTGTGGGTTGATTAACTGAAACCTCAGGGGGATTTCTACAAAACACAAATCTTTTTTATATTTTCACTTAAGACGGGACTGCGGGTTGATTTTAGAAAAGTGCGGGGGGGTTTCTGCAAAAAGCATGACAGGCGCCCAGGAGAACTCCACCCTTTATTATTAGGTAAAGATTCAAGTGTCATGCGAGCCATGGAGAAGGTCGTGCATAAGAGAATATCTACACCATCCAACAACTAAGAGGGGAGCATGAAAATGCTACAATTGTAGTCAATTAATAAAAGAGGTGTTGAATGTCAAAAAAGAGGGGAGCATGGAAGAAAAGGAGAAAGGAAAGTTTCTTCCACGCAGTCAGACCGTACGGGCCAAATCAACCGGACAATCCAGGCACCACGTCGAGTGCACCTAGACACGGACTGGGACATCCCCCGAACCGTTCGGCGGTGGAACCATCGCTCGTGGTAGTTGATGCTCACACTGTCCCGCGATGGAGTCGTCATTTCGCAAAAGCTATATCTCGCTTATAGCGAGTGTAGCTTCGGTCTCGCCTTAAGCATATCTGGGCACTACACTATTGGTCGGCCTAGTACTGTAGCTTTTTTTTTTCACTGGTTACATTGTTGGCTTTCAATGTTCTTTCTTCTCCTTTTCAATTTCTTTTCTTATTTTCTATTTCTGTTTGGTTCTTCTGGGGTTTTATCGTTTTCTTCTGTTTCTATTTCTCTTTCCTTTTCCCCTTTTTCAGTTTTCTTTGTTTCTTTCTGGTTTTTAATCTGTTTTCTTCATATTTTTTGTTTTTATTTTATTTACTTATTTTGAATTTTCTTTTGCATCTTTCTAGGATTTTCTTAACACATGCCTAATTTTTTCACATACAATGTACACTTTTAATATACATTAGGAATATTTTTCATACATGTTGTGCATTTTTCATTATATCTGGAACATTATTTTTATGCATCTTAACATTTTTTGGATATTAATATTTTTGTCAAATATATGTTTCAGATGTATACTTTTCTATCATACACACTGGACATTTTTTTATACATCCGCAACATTTCTTATACATGATTAATATTTTTAAAATATATGTGTTTGATGGCAACTTTTTTCATACAAACTTTACATTCTTTTATACACCAGGAACATTATATACATGTTTGAAAAAAATTAAAATACATGATTAACATTTTAAAAAATGCATGATGTCTACTTTTTTCAATACACCTTATACATTTTTCATATATATCAGGAACATATTTTTCATGCTTAACATTTTTGAAATATATGATTCACATTTTTTGATACAGGGTCAACATTTGAGAAAAAATATGTTCTCATATTCAATTTTTCCGTACACGTTCTACATTCTTCATATACACCTGGAATATTTCTATATACATTTAACATCTTTCTAAATACATGGTTAAGATTTCTTTTAAATACTCCCTCCGTCTCGAAATAAGTGTCTCAACTTTGTACTAAGCTCAAGACACTTATTTTGGGACGGAGGGAGTACATACTTTGATGACTAGTTTTTGATACACATTGTACATTTTTTGTCTACACCATGAATATTTTTGTATGCACGTTTAACATTTTTCAAATACATGATTAACATTTTTTAAATGTGTGGTGAACACTTTAGAAAAGTGAAAGGGGAAAATAAAATAAAAATAAAAAACAAAAGAGAAAAATAGAAACAAATAATGAAAATATAAACTACATAAAAGAGAACCTATGTGTGACGTCATCATGACATCATCACTGCTATGCTGGCCCACGAACCAGCTGCCTGCAAGCGAGGCGATCTACTGGCTCGCACTATATAGGCGAGACACAGTCGCTCCCCCGTCGTTCGGGGAGTTGAAGCTCGACCGTTTACGCCCAAACGCTAAACTGTTCGGGGCCCAACCCAAGCCTCCTCGAACGCTCCCTTGAAATTGGACCGAAGCGTCGAGTACTAGAGTTCGTTCAAGTTGTAATTGAAGCATGGAGTCTTTCACATGCAGAATGTCAGGGCTGAATCTGTCGGACCGTCTGACCTACTCTCTGCGTAGGAAGAGGGCAAAGCCCATGTATCCCTTTCCCTTGGCAATATATACAAACTTCCTATCTTCCGCAGAATGTGGCAGAATGTCGAGGGTTCGCACAGGTTAGTCGCCCCGACTGGGCCGACACACTCAGGCAGCACGCGGTGTAAAAAAGCTTCCTATCTTCCGCAGAATGTGGCAGAATGTCGAGGGTTCGCACAGGTTAGTCGCCCCGACTGGGCCGACACACGCAGGCAGCGCGCGGTGTAAAAAAGCAACAAAAAACTTAGAGCGACAACTGGGATTCAAACTCGCGATCGTGCTCTCGTATACAAACCTACCTAGCCACAACGACTAATTCATGTTTGTGGGGAAATGGCAATGCGAATACTTTAGAACTAGTCACATCAGCAGATTTGCATTATTTTTTCCTTTTTATTTTTTTAATTTTGAATCTATTTTTTAACTCCAAACAGTTTTAGCAAAAACACACACGAGTTTAAAAAAATGTTAGCAACTATTCGAATTTGTAACCAAATTTTAAAAACAGGAACAACTTTGAAGTTGTGGACAATTTTGAAAAAGGGAACAATTTTTAAAATTCTGACCAATTTTGATAAACACGAAAAAAATTCAGATGTTTAATAAACGTGAATGTTTTTTTAATTATGGACCAAGTTTAAACAAGAATTGTTTTTGAATTTGTGAACAAATCTTGAAAAAAGGGAACATTTTTTCAAATTCTGAACAATTTTTTACAATCACGAACAAGTTTTGACAAAATGCGAACAATTTTTCAATTTGTGAATACTTTTTAAAAAAATGAACATTTTTTTAGTTTGTGAACAAATTTTCAGAACAGGAACTTGTTTGAATTTGTGATTTTTTTAAACGGGAACATTTTTTGAAAATCATGAACAAGTTTTAGAGATGTGAACAATTTTTGAATCTGCGAACAAATATAAACATCGAAACTTTTTTGAATTTGTGAACAAATTTTGAGAATTTTTGAAACATGTGAACAATTTTTGAATGTGTGAACAGATTTTATAAATGGGATTTTTTTTGAATTTGTGAACAAATTTTAGAAAAAGAACAGTTTTTTAATATGAACATGTTTGGGAAAAGTAGACTTTTTTGCATCTGCGAACAAATTTCGAAACTCTGAAAAACTTTTGGAAAGAGCAAACTTTGTAATTTTTGAACAATATTTTGAAAATGATTTTTTTAAATGTTGAAAAACACTGAAGATGCGAAGATTTTTGAAAAAATGAAGAACATTTTTGAATTTGCGAACGAAAATTATAAACAAGAATATTTTCTTAACGATTTTTTAATTCTGAAAACAAAACGAGAAGGAAAAGGAAATAAAAAATTAATAGAAATGAAATAAAGAAAAACGAAAAAAGAAAAATAAAGAATGAAACAAAAAAATGAGATTGAAAGAAAAATTAAAACCAGAAAAAACCAATGACAACCGGTTTAGGAACCTTTGAGAAGTTTCCCGAAATCGCTCAGGAACCTCCTAGAAGGTTCCCCAAACCGGACACTGTAGCGCATATGTGATCTTGTAATTGGGCCAGCCCATCTTGGTCGCTAGTCGCTCGGGTTTTTGCGAAACATGGACAACTTGACGCAACGTGCGTCCATTAGGAAATTCCCTATGTATACTCACATCCCTCCTAGATATAGGAGAAGCTAAGATTAGAAATTAAAACATAGAGCTTGTCACCCCTCCACCTCCCCCCCCAATGTCTCCTCATGGATATGACTAAGTCCACCTATCATGGTGGTGTATCCAAGTCCTCCCATCATGGAGCTGCTATAAGACCTCTACTTTTTGTATGGAAAATCCTCCTACCTTTTTCCTTGCTCTCCCTTGTGTTTGTGAGAAGCCATCTCAACTTTGTGGTGTGGAAAACGGTTGCAAGAGCGTTGTTGACTTTGAAACGAGTTCCAAAGATTTGCATATTGATAAGTTGTTGGTTCTTGCTATGCCATGTATGCTTCGCTTGTCCTCACATTCCTTATTTCTTCCTTCTCCCTCTTTCAATACGTGAAGATCCGCCAAAATCCTTGTCATTTGGTATGAGAGCATAAGTTGCCACGAATTGGTTATATCACTGTTCTCAATCCCTCCATCTTTCTATTTCTCTTTTGTTTTTTCTTGCCCAAATCCGAAAATCCACCAAAAATAGGTCCGCCTTAAATTTGGCTCGATTCAAAGTTTCTAGTGCACTTGATAGGGTTTGATCCACAGGCCTATTTTTATTTGTTATACTTGTTGACCTATCTTTCTGTAACACCTCAGTGTCATGCTACAGTAGCCCTATGTGATTAAGATAATCATTTTACTAAAAAGTGCTTGATCACCTTTGATTCAAATATCCTTTGAAATTTCCACTTTCAAATCAAATTCAATTTGCAAGTGAAATATGGAGTTGCTGCAAAATAGTTTATCTTTTACCAAAAATTCCGTCACATTTAATTGTTAAGGAATACAACATCACCTCCAATCCAAGATGGACTATAGCAACTTACAACAGTGCCAAATCAGCAAATTAATTGCTTTTCCATTTATGCAAAATTCTAACAGCTACAATTAGATTCCAAATTTTTTGTGGCAGCGCTCAATATTTCTTTGAGTTTGTTTTGGCCAGTGGCATATTTTTGCAAAGTCATTTGTGGCTAAAAGAAAATGCAAAAGCTACTGAAAAAAGAAAAATAGAAAAGTAAAATACTAAAGACCTACTATGCTAATGGGCCGAAAGTGGCCACAATGCACGTAGCCCAGCCCACCACCGGCCTTCCCTCACCTTCCGCTACAGGAGGCAGAGCATGTATCGTTTCCCTCAAGTTAGGGTTTCTCCTTGTTGGGGAACGTAGCAGAAATTCAAAAATTTTCCTACGTGTCACCAAGATCTATCTATGGAGAGACCAGCAACGAGTAGAAAGGAGAGGAGAGTTTGCATCTACATACCCTTGTAGATCGCTAAGCGGAAGCGTTCAAGTGAACGGGGTTGATGGAGTCGTACTCGTCGTGATTCAGATCACCGATGATCCTAGTGCCGAACGGACGGCACCTCCGCGTTCAACACACGTACAGCTCGGTGACGTCTCCCACGCCTTGATCTAGCAAGGAGAGAGGGAGAGGTTGAGGAAGACTCCATCCAGCAGCAGCACAACGGCGTGGTGGTGATGGAGGAGCGTGGCAATCCTGCAGGGCTTCGCCAAGCACCTACGGGAGAAGAGGAGGTGTCACGGGAGGGAGAGGGAGGCAACCAAAGGCCTTAGGTCTGATTGCTCCTCCTTTTCCCCACTATATATAGGGCCAAGGGAGAGGGGGAGGGCGCAGCCTTGCCCCCTCCTCCAAGGAAGGGGTGCGGCTAGGGATGGGGAGGAGTCCATCCTCCCCAAGGCACCTCGGAGGTGCCTTCCCCCTTTAGGACTCTTCCCTCTCCAAGTTTCCTTGCGCATGGGCCTCTTGGGGCTGGTGCCCTTGGCCCATGTAGGCCAAGGCGCACCCCCTACAGCCCATGTGGCCCCCCGGGGCAGGTGGCCCCACCCGGTGGGCCCCCGGGACCCTTCCGGTGGTCCCGGTACAATACCGATGACCCCGAAACTTATCCCGATGGCCGAAACAGGACTTCCTATATATAAATCTTTACCTCCGGACCATTCCGGAACTCCTCGTGACGTCTGGGATCTCATCCGGGACTCCGAACAACATTCGGTAACCACATACAAGCTTCCTTTATAACCCTAGCGTCACCGAACCTTAAGTGTGTAGACCCTACGGGTTCGGGAGACATGCAGACATGACCGAGACGTTCTCCGGTCAATAACCAACAGCGGGATCTGGATACCCATGTTGGCTCCCACATGTTCCACGATGATCTCATCGGATGAACCACGATGTCAAGGACTCAATCAATCCCGTATACAATTCCCTTTGTCTAGCGGTATGGTACTTGCCCGAGATTCGATCGTCGGTATACCGATACCTTGTTCAATCTCGTTACCGGCAAGTCTCTTTACTCGTTCCGTAACACATCATCCCGTGATCAACCCCTTGATCACATTGTGCACATTATGATGATGTCCTACCGAGTGGGCCCAGAGATACCTCTCCGTTTACACGGAGTGACAAAATCCCAATCTCGATTCGTGCCAACCCAACAGACACTTTCAGAGATACTCGTAGTGTACCTTTATAGCCACCCAGTTACGTTGTGACGTTTGGCACACCCAAAGCACTCCTACGGTATCCGGGAGTTGCACAATCTCATGGTCTAAGGAAATGATACTTGACATTAGAAAAGCTTTAGCATACGAACTACATGATCTTGTGCTAGGCTTAGGATTGGGTCTTGTCCATCACATCATTCTCCTAATGATGTGATCCCGTTATCAACGACATCCAATGTCCATGGTCAGGAAACCGTAACCATCTATTGATTAACGAGCTAGTCAACTAGAGGCTTACTAGGGACATGGTGTTGTCTATGTATCCACACATGTATCTGAGTTTCCTATCAATACAATTCTAGCATGGATAATAAACGATTATCATGAACAAGGAAATATAATAATAATCAATTTATTATTGCCTCTAGGGCATATTTCCAACAGTCTCCCACTTGCACTAGAGTCAATAATCTAGTTCACATCGATATGTGATTAATACTCAAGGTCACATCCCCATGTGACTAACACCCAAAGAGTTTACTAGAGTCAATAATCTAGTTCACATTTACCATGTGATTAACACTCGATGAGTTCTGGGTTTGATCATGTTATGCTTGTGAGAGAGGTTATAGTCAACGGGTCTGAACCTTTCAGATCCGTGTGTGCTTTACAAATCTCTATGTCATCTCCTAGATGCAGCTACCACGTTCTATTTGGAGCTATTCCAAATAACTGTTCTACTTGGAGCTATTCTAAATTGTTGCTCCATTATACGTATCCGGTATCTCTACTCAGAGCTATCCGGATAGGTGTTAAGCTTGCATCGACGTAACCCTTTACGACGAACTCTTTTACCACCTCCATAATTGAGAAAATTCCTTAGTCCACTAGTTACTAAGGATAACTTTGACCGCTGTCCTGTGATCCATTCTTGGATCACTCTTGTACCCCTTGACTGACTCATGGTAAAGCACACTTCAGGTGCGGTACACAGCATAGCATACTGTAGAGCCTATGTCTTAAGCATAGGGGACGACCTTCGTTCCTTTCTCTCTATTCTGCCATGGTCGAGCTTTAAGTCTTAACTTCATACCTTACAACTCAGGCAAGAACTCCTTCTTTGACTGATCCATCTTGAACACCTTCAAGATCACATCAAGGCATATGCTCATTTGAAAGTACTATTAAGCGTTTTGATCTATCCTTATAGATCTTGATGCTCAATGTTCAAGTAGCTTAATCCAGGTTTTCCATTGAAAAATACTTTCCAAATAACCCTTTATGCTTTCCAGAAATTCTACGTCATTTCTGATCAACAATATGTCAACAACATATTTATCAGAAATTCTATAGTGCTCCCACTCACTTCTTTGGAAATACAAGTTTCTCATAAACTTTGTATACACCCAAAATCTTTGATCATCATCAAAGCATACATTCCAACTCCGAGATGCTCACTCCAGTCCTCAGAAGGATTGCTGGAGCTTTGCATACTTATTAGCATATTTCAGGATAGACAAAACCTTCCGGTTGTATCACATACAACCTTTCCTCAAGAATTGTCGAGGAAACAATGTTTTGACATCCTATCTACAAGATTTCATAAATAATGCAGTAATTGCTAATATAATTCCAACAGACTCTTAGCATCGCTACGAGTGAGAAAGTCTCATCGTAGTCAACTCCTTGAACTTGTCGAAAAACATCTTAACGACAAGTCGAGCTTTCTCAATGGTGACACTTACCATCATTGTCTGTCTTCCTTTCAAAATCCATATGTACCTAACAGCCTTACGACCATCAAGTAGTTCTTCCAAAGTCTACACTTTGTTTTCATACATGGATCCTCTCTCGGGTTTTATGGCCTTGAGCCATTTATCGGAATCCGGGCCCACCATCGCTTCTCCATAGCTCGTAGGTTCATTGTTGTCTAGCAACATGACTTCCAAGACAGGATTACGTACCACTCTGAAGTAGTACACATCCTTGTCATCCCACGAGGTTTGGTAGTGACTCGATCCGAAGTTTCATGATCACTATCATAAGCTTCCACTTCAGTTGGTGTACGTGCCACAGGAACAACTTCCTGTGCCCTGCTACACACTTGTTGAAGTGACGGTTCAATAACCTCATCAAGTCTCCACCATCCTCCCACTCAAATCTTTCGAGAGAAACCTTTCCTCGAGAAAGGACCCGATTCTAGAAACAATCCATATTGCTTTCGGATCTGAATTAGGAGGTATACCCAACTGTTTTGGGTTTCCTATGAAGATGCATTTTATCCGCTTTGGCTTCGAGCTTAATCCTGAAACTTTTTCACATAAGCGTCGCAGCCCCAAACCTTTAAGAAACGACAACTTAGGTTTCTCTAAACCATAATTCATACGGTGTCATCTCATCGGAATTACGTGGTGCCCTATTTAAAGTGAATGTGGTTGTCTTTAATGCCTAACCCATAAACTATCGTGGCAGTTCGATAAGAGACATCATGGTATGCATCATATCCAATAGGGTGCAACTATGATGTTCGGACACACCATCACACTATGGTGTTCCAGGCGGTATTAATTGTGAAACAATTTCCACAATGTCTTAATTGTGTGCCAAAACTCGTAACTCAGATACTCATCTCTATGATCATATCATAGACATTTTATCCTCTTGTCACAATGATCTTCTACTTCACTCTGAAATTACTTGAACCATTCAATAATTCAGACTTGTGTTTCATCAAGTAAATATTCTCAACATCTACTCGAATCATTTGTGAAGTAAGAACATAACGATATTCACTGCATGCCTCAGCACTCATTGGACTGCACACATCAAAATGTGTTGCTTCCAACAAGTTGCTATCTTGTTCCATTTTACTGAAACCGAGGCTTTTCAGTCATCTTGCCTATGTGGTATGATTTGCATATCTCAAGTGATCCAAAATCAAGTGAGTCCAAACGATCCATCTGCATGGAGTTTCTTCATGCGTATACACCAATAGACATGGTTCGCATGTCTCAAACTTTTCAAAAATGAGTGAGTCCAAAGATCCATCAACATGGAGCTTCTTCATGCGTTTTAAACCAATATGACTTACATGGCAGTGCCACCAGTAAGTGGTACTATCATTACTATCTTTTGGCATGAAAATGTGTATCACTACGATCGAGATTCAATAAACCATTCAGGTTTAATACTAATCTTGATGGTAGAGGGAGCGTGCGATGTTTGATTACATCAAACTTAGAAACACTTCCAACATATATCGTCAGCTCACCTTTAGCTAGTCTCCGTTTATTCCGTAGCTTTTATTTCGAGTTACTAACACTTAGCAACCGAACCGGTATCTAATACCCTGGTGCTACTAGGAGTACTAGTAAAGTACACATTAACATAATGTATATCCAATATACTTCTATCGACCTTGCCAGCCTTCTCATCTACCAAGTATCTAGGGTAATTCTGCTCTAGTGACTATTCCCCTTATCACAGAAGCACTTAGTCTCGGGTTTGGGTTCAACCTTGGGTTTCTTCACTAGAGCAGCAGCTGAATTGCCGTTTCATGAAGTATCCCTTTGTTCCCTTGCCCTTCTTGAAACTAGTGGTTTCACCAACCATCAACAATTGATGCTCCTTCTTGATTTCTACTTTCGCGGTGTCAAACATCGCGAATACCTCAAGGATCATCATATCTATCCCTGATATGTTATAGTTCATCACGAAGCTCTAACAGCTTGGTGGCAATGACTTTGGAGAACCATCACTGTCTTATCTGGAAGATCAACTCCCACTCGATTCAAATGATTGTTGTACTCAGACAATCTGAGCACAAGCTCAACAATTGAGCTTTTCTCCTTAGTTTGCAGGTTAAGAAAGTCATCGGAGGTCTTATACCTCTTGACATGGGCACGAGCCTGAAATCCCAATTTCAGCCCTCAAAACATCTCATATGTTTCGCGACGTTTCAAAAATGTCTTTGGTGCCTCAACTCTAAACCGTTTAACTGAACTATCATGTAGTTATCAAAACATGTATGTCCGATGTTCGCAACATCCACAAACAACGTTTGGGGTTCGGCACACTGAGCAGTGCACTAAGGACATAAGCTTTCTACTGTCCGCATAATTGCTACTATCAACTTTCAACTAATTTTTCTCTAGGAACATATCTAAACAGTAGAACTACAGCGTGAGCTACGACATAATTTGCAAAAACCTTTTGACTATGTTCAGGATAATTAAGTTCATCTTATGAACTCCCACTCAGATAGACATCCCTCTAGTCATCTAAGTGATTACCTGATCCGAGTCAAACTAGGCCGTGTCCGATCATCACGTGAGACGGACTAGTCATCATCGGTGAACATCTTCATGTTGATCGTATCTTCTATACGACTCATGTTCGACCTTTCGGTCTCTGTGTTCCGAGGCCATGTCTGTACATGCTAGGCTCGTCAAGTTAACCCTAAGTGTTTCGCGTGTGTTCCGAGGCCATGTCTGTACATGCTAGGCTCGTCAACACCCGTTGTATTTGAACGTCTGAATAAAACACCCGATCATCACGTGATGTTTTGAAACAGCGAACTGTCGCAACGGTGCACAGTTAGGGGAGAACACTTCTTGAAATTGTTGTAAGGGATCATCTTATTTACTACCGTCGTTCTAAGCAAATAAGATGTATAAACATGATAAACATCACATGCAATCAAATAGTGACATGATATGGCCATCATCACTTTGCTCCTTTTGATCTCCATCTTCGGGGCTCCATGATCATCATTGTCACCGGCATGACACCATGATCTCCATCATCGTGTCTTCATGAAGTTGCCTCGCCAACTATTACTTCTACCACTATGGCTAACGGTTAGCAATAAAGTAAAGTAATTACATGACGTTTAAGTTGACACGCAGGTCACAAATAAATAAAGACAACTCCTATGGCTCCTGCCGGTTGTCATACTCATCGACATGCAAGTCGTGATTCCTATTACAAGAACATGATCAATCTCATACATCACATATATCATTCATCACATCCTTTTTGGCCATATCACATCACATAGCATACCCTGCAAAAACAAGTTAGATGTCCTCTAATTGTTGTTTGCATGTTTTACGTGGCTGCTATGGGTTTCTAGCAAGAACGTTTCTTACCTACGCATGAACCACAACGTGATATGCCAATTGCTATTTACCCTTCATAAGGACCCTTTTCATCGAATCCGATCCGACTAAAGTGGGAGAGACAGACACCCGCCAGCCACCTTATGCAACTAGTGCATGTTTGTCGGTGGAACCGGTCTCACGTAAGCGTCCGTGTAAGGTTGGTCCGGGCCGCTTCATCCCACGATGCCGCCGAATCAAGATAAGACTAGTAACGGCAAGCATATTGAACAATATCGACGCCCACAACTACTTTGTGTTCTACTCGTGCAAAGAATCTACGCAATAGACCTAGCTCATGATGCCACTGTTGGGGAACGTAGCAGAAATTCAAAAATTTTCCTACATGTCACCAAGATCTATCTATGGAGAGACCAGCAACGAGTAGAAAGGAGAGGAGAGTTTGCATCTACATACCCTTGTAGATCGCTAAGCGGAAGCGTTCAAGTGAACGGGGTTGATGGAGTCGTACTCGTCGTGATTCAGATCACCGATGATCCTAGTGCCGAACGGACGGCACCTCCGCGTTCAACACACGTACAGCTCGGTGACGTCTCCCACGCCTTGATCCAGCAAGGAGAGAGGGAGAGGTTGAGGAAGACTCCATCCAGCAGCAGCACAACGGCGTGGTGGTGATGGAGGAGCGTGGCAATCCTGCAGGGCTTCGCCAAGCACCTACGGGAGAAGAGGAGGTGTCACGGGAGGGAGAGGGAGGCAACCAAAGGCCTTAGGTCTGATTGCTCCTCCTTTTCCCCACTATATATAGGGCCAAGGGAGAGGGGGAGGGCGCAGCCTTGCCCCCTCCTCCAAGGAAGGGGTGCGGCTAGGGATGGGGAGGAGTCCATCCTCCCCAAGGCACCTCGGAGGTGCCTTCCCCCTTTAGGACTCTTCCCTCTCCAAGTTTCCTTGCGCATGGGCCTCTTGGGGCTGGTGCCCTTGGCCCATGTAGGCCAAGGCGCACCCCCTACAGCCCATGTGGCCCCCCGGGGCAGGTGGCCCCACCCGGTGGGCCCCCGGGACCCTTCCGGTGGTCCCGGTACAATACCGATGACCCCGAAACTTATCCCGATGGCCGAAACAGGACTTCCTATATATAAATCTTTACCTCCGGACCATTCCGGAACTCCTCGTGACGTCCGGGATATCATCCGGGACTCCGAACAACATTCGGTAACCACATACAAGCTTCCTTTATAACCCTAGCGTCACCGAACCTTAAGTGTGTAGACCCTACGGGTTCGGGAGACATGCAGACATGACCGAGACGTTCTCCGGTCAATAACCAACAGCGGGATCTGGATACCCATGTTGGCTCCCACATGTTCCACGATGATCTCATCGGATGAACCACGATGTCAAGGACTCAATCAATCCCGTATACAATTCCCTTTGTCTAGCGGTATGGTACTTGCCCGAGATTCGATCGTCGGTATACCGATACCTTGTTCAATCTCGTTACCGGCAAGTCTCTTTACTCGTTCCGTAACACATCATCCCGTGATCAACCCCTTGGTCACATTGTGCACATTATGATGATGTCCTACCGAGTGGGCCCAGAGATACCTCTCCGTTTACACGGAGTGACAAAATCCCAATCTCGATTCGTACCAACCCAACAGACACTTTCAGAGATACCCGTAGTGTACCTTTATAGCCACCCAGTTACGTTGTGACGTTTGGCACACCCAAAGCACTCCTACGGTATCCGGGAGTTGCACAATCTCATGGTCTAAGGAAATGATACTTGACATTAGAAAAGCTTTAGCATACGAACTACATGATCTTGTGCTAGGCTTAGGATTGGGTCTTGTCCATCACATCATTCTCCTAATGATGTGATCCTGTTATCAACGACATCCAATGTCCATGGTCAGGAAACCGTAACCATCTATTGATCAACGAGCTAGTCAACTAGAGGCTTACTAGGGACATGGTGTTGTCTATGTATCCACACATGTATCTGAGTTTCCTATCAATACAATTCTAGCATGGATAATAAACGATTATCATGAACAAGGAAATATAATAATAATCAATTTATTATTGCCTCTAGGGCATATTTCCAACACGGGGCAGGTGGCCCCACCCGGTGGGCCCCCGGGACCCTTCCGGTGGTCCCGGTACAATACCGATGACCCCGAAACTTGTCCCGATGGCCGAAACAGGACTTCCTATATATAAATCTTTACCTCCGGACCATTCCGGAACTCCTCGTGACGTCCGGGATCTCATCCGGGACTCCGAACAACATTCGGTAACCACATACAAACTTCCTTTATAACCCTAGCGTCATCGAACCTTAAGTGTGTAGACCCTACGGGTTCGGGAGACATGTAGTCATGACCGAGATGTTCTCCGGTCAATAACCAACAGCGGGATCTGGATACCCATGTTGGCTCCCACATGTTCCACGATGATCTCATCGGATGAACCACGATGTCAAGGACTCAATCAATCCCGTATACAATTCCCTTTGTCTAGCGGTATGGTACTTGCCCGAGATTCGATCGTCGGTATACCGATACCTTGTTCAATCTCGTTACCGGCAAGTCTTTTTACTCGTTCCGTAACACATCATCCCGTGATCAACCCCTTGGTCACATTGTGCACATTATGATGATGTCCTACCGAGTGGGCCCAGAGATACCTCTCCGTTTACACGGAGTGACAAAATCCCAATCTCGATTCGTGCCAACCCAACAGACACTTTCAGAGATACCCGTAGTGTACCTTTATAGCCACCCAGTTACGTTGTGACGTTTGGCACACCCAAAGCACTCCTACGGTATCCGGGAGTTGCACAATCTCATGGTCTAAGGAAATGATACTTGACATTAGAAAAGCTTTAGCATACGAACTACATGATCTTGTGCTATGCTTAGGATTGGGTCTTGTCCATCACATCATTCTCCTAATGATGTGATCCCGTTATCAACGACATCCAATGTCCATGGTCAGGAAACCGTAACCATCTATTGATTAACGAGCTAGTCAACTAGAGGCTTACTAGGGACATGGTGTTGTCTATGTATCCACACATGTATCTGAGTCTCCTATCAATACAATTCTAGCATGGATAATAAACGATTATCATGAACAAGGAAATATAATAATAATCAATTTATTATTGCCTCTAGGGCATATTTCCAACACTCCTTCCTCTCGGGCGATCTACGTCGCTGCCGTTGAGACCTGTGATTCCCTGGCTCCGCTATGATCTCCGACCATCCATCCTCGATAGGGGGCGTCTTGGTGCTCACTGGTCTAGGCGGTGGTGGGGAGGGGGGGTTTAGGGTTCCTATAGAAGGCCCGATTGATCTGTCAGGTTAGGAATCGAGAGAAGATGGCATCAGACGGGGCTTCGGGGTCTGCTACGGCTGGACTACCGGAGATGGACGATGTGGCGACACTAATGGAGGAGCTTGGCCTGTGTGGAGAGGATCTCGGCGACGTGGTGTTTGATGACAAGGACACACCGCCAGAGGCGGCTCGATGGATTGCACTTGCGAGGGTCCATTCTGCCAAAACCTATAGCCAATATTGGTTCTTCAAGAACATGAGAGCAGCATGGGATCTTGCCCAAGAGGTCCACTTCAAGCCATTAGAAGAAAACATGTACACGGTTCAGTTTTCATGCTTGGGAGATTGGGAAAAAGTAACCCAAGACGACCCTTGGCACTTCAGAAGAGACGTCGTTATTCTTAAGCCTTATGATGGTTTGGCGAAACCTTCAACTGTCCAGCTTGACACCATTGAGATTTGGGTGCAAATTCATGATATACCACCCCTGTATGATCACCTAGTGCCATCTTTGGCGGCAAAGCTGGGCGAAGTGCTATTTGTTGAACCATAATCGCAAGATTTCACGGGTAATTTCCATCGTGTATGGGTGAGGATCAATGTTACTAAGCCATTGAAGAATGCAATCTCTATGATACGGGAAGGACGAAGGCAGATCTATAGGGGTGAAATATGAGAAACTCCCTGATTGGTGTGTAGTTTGTGGCATGTTGGGCCACTTGTTCAAGGAGCATGGCACGGGTATCCACCCCCATCTGCATTGGTGTTCAAGGATGTAAGGGCATCTTGGGTTATGCGTACGGGACAGGGCCCTGGTGGTGGCCATGGACGTAGAGGTGGATGCCGAGGAGGCTGTAGTGGCCGTGGAAGCAATGCACGGACTGACCATGATGCTGCTCATGATGGAGGGGGTGAATTTGGCATATATGCTAATACATAGATGGATGAGGCAAAGCGCAACAGGAAGATGGCGCAACCGAACATGATGGGGGTTGCCTAGGTGGTCACATCAGGCGGATCCAGTAACGACAGTGTGCTAGCTTTGCCTCTGCCACAGACACCGTTGAGCCCACCAACAAAGCAAGAGCAGAAGAGGGTGAAAACAGGAATGACAGGAGAGAAGAGTACACAAGAGAAGAAGAACACCAAGAAAGGCAACAAATCATCAGATGCAACATTGGCGGACTTACATGTGGAGTACCACCGGGCACAATGAGTCTCCTCAGCTGGAACTACCGCGGTGCGGGCAAAGCCGCGATAGTCCAAGAGATCCGTGAGCTAGCAAGGAAATTTGCCCCCTACCCTGCTTTGTATCGTGGAAACTCAGATTGATAGAACTAGGGTAGAAAATCTAGCAAGTACCCTCGGGTATGATAATGCTTTTGCTGTTAGTAGTCAGGGCCGCAGTGGTGGCCTCGGAATTTTCTGGAATAATCCAATAAAGATTGAAATTTTTGGCTATTCGATGTATCGTATAGATTGCAAGGTGGATGAACCAGGACATGACCCCTAGAGAGCCTCGTGTTTCTATGGAGAGGCACAAACACAACTATGTCACGAGACGCGGGATACGATGAAAGGGATTGCAAGTTTGAGTGAGCTTTCGTGGATATGTTTTGGTGATTTCAACGAGGTACTACATCCAGAAGAACAAGAAGGAGTTGGGGAGCGGAATAATGCCCAAATACAGGGCTTTCAGGATGCAGTGGATGTTTGCATGTTGGAGGATATAGGCTATGAGGGTAACTTTTGGACATGGGAGAAAAAGGTCACGAGAGGGAGCTACACCCATGTTCGTCTGGATAGGGCGCTTGCATCAGCCAAATGGGTGCGAGATTCCCGAATGCATATGTGAAGCATCTTACTACATCGTCAAGTGATCATAGCCCGATCCTGATCAATATGGAGGACGAACAAGTTCAGCCTCCAGCTAAACCTCCCTTCCGATACGAGGTGATGTGGGAGACTCATGGGGAATGGAATGATACTATGAGGCAATGCTGGAACGGTGATCACCTGGCTTTGAACCTGGAGGACTTGCGAGCTAAACTTACTGATGTGGCGAACAATTTGGGCAAGTGGAATAGGGAGACGTTCGGGAGTGTTCGAAAGGAGATTAAACAACTGTTGGAGGAGCTTGAACGCCTACGTGGGGATCCAGCACACCTTGAGATTAAAATCAATGAAAGGTTAGTTGAACTTTATCACCGTGAAGAGATCATGTGGCGGCAATGGTTTTGAATTGAATGGTTAGCATCGGGGGACAAGAATACTAAATTCTTCCATCTTCAAGCAAGTAGGAGGAGAAAGAAAAATATGATAAAAACGCTGGCAATTGCGCTTGGTGTTACTGTTGAGGATCCATCCGAGCTAAAGGAGATGGTTACTGATTTCTACAAGAGCCTGTATACCACCAAGGGGGTAACTAACATGGAGCTGGTCCTCCAACATGTCCCTACAAAGGTTACACATCAGATGAATGAGATGTTGATGGCACCATATACGAAAGAAGAGGTTAAGAAGGCACCCTTTCAAATGGGACCGACCAAGGCACCAGACCCAGATGGGTTCCCAACACATTTTTACCAGAAACATTGGGAAATCTGTGGAGATGAGGTGACCACGGCTGTACTAAAAATAATTCAGGGGAGGAGAGTGCAGAGTGTGTTAATGACACGGTGCTGGTGCTGATCCGCAAGGTGATAAATCCAACACTCTTAACGCAATTTCGTTCTATTAGCTTATGTAACGTCATATACAAAATTGCTTCCAAAGTTGTTGTGAACAGGTTGAAACTTATCCTGCCAGAGATAATATCAGAGGAGCAATCAGTGTTCGTCCCAGGTCGGTTGATAACTGAAAATATTATATGTGCTTATGAATGCTTGCATTTTATGAAGAGAAGCAAAGCCAAAACAAATAGTCATTGTGCATTGAAGTTGGACATGATGAAGGCATATGACAGATTAGAATGGTCATACCTTGAGGCTATCATGATCAAATTGGGCTTTGCACAACAACGGGTACATATCATAATGAACATGATCAGTTCAGTATCCTTTTCACAAATGTTCAATGGAGAGAAGCTTGAATCTTTCAAACCATCATGAGGTATCCGATAGGGAGATCCCATCTTCCCCTATCTTTTCTTGATCGCAGCAGAGGGCCTTTCGTGCCTACTAAAAACCAGTTCTCAGTCATTTGCGCTTGAGGGGATTATGGTGGCAAACACAGCTCCGACTGTCAACCACCTCCTCTTTGCGGATGATAGCCTGTTGTTGTTCAAGGCTAGTACAGAGGGGGCAGTGGAGGTCTCTAACCTTTTGGAGATATATTGTAATTCATCGGGATAGCGAATCAACCACGACAAATCATCTATATTTTTCAGTAAAGGATGCCCACAACAGATGAGAGATAACATCAAAGCTACTTTAAACGTTCATAACGAGTCACTAATGGAGCGCTATTTGGGCATGCCCATGGATGTGGGACAATCCAAGATGAGCACGTTCAAATATCTCAGAGACAGAGTTTGGGAAAAGGTGAAGGGTTGGATGGAGAAGCTCTTATCGGTAGGAGGGAAAGAAGTCCTGATTAAAGCAGTGGCTCAAGCCCCGCCAGTCTATTCTATGGAATGTTTCAGATTGCGTAGGGGTCTATGTGAGAATATCTCCTCCATAATTCGACAATTCTGGTGGGGAAGCAAAGTGGGTAAACGCAAACCAGCATGGGTGGCATGGGATATTTTGACATGGCCAAAACATCTTGGAGGCCTTGGCTTTTGGGACATGGAGGTTTTTAACCTTGCTTTATTAGCAAGACAGGCATGGAGGGTACTATGTGATCCCTCATCACTCAGTGCACGAATTTTGAAGGCAGCTTACTTCCCTCAAACCTCTCTGATGGAGGCGGAGCTTGGCAGCAGACCCTCGCAAATTTGGCGAGCAGTCCTAGATGGATGAGACATGCTCAGGCAAGGTTTAATACGGTGAATTGGCAATAGGCTAACAACCGAAATTTGGACACAAAACTGGTTGCCGCATTCTGGTATGATGAGGCCTGTAGCACCACTAATCCCCGACCCACCACATTTGGTCTCAGAACTGATAAATGCGGCGACAGCAAACTGGAATGAGCAGCTAGTTCGGGCGGTTTTCTTGCCAATTGATGCTGAAGAAATCTTGGCAATTCCCTTGTGTACACGAAATCTAGATGATTTTTGGGCCTGGAGCGGAGAGAGAAGAGGTTCTTTCTCTGTCAAATCAGCATCTAGACTTATCATGCACACAAAGATCACGAGGGAGAACTGGATTGAGGAGCATGACAGTACCTCCGTAGCGGACAATGCTGGTAGTGAATGGAAGGATCTATGGAAGACTGAAGTACCTTCAAAAATCAAGTTGTTTCTATGGCGGCTTGCACGGAGTTCCATTCCAACAGCAGATGTATTGGAGCATAGAAACATGGCAACATCGTCGGCATGTGCATTATGTGGGGCGAGGGACCTGTGGAGACATGCATTGTTGAACTACTCGATGGCCTGCAGCGTATGGGCGCTGGCAGATGAGGAGATTTTGGACCAGATGAGTCGTTTTGATAGCGATAACATAAGGGCTGGCTATTTGCTATGAAGAAGGCCTTGACGAGCGATCTATTTGTCCGTCTGACTGTCACACTATGGGCTATTTGGGCAGCAAGAAGAAAGGCCATTTATGAGGACATATTTTAGAGTCCTTTTTCAACCCATAACTTTGTTAACTCATTTTTTAATGATATTGAAATAGTGAAGAAACCGAATAGTGTTGCAGTTAACACGGTACCCGTGAAACCGACACATTGGATCCAACCTCCTCCTAGCATGATGAAAGTAAATGTTGACGCTGCTACTAGGCGGAGATCGGGCTTCGATGCGGTTGCTGCAGTCTGTAGGAATAGGGAGGGAGTTTTTCTGGGAGCGTCAGCATTTGTGTTCAAAGGTATTTCCGACCCAGCAACTCTAGAAGTGTTGGTAGTCCGGGAATCAATGGCACTAGCACAGGACCTCCACCTGCAGGCGATTCATGTTGCAACTGATTGCAAGGGCATTGTAGAGGATACCAGTCAAAAGAATAGTCCTAGCTATGGTGCTATTATACATGAGATCATAGATTACTCTCGTAGTTTACAGTCATGCAATTTTGTGCATGAATTTAGGAGCTCGAATTTTGAGACTCACAATCTAGCGAAGCATGCTTTGAAACTAGGGATTGGCCGCCATGTCTGGTTAGGCAACCCTGGTGAACTTCAGTTCGTCTGTGTAAATGCTATGACGGTTTAATAAAAGCTTTGTTGATTGTCTAAAAAAAAGTAGGCAGAGGAGGTGAGTGGCGCACATCCACGAAAGCCATGGCCGTGGATGGCCTACACGTCCCCCTCCCACGTCCTATAACTATGTCCACAGAAACCCTAGCCCCCATCTCGCTCAGCCCCCTCTCGACCCCCCTTCGCCCCCTTCCTCCGTGGCTCGAAATCGAGCTTGGAGAACTCAAGGTCACCGCGGCCACCGTCATTACCGCGGCCACCGTCATCGCCAACGTACGGGGACACGTCCAGGAGGTTCATCGCGCTCGGCTTCGTCCGTTCCGGGCATTGGAGCAAGGAGGGGAACTGCGTAGACGGCGTCAGTATCATCTTCTTCGTCCGGCCAGCGCAATCTCGCCGTCGCTGCCGCCTCTCCGGTCCACCCCCGGCCTCCCCGACCTCACCTTCGTGCTCGTGGTGAGCATCTCTCCAGATCCCCCCGTTTCCCCTCTTCAATTCAGCATCGTAGACCCGCGCCGCCTGTCACCACCATGGCCGAACCTTCGAAGCTCCTCCCGCGCGCGTAGTCACCCACTCCTCGCCACACCTTTGGCCTCACCTCCAGCCACGCCCATCCACGCTCGCACCCACCTCTGCCTACTGTTGCGCTACTATCTTCTGTTGTTACTGCGCTGCCGCTGCCGCGTATTGCTGCTTCTGTCGCCGCCGCCTGCACCTGCCCGCTCGCTGGCCACGTCCGCCCCGGACCCGTGCCCCCACGCCCACGCGCGCCCTGCCTAGCGCGCCCCTGTCGGCGCCCTCACGCGCGCGCGCCCGTGCGTGGCCTCCCCGTTGCCGCTACTATGTACTGTTGCTGCTATTGCTCTGCTGCTGCTACCGCTGCCTGCTGCCGCTGCCGATGCTACTCGCCGCCCCCTTGTGCAGCCGCTCCTAGCTAGCCATGGTCGCCGTGGTCCTGTGCTCGTACATGCTGACCATGGCAAGCACAGCCAAGGCACAACCACCACACGTTTTAGGCCGGGGCTAATTAGATTAAATGTTAAGTACTGTTAGTGATGTCTTACTACTAATAGTTACTGACGCTGGGCCCCGCTGCCTAAATAAAATAACTTAAATCATCTAATTGAAATAAAGACTATGACGCACGGGACCCGCTTACACTATTCATTTGTTGACCAATCAAATTTTGACTAGGTCAACCTAACCCTTATGGTCCCACTGTCATACACACGGGCTAGAGAAGCATGAGGTGACAAACGTATATACTGCTTTTATTTCGAATTAATATAATCAATGAAAATCATATAAACTTTAATCCGTAAGTCGGATGAAAATAATTTATATACGAAAATTTCTCAGAAAAATCTAACGAGTCTGAATATGCACTCTTTTCATCTGTCACATGCCTCTAGCATGATGAACATGGATCTGTCCCCTCCGATTCATCTGACCGATAAATGCCCGGAGCCCGAAAAATACTCCTGAATATTTTACTGCTCCGTCTGGAACGTGTAGCCTTCCGTTAGGTCACCCCTAGCACCGCATATTGTCGTGTCATGCTTTGTGTACACTTGTTTGCCCGTTATTTATTTGCTTCTCCCTCCTCTTTCTTCTCCGATAGACCCTACGACTTCTGCCGATGCCTTGTGATCGACTACGTCACCGACGACTCTTCTTCCTTTTCAACAGAGCTTCCAGGCAAGCAAACCCCATTGATCATTTTGATATCGCCCATTCCCTTCTCTCTTATGCTAGCATTAGAACTGCTACTGCTTTTGTATGATCCTATTCTGATGCATAGCCTGTTTTTGTTACCTGCTTTCATAACTTACATGTTTATTCTAAACTGCTTAGTATAGGTTGGTTAGAGATCCATCAGTGACCCCCACCTTGTCCCAGTTGCCCCGCTTTATGTTCGTTGACTCGATCAATGTGATCGACGTCCAGGCCCCGACACTGCACATCACCCCCTTTGTTGTACGACAGTACCGGGTTACTATCGAGTGCCGAGGGTGATACCTCATCAGCACTTCTGATGTTAACATTGCAGATTAGTTCATCGGTTGTGGTCATCGAGGGTGATTCCTCCTTCACCACTCCCGATAACGACGCTGTCGTGCAACTCCTCAAGAGTGGACCTCGAGGGTGATTTCTCCTAGGTTCACCTTGACCATTACATCAGGTGGAATTCCACCGAGGGCGATTCCTCAGGGTTCCCACTTGGTGTTTTGAACACATAGTTACTATGGCTTTACCACATAACCATGACAATAAAGTTGGGTCGGCCCTGAGGGGTACCCGCGCGAGCATATTTGCAAGTGGTGTGGAGTCGGGTTGACCTGGAAGGTGCCCGCGAGATAACTATGTGGCGTAGCCAGGCATTCTTAACCCTTGCCGCAAGTCCACGAGACGGGGCAACGGGGTCACATCGACGTGAGTCTCTGCTCATTACCACGCGCTCCTAATTCACTAACGGTTTGGATATTTGATCTGAGTAGGCCTCCGGCCTTTTTCGCACTAACCACCACGCGGGAATAAGTATGGGCACTCTGCATCGTATGTATCAGCCGAAAGCTCAGCGGACATCAGCGATGGAGGGGCGTGCTGGGTTGCACGCACCTACCTGTCACATCCCTAGATCTGTTATGGTCTGGTCTAGTTAGTCTTGCGTTGCATCATGTTTAAATTTCTTTTAAACCTGAAATGGGGATTGCCTAAACCCTAGCATTAAAGGAATTCACTAGGTTCAACTAAAATAATTTCAGTGAATCCAAATGGCTTTCAAAAATGTTCATCATTTCTGGAAAATGCTAGAAGCAATAACCAGAGGTGTTGCACATTTTTCCATGACATATTTGGGCTCTGAATTAAATCTTATAGTATCTGCATTTGGGCATTTAAATGCTATTAAACATTTTAAATGCTCAAATAATCATAAACTAAAATGTTTACTGTTGGATATATTCCAAACAGTAGTCATGATTAATTTTATGATTTTTGGAAATGCCCTGACATTTTTAATAAAGCCCTGAAGTTACAGAAATAATAGAAAACATGAATTAATAAAAGAAAGGAACTTACCTGGCAAGGCCCACCTGGCCTGGCACTGTAGCAGCCCACCTGGCCAGGCCTCTCTGGCAACCCAGCCCACCACCGCAGCTCCTGTCGTCTTCCTCCTCTGCCAGGAGGAGAAGCAACTGCGTGCGGCGCGCACAGCCACCCGTGGCCACCTCCTCCCTCCCTGCCTGCCTGGCTCCTCCCCGGTGCTCCTAGACGATGCCACAGAGCGCCACGCAGCCCCCTGGCCCCCTCTCACTCTCTCCCGTGCTCCTCCCCTCCTCTGGCTCTCTCCCTCGCACCACCCGAACACGCCCACCACCGCCGACGTGCACCACCGCGGCCACCGCCTCCCCCTCGCTTCTCTGACATGCCCAAGAGCCCCGCCAAGTCTCCCTAGACCTCTCCGTTAAGCCATGAGACACCGGGTGCCATGCATCATCGCCATCGACGTCATCTTCATCCTCGGGTCCGACGATCGCCGTTGTGGCTACAGACGCCGTAGTTTGCGCCTGGGCGCGTCATCGTGCTCGGGTTGCTCCTAGGAGACGACCCCGACCACCATCTGGTCCTGCCGTGCACCGGAACACCGAACCCGCGCGTGTCCGAACTCCGGCCGCCGCGGATGACCTCGCCGCGGTCGTCTTCGGCCCCCCCAGCTCCAGCCGCTGCCACGAGTGGATGCGGGCGAGTTCCAGCTCCACGTAGATGCCCTCAGCGCACCCAGCCTCTGCCTGTAGCTCAACTCCGGCGAGCCTCCGTCGTTGGTTTGGTCGTCGCCGGCCGAACTCCGGCGACTGATGACATGGTCGTCATTAGCCACTAATGACCCAGCTAAGCCACCCCTAGAGCCACTGCCATGTGGGTCCCAATGCCTAAACTAATTAGTATTATTTATCTGTTAGATTAACACTAACCACAGTGGGCCCCGCCTGTCAACGTTGACTTGGCCACGTCATCTTTGACCGGGTCCCACATGTTAGCCTCTGTAGCTGACTCCGTGTCACTGACCAGTAGGCCCCACTGGTTAGGTTTGAGCTAGGCCGTCCGTTGACCTGCTGATGTCACTAATACATCATGCTGACACAGTAAATGTTTTTTGGAGTTTTAAATAAATCAGAAATGATTTATTTATTTCAAGAAATATCCAAAATTTCTAAAAATCATACAAAATCAACCGTAACTCCAAATGAAATAAATTATATATGAAAAATGATCAGAAAAATCCAATCTATCCATTTGTACCATTTTCATGCATGTCAGAACAACTTATAGCTGCTGTTTAGCACAAATCATATAAATGGCATTTAAACCTTCACATATGGAGTTTGCATTTGAATCTTGGATTCAAACCAACTTCATTTAACTGGCTGCTAGTTGCATTAGCTCAAACCACATCATATTGCCATGTCACATTCATGCATCATAGTGTTGCATTGCATTGATTGTGTTCTTCCTTGTTTGCCGGTGTTTGTCCCCTCTCGATAGACGTGGTTTCGATGATGAGTTCGATGACACCGATGAAGAACTATGCTATCTTCAGAAGTGCCAGGCAAGCAAAACCCCCTTGTTCATTCCGATACAATCCCACTCTCTCGCTCCTGCTCTCTTTTACTGCATTAGGACGAAGAATGAAAATATTGTCCTTTAACTACCAAGCAACGGGGTTGCTAGGAGTATATATTTCACACATCACGATTCACTTGTCGGTATACCGGCTGCAACAACACGGGAGCCGAGAAATGACTAAGGAGGGCGAGAAGTATCACTGCACCAAGAATTCATAAGATGATGTGCAATTACCATGATATTCTTGATATAAAGATGGTAACACTCCAAGGTGGAATAGAACAAAAACTGGATTAGTATTTTGATCTGCGGAGTATGACTACTTTGACCCAATCCTAGATATGGATGAGGTACTGGAGTTCATTTCTCCTAGTCACTCTGGGATAGAATGGCTTGACAGAACACAAGAATAATAGGCATCGATGAACGAAGGCACGCATACTCTTGACTATCAATTGATAGACGAGGTCAGAAGACAACTAAAGAGGGACAACTCAAAGGAACATATGCCTTTTTGAGTTGTGGATGCATGGATTAGTATGCCAAGAAAATTCAGCATATTTCTTCCGGATAACCCGTGTAGAGAGCTAGGATTGGCAGAGTCACAATATAGAATGGGGAACTCATCAAGAGCACTCTGGTTGTGATCTTTTGATCCAACAAACTTTTGCCATAAGTGGTTCATAGTATTTGGAAGAAGGAAATACCATGGACCTCGAGGACTAATGCAAAGGTTACTAATAACCTAAAGGAACTAGCAAACACTAAAAACATGAAGTAAGTAGAGAAATCTTGGGTTCGGAGACCCAGGAGTAGAATACCTACCAACTAAATGGCATCACGGGATGCTAGGGTTTGAACATCCCCATTTCAAATTTCCATGAAAGTTAAACATGATGCAAGCAAGATGCAAACACTAGGCAGCACCAGAAGCTAGGGATGTGACAACTCGCCCCCACTAAACAAGAATCTCGTCCCGAGATTCAAGCGTGGATTTTTTGCCTACCTAGTGAACCTTCGTCATCTGTTTTACTCCATCACTCTAGATGTATGCTTCGTGTCTCAGCCCGAGAGATGGTTCTACGTCTCATTCCGTGAGTTGCTCGATCTTCTCTTCCATGACATATTTGGGCTCTGAATTAAATCTTATAGTATCTGCATTTGGGCATTTAAATGCTATTAAACATTTTAAATGCTCAAATAATCATAAACTAAAATGTTACTATTGGATATATTCCAAACAGTAGTCATGATTAATTTTGTGATTTTTGGAAATGCCCTGACTTTTTAATAAAGCCCTGAAGTTACAGAAATAATAGAAAACATGAATTAATAAAAGAAAGGAACTTACCTGGCAAGGCCCACCTGGCCTGGCACTGTAGCAGCCCACCTGGCCAGGCCTCTCTGGCAACCCAGCGCACCACCGCAGCTCCTGTTGTCTTCCTCCTCTGCCAGGAGGAGAAGCAGCTGCGTGCGGCGTGCACAGCCACCCGTGGCCACCTCCTCCCTCCCTGCCTGCCTGGATCCTCCCCGGTGCTCCTAGACAACGCCACGGAGCGCCACGCAGCCCCCCTGGCCCCCTCTCACTCTCTCCCGTGCTCCTCCCCTCCTCTGGCTCTCTCCCTCGCACCACCCGAACGCGCCCACCGCCGCCGACGTGCACCACCGCGGCCACCGCCTCCCCCTCGCTTCTCTGACATGCCCAAGAGCCCCGCCAAGTCTCCCTCGACCTCTCCGTTAAGCCACGAGACGCCGGGTGCCCTGCATCATCGCCATCGACGTCATCTTCATCCTCGGGTCCGACGATCGCCGCCGTGGCTCCAACGCCGTCGAAGCCTTCCCCGAGCTCGCCGACCCCTCCGTTCGATCCATTGTGAGCCCCGCCGCCTTTTCCCCTCCTCCTCAGGTTATCCGGAAGAAATATGCTGAACTCGTTCAACATGCTAACCTATGCATCCACAACTCAGAAAATCATATGTTCTTTTGGGTTGTCCCTCTTTAGTTGTTTTCTAACCCCCGTCTACCAATTGATAGTCAGGAGTAGTCGTGCATTCATGTTTATCGATGCCTATTATTCTTGTGTTCCATCAAGCCATTCTATTCCAGAATGACTAGGAGAAATGAACTCCAGTACCTCATCCATATCTAGGATTGGGTCAAAGTAGTCATACTCCGCAGATCAAAATACTAATCAAGTTTTTGTTCTGTTCCACCTTGGAGTGTTACCATCTTTATATCAAGAATATCATGGGAATTGCACACCCTCTTATGAACTCTTGATACAGTGATACTTCTCGCCCTCCTTAGTCATTTCTCGGCTCCCGTGTTGTTGCAACCGGTATACCGACAAGTGAATCATGATGTGTGAAATATATACTCCTAGCAACCCCATTGCTTGGGAGTTAAAGGACAATATTTTCATTCTTAGTGTGTTGGTTATTGAATCATCACCCTAAGGTTGATCGTGCTACCGAGTCCATTTTCCTGGTACACTCTTCGATCGATGAGTTAGGATTATTCCAAATCCCTCGCTCTTTGATCATATTGTCTTGCCCTGAAAAGCAAGATTGTTCTTGAGCTTAGTAACATATCGGTGGTTTGTGCTTTTCCGAATATCTTCTCGGAAGTATTACCAGGTTGTCACCTGATCGCTATGTTGAGTTCGTGATCAAGATGGTTTATTGTAAACCACCCCTTCTCCAAGAATCTGTGTGGGATACCCCTGAGCTAGTTGGTCAAGCTAAACAACAACTTGGAGAGTTAGAAGATAAAAGCTTTTCTGACTTAGTTCATGTTAAGGGATATCTTTCTGTGTGTGTGTGTGTGTGTGTTGAAGAAAGATGATATCTTCATCAATTGGTCCTTGTGATCAGTTGTTGGGCCTATTGTCTTACCCCATCTTTGATTTGAGTTTGGGCTATCCTCAAATCAAATCAGAACCAACGATGTTCGTAATGTTGTCTTACTCGTGGATTTTCCTCGAGCATACACCATTATATCTTTTGGGTCTGACCAGTGCTATCACTTGTTCACATAATTATGGAATTCCTTCTTCATGGAAACCGGGATGAATTGTTGTTGAGCCCATCAGCAACATATTTAACCTCTCCATGATTATGTTGAACATCCATCTAGTGTTGGAAACTTTTGTAAACGTTACCTTCGTGTTCCATTCATGAGGTATATATTCGGAGGAAAGAAGTGACTTTGTTTAATTCACGTGCACTTGGTGTAAGTTGCCGCCATGGATCCGAGAAAGATTGTTTTGCTTCCTTTGGAATCATTCCAAGTCAGTCATGCATGTGCGAAGTATACATTGGATTGTGAGATTAGCTACCTCCATTCTATATGTGTCCCTAGCACGCCAAGCCACTGATTGACTTGCTCAAGGACAAGAAGTTCATCGATAAGTGCACAAGGACTTCGATATCCTTAATGATGGTTCCCAATCAGAACTCAGTAGTGTTTTATCATAAGACTACTATGTGGTCATGCTTGTCCGGGACAGCGTGTTCACATGTTGTAGCAGAACCAGCTCATGTTTTGGAGCTTGCTATCGTAGTTCATTCCCCGAGAATATCGCAACGTCATCTCGTCGATTTGTGTGGCAAACTTTCATTTTTCTTCCTAGACTCGATGAGTCTGGATTGTCCTGACCCCAACCAGATCTGAATCTCAGGCAGATATGATGGTTGGAACATTTCCCAAGAACTATAATATTGGCCTCTCTGTCACCCGGTAAAGTGGATGTCATGGCCAACACACCCAGTCAGAAGACCTATTATTGTAGTAACTTGATTGACAAAGTTGGTCACTTCCCCATAAGGATTTCGTAGGATTTACTCCCTAATTGCCCCTTATGGATTTTTGTGTTCCCGAAGTCCGACCTTTTACTTGATGTTCTAGATATCAAACCATATCTATGAATGGGATACACTAGCACATCAAGGAGAACATTAGAAGCGGAGTGCTAAATGTCTCTCGGTCGATTATCCAGATCTTGCGACCTTGGCATTGCTAAGGTGAAATCTGAGAAAGTGTTATCTTTCCTTTGCATCTACATCCTCCACCGGTATTCATCATGGTAGTACGTTGTGTTGCCAGGATCTTTGACACGGATATTGGTAAAACCTTGATGCATATGGAAATGCTCAAGTTCTTGAGAGCGCGCGCAAGCGCTAGGTGTTATCATCGGAACTAACTGGGATTGCTCCTAGTTTCTTCGGTTATGCTATAACTTTTCAAACAGTGGACTCACTCTCTACTGTTGAGCTTCTCCCCAGTTACTAAAATCATCCCTTGTGTTGTTTTCAACAAGGTAATCCACATCATCCATTCTAATGCGGGTATGCCATTCTACCAAACCCCTCCAAACGATCGCTCGAGATTTGCCCTAGGCTGGTATAGAGAGTCTCAATGATCTCTATATCAAAGGTAATTCTTTCTGCCACTTAAGGGATGATTCTACGAGTCACTTTTCCTAAGGTGCCCCATTGGGGAATCATGACAGTTAACTCCCCGCTACGTCGTGATCAAGCGTGGATTTGTTGCCTACCTAGTGAACCTTCATCATCTGTTACACCCCATCCCTCTGAATGTGTGTCTCGTGTCTCAGCTCAAGTGATGTTTATATCTCACCCCATGAGCTGATCCTGAGTTGTTTGGTCTTCAAGAAGATCGATTATTCTAGAGTTTTCCTTTCCTCTTCTTGTCATGTTAGTTGGAGTTCTCAGAGGAAGACATCGAGTCAAAGATGGTGATCGATTCAACGTTCTCATGAAGTGCCACCTAGATCGTGAAGATTATGTTAGTTTGCATTCCCCCTTCATCCTACCCTACGCTTGAATCTCGGGACGAGATTCTTGTTTAGTGGGGGCGAGTTGTCACATCCCTAGCTTCTGGTGCTGCCTAGTGTTTGCATCTTGCTTGCATCATGTTTAACTTTCATGGAAATTTGAAATGGGGATGTTCAAACCCTAGCATCAAAAGGAATTCAAATAGGTTCAACCAAAATATTTTTTAATGATTTCAAAATGCCCTTTAAAAATGTTCATCATTTCTGGATCAAGGTGGAAGCATCTACCAAAAATGGTTCACATTTTTGCAGGACATATTTGGACTTTGAATTAATCCAGACATATTTGAATTGGGGCTATTTAAATGCTATGTATATTTTAGATGCTCCAAAAATGTTGGAAATTGTTAAGGGTCACTGGAATAATTCATAAAGCACCCATAATTATTTCCAGGATTTTATGAAATGGTTTAGCATTATTACTAAACCAAAACAGAGAAACAAAATAGAAAATAGAAACAAGAGAGAGAGAGAGAGAGAGAGAGAGAGAGAGAGAAGTGCTTACCCGTGCAGCCCACTAGAGCCGGCCCAGCTCCTGTGCTGGTCCAGCACTGTGCGGCCCAGCCCACCGCAGCCGCCACCGTCTTCAACCTCCTGCCAGTAGGCAGGAGGGCGTGTGCCCGACGCGCGCGCGCACGCGCCAGCCACCTCATGCTTGCCGCTTGCTGCTGGACGTCGCTAGGTGCGCCACGCGGACCCCAGAGCCTTCACGCCCCCCTGTTCGTCCTCTCGCCTCTCCCTCTCGCACACCCGAGCGGCACCGTCGCTGTCGCTCGCCGCTGCCGCGTCCCGAGCCACCTCCTCGCCTCCCCGACGTATCCATCGGCTCCGCCACATCGCCCTGGAGCTCCAAGCCAATGGAGGCAAGCCCGGAAGCCCTGGAATGTCGTCAGCATCGTCGTCTTCACCGTCGGGCACCGGAGATCGTCGCCGCCGATTCGTCGTCCACAGGGCCTCCCCGAGCTCGCTGACCCCCTCTCCGACCCCGCTGTGAGCTCCTCTTCCTCTCCCCTAGCTCCCGTGCTCGTTTGGCCTCCGTAGCCACCATTTCCACCTCACCCGAAAGCTCCTCGCCGCTGGCCTCGATGCCGTCGTGGCCACAGCCGCCGCCGCTTGCGTCCAAGCACTGGAACGTGCTCAGGACCTCCCAAGAAACCCAATGCCACCGCCCAAGCCTCTCTCCGTGCACCCTAGCCGGCGCCCGCTCGAAGCCGTACCTCGGCCGCCGCCACGAGCTCGTTCCGGCGAGCTCCGGCCACCCCGCGCCCTCCTGCGTGCCTCCCCTGGGTGCGCGCGAGCAAGGGCAACCCTCTGGTGCCCTTGGCTTGGCCCAACACCGCATGTAGCGCCACTTCGGCGACCCTCCGCCGTGTTTTGAGGTCGCCGCCGGCCATTCTCCGGTGTGCCGACGTGGCGTCATTAGCTTAGGTACTAACCATGTTTAGTTAGAACCCACAACCATTGACAATGGACCCCAGCGCGGGGTCAAACCCAGTCAGCGCTGGATTTGACCGGCATTAGTTCCTGTGTCAATGACACGCGGGTCCCACCAACCAGGTTTGACCCTGGTCAACTGGGTTGACCTGCTGACGTCATGATGATGTCATGCTAACACAGTAAATCTATTTCTGGATTTAGTTTAATTTTAAATATTCCAGAAATTGCAGAAAATGTTATAAACTTCCAAAAATCATATAAATTCAACCGTAACTCAGAATGAAATAAGTTATATATGAAAAATGACAGAAAAATCCAATCTATCCATCTGTACTGTTTTCATGCATGTTAGAACAACTTATAGCTGCTGTTTAGGCCAAACCATATAATGACATTTAAACCTTCACATATGGAGTTTGAATTTGAACCTAGGGTTCAAACCAACTTCATTTAATCTGGTTTTAGTTGCATCAGCTCAAATCATAAGCATATTGCCATGTCATGAGCATGCATCATATTGTGCATTGCATTGATTGTGTTTCCTTCTATGTTGCTGGTATTTGTCCCCTCTCGTTAGACGTGATACCGACGACGAGATCGATGACACCGATGAAGAGCTATTCTATCTTCAGAAGTGCCAGGCAAGCAAAACCCCCTTGTTCATTCCGATACAATCCCAATCTCTCGCTCCTACTCTCTTTTACTGCATTAGGAGAACAACGATTCATCTGTTACTTGCTGCGGTAGCTGAACCCCTTTATCCTCTGCATGACCTATCATTGCCACAGTAAATAGATGAAACTCACTAGCATGAGTAGGAGTTGTTTGAGCCCTGTTGTTCCTACTAATTCATGCTTGTTTGTCATGCCTGCTACTGCTTAGAGTTGAGTCAGGTCTGATTCATCGGGGATGAATCAGAGGTGTGTGAACATGTCCTATTGCGTGTGAGCTAAGTGTGTGAACACGATTTGATAAAGGTAGCGGTGAGAGGCCATGTAGGAGTACATGCTGGGTTGTCTCATTGAAACCGTCCTCAGGAACTGAGTTCTGTGTTTGTGATCCATGAACAGTTACTACCACACATTGGGCTCCGGGCACTCCAAGCTCTCTCGACTTATTAATCAACTTGATCTCTGTCCAGGAGTTGGAACTAGTTTCTGGTGTTTGTAGGTAGTGTTAGTAGTCTACCAAGTGGCACCCGGTATAGGTGGGCTTGGGACAAAGTGATATGAGGTGTTACATGCTAGATCATCCTAATTTAATTCAAAAGGGCATTTCAATTCCCCTATCCCCTCTCCCTCACTTGCTGCTCTCTCTCCCCTCCCCTGGCTCTCTCCCCTGAGCTCACCCGAACGCGCCCGCCGCCGCCGACGTGCACCACCGCGGCCACCGCCTCCCCCTCGCTTCTCTGACCAGCCCACGAGCTCCGCCTAGAACCCGAGCACCTCTCCACCGACCCACGCAAGGCCGGAGGACCCCAAGACAATGCCGCAACCTTTCTTCCCCGTCCACGGCCACCGGATGCTGCCGCCCGATTCACCGTCTCCGCCGCCTCCCCGAGCACGCCGACCCGATCTTCGACCTCATCGTGAGCATTTGCGCCGAACCTCTCTCTCCCCGCGCTCTTTTGCTCTCTGTAGATCGTGGTTCTACCGGAGCCGAGAGCCGGCCGCCGCTGTTCTGGTCGCCGCCATCGACCCCGGCCTCCCTGTGCCCAGCTGCGTGCGCCCCTAGATGCGCGGGAGCACGGGCTCCCTCCTGGTGCCCTCAGCGTGCCCAGCCGCAGCCTGTAGCGCCGCCCCGACCAACTCCGGCGAGTTCCCGCCACTGCTTTGGTCGCCGGCGTCACCTGCTGACGTGGCACCGGTTAATTAGCGCTAATAACCCCGCTAAACACCCCCAGGGCCACTGCCATGTGGGCCCTAGTGCCTGCTTAGGTTAGTTTAATTTCTTGCCTAAATTAGTTCATAACCCAATGGCCCCACGTGTCAGAGTGGACCAAGCTGACGTGTCTGTTGACCGGGCCCACCTGTCAGCGTCACTAACCAGCCCCAGTCACTGACCAGTGGACCCCACTGGTCAGGTTTGACCTGGAGGCGCCCAGTTGACCTGCTGACATCAGGGTGATGTCATGCTGACGCAATATGTATTTTCTAGATTTATTTTATTTCAGGAAATTCTAGAAAATGTCTTAAACTTCTAAAATTCATAGAAAATAATCTATAACTCAGATTGGAATAAGTTATATATGAAAAATGATCAGAAAAATCCAACCTTTCCATCTGTACCATTTTCATGCATGTTAGAACAACTTATGACTACTGTTTAGGACAACTCAATTAAATGGCATTTAAACCCTCACATATGGAGTTTGAATTTGAATCTTGGATTCAAACCAACTCCATTTAACTTGCTGCTAGTTGCATTAGCTCAAACCACAACATATTGCCATGTCACATTCATGCATCATATTGTTGCATTGCATTGATTGTGTTTCTTCTTTGTTTGTCGGTGCTTGTCCCCTCTTAGTAGACGTGTACCGACGATGTGATCGATGACACCGATGAAGAACTATACTATCTTCAGAAGTGCCAGGCAAGCAAAACCCCCTTGTTCATTCCGATACAATCCCACTCTCTCGCTCCTGCTCTCTTTTACTGCATTAGGACAAAAACGATTCAACTGTTACATGCTGCGGTAGTTGAACCCCTTTCCCCTGCATGACCTGTCATTGCCACAGTAAATAGATGAAACCCACTAGCATGAGTAGGAGTTGTTTGAGCCCTGGTGTGCCTACTCATTCATGCTTGTTTGTCATGCCTGCTATTTCTTAGAGTTGTGTCAGGTCTGATTCATCAGGGATGAATTGGAGGTGTGTGAACATGTCCTACTGTGTGTGAGCTAAGTGTGTGAACACGATTTGGTAAAGGTAGCGGTGAGAGGCCATGTAGGAGTACATGGTGGGTTGTCTCATTGAAACCGTCCTCAGGAAATGAGTTCTGTGTTTGTGATCCATGAACAGTTACTACCACACATTGGGTTCTGGTAACTCGACCCCTCTCGGCTTATTAATCAACTCGATCTCTGTCCAGGAGTTGCAACTAGTTTCTGGTGTTTGTAGGTAGTGTTAGTAGTCTACCAAGTGGCACCCGGTACAGGTGGGCTTGGGACAGACTAGGCACCATGGCACGGTGTACCAAGCGTAGATCCACCCGTCGAGGTGGGCTTGGGAACCCTGCACACATCGTTTGGGGCCGTGAGCGACACCCCGGCCGGATCTCCTTGCGGATGGAACCCGAATAGGCGATAAACCTGGACGAGAGATTTGTGTGGTTAGTCAGGTCGTGGCCGACACCCTCGCCAGGCTTCCGCTTGAAGGTTGCCGAGATACATGACGTGTACATGGCGGTAAGTGGCGAGAGCGTGTGTGAAGAAGTACACCCCTGCACGGTTAATATGATCTATTCGAATAGCTGTGTCCGCGGTAAAGGACTTCTGGGTTACCTGTATAGTTCATAGACAAGTGAAAGTGGATACTCTAAAATACACAAGATAAGCGTGAGTGCTATGGATGGCGCTCTCGTACGGAGACGGGAGCGGATCCATAGTGGTGTATTGATATGGTGAATATGTGGACTCGTGTGTGCCACCTCAAAAGAGTTACTTCCAGTCGTAGTACAGGATAGCCACTGAGTCAAGCTGGCTTGCTGCAGTTTAACCCCACCACCCCCTTTGTTGATAATGATGCATATGTAGTTAGTTCTGATGTAAGTCTTGCTGGGTACATTTGTACTCACGTTTGTCTATTTTATGTTTTTGCATAGAGACTTCAGTCTCACTAGTAGTTCTGCATGGACTTCGACATTTAGCTTGTTACCTCAGCTACGATCTTGTGCCCCCGGCAGGATCTGGTAGTTAGTCAGGCTTCGCAGCCTTTAACATTTGTAGATGTCTGTACTCAGACATGTTAAGCTTCCGCTTGTGCTTTGATTTGTGTGTTCTGAATGTTGGGTCATGAGACCCATGTTTGTAATTTCTCGCTCCTCGGAGCCTATTGAATAAATACTTGAGTCGTAGAGTCATGTTGTGATGCCATTTTGTATTTGCACATATCGAGCATATTGTGTGTATGTTATTGAAATGCTTGGTATGTGTGGGATCTAACAACCTAGTTGTTTATCCTTGGTAGCCTCTCTTACCGGGAAATGTCTCCTAATGCTTCCTCTGAGCCTTGGTAGCTTGCTACTGCTCTGGAACACTTAGGATGGCCGACATGTGTCCTTGTTCGTTCCTGTGTCTGTCCCTTCGGGGAAATGTCACGCGGTGTCTACCGGAGTCCTGTTAGCCTTCTACAGCCCGGTTTACCGGAGTCCTGCTAGCCCAGTTGCTACAGCCCGAATTCACTCGCTGATGACCGACACGTTCGTTGCTGGGTCATGTATGCCTGTCCCTGTAAGTTAGTGCCACTTTGGGTTCACGACTAGCCATGTCAGCCCGAGCTCCTTGTCATATGGATGCTAGTGACACTATCATATACGTGAGCCAAAAGGCGCAAACGGTCCCGGGCCTGGTAAGGCGACACCCGTGGGAATACCGTGCGTGAGGCCGCAAAGTGATATGAGGTGTTACATGCTAGATCGGTGTGCCATTGAGTCGGGGTCCTGACAGCTTTGCTACCAACGCTGACAGGACCCCGACTCAATGTCACATCGATCTAGCATGTAACACCTCATATCACTTTGCGGCCTCACGCACGGTATTCCCACGGGTGTCTCTTACCTTTGCCCGGGACCGTTTGCGCCTTTTGGCACACGTATATGATAGTGTCGCCAGCATCCACATGATAAGGAGCCCGGGCTGACATGGCTAGTCGTGAACCCAAAGTGGCACAAACTTACAGGGACATGCATCCATGACCCAGCATCGAACGTGTTGGTCATCAGCGAGTGAATCCGGGCTATAGCGCTGGGCTAGCAGGACTCCGGTAACCATCGCGTGACATTTCCCCGAAGGAACAGACAGAGGAACAAAGAAGGACACATGTCGGCCAGCCTAAGTGTTCCGGAGCAGTAGCAAGCTACCATGGCTCAGTGGAAGCACTAGGAGACATTTCCCGGTAAGAGAGGCTACTAAGGATAAACAACTAGATAGTCAGATCCCACACATACCAAGCATTTCAATCATACACACAATATGCTCGATATGTGCAAATACAACAAGGCATCACAACATGACTCTACAACACAAGTACTTTATTTAAAGGCTCATAGAGCCATACATATCATACACACAAGTACGGGTCACACGACCCACATTCAAGTCATACAAGCATACAAGCCAACAACGGAAGTAACTTGTCTGAGTACAGACAACTAGTAAAATAAAAGAGGCTTGGGTAAGCCTAGCTATACTACATGGTCCTTCACAAGCTCAGGATCACCACCTGGGCCTCAGTCTACTCATCGATGTCAACGTCTACGAAGAACCCGTCAGAAGGTGTTGTAACATCTTCTGTAAAATGTAAATTAAAGCAACATGAGTACAAAGGTACTCAGCAAGACTTACATCAGACCCTACATACATGCACATTATCAAGAAGGGTTGGTGGGGTTATTGCAGCAAGCCAGCTTTGACTCTTGGCTAAACTATCCTACGAGACTCCAACTTGAAATTGTTTTGCGCACTCGAGTCCACATATTCACCATATCAATACACCACTATGGATCCGCTCCCGTCTCCCTACGAGAACGCCATCCATAGCACTCACGCTTATCTTGCGTATTTTAGAGTATCCACTTTCACTTGTATAAGAACTGTACAGGCAACCAGAAGTCCTTTACCGTGGACACGGCTATTCGAATAGATCATATTAACCCTGCAGGGGTGTACTTCTTCACACACGCTCTCACCACTTACCGCCGTTTACACGACATGTACTCGGCAGCCTTCAAGCGGAAGCCCAGCGAGGGTGTCGGCCACGACCTGACTAACCACACAAGTCTCCCGTCCAGGTTTATCGCCTATTCGGGTTCCATCTGCAAGGAGAACCGGCCGGGGTGTCGCTCACGACCCCAAACTATGTGTGCAGGGTTCCCAAGCCCACCTCGACGGATGGATCTACGCTTGGTACACCGTGCCACGGTGCCTAGTCTGTCCCAAGCCCACCTGTACCGGGTGCCACTTGGTAGACTACTAACACTACCTAGAAACACCAGAAACTAGTTGCAACTCCTAGACAGAGATCATGTTGATTAATAAGTCGAGAGGGGTCGAGTTACCGGAACCCAATGTGTGGTAGTAACTGTTCATGGATCACAAACACAGAACTCAGTTCCTAAGGACGGCCTTAATGAGACAACCCACCATGTACTCATACATGGCCTCTCACCGCTACCTTTACCAAATCGTGTTCACACATTTAGCTCACACACAGTAAGACATGTTCACACACCTCCAATTCATCCCCGATGAATCAGACCTGACTCAACTCTAAGCAGTAGCTGGCATGACAAACAAACATGAATGAGTAGGCACATCAGGGCTCAAACAACTCCTACTCATGCTAGTGGGTTTCATCTATTTACTGTGGCAATGATAGGTCATGCAGAGGAAAAGGGGTTCAACTACCGGAGCATGTAACAGTTGAATCGGTGTTGTCCTAATGCAGTAAAAGAGAGCAGGAGCGAGAGAGTGGGATTGTATCGGAAATGAACAAGGAGGTTTTGCTTGCCTGGCACTTCTAAAGATAGTATAGCTCTTCATCAAAGCTGCCAGGACCCCAATCCTATGCCACACCGATCTAGCATGTAACACCTCATATCACTTTGCGACCTCACGCACAGTATTCCCATGGGTGTCGTCTTACCAGGCCCAGGACCGTTTGCGCCTTTTGGTTCACGTATATGATAGTGTCACTAGCATCCATATGACAAAGAACCCGGGCTGACATGACTAGTCGTAAACCCAAAGTGGCACTAACTTACAAGGACAGGCATACATGACCCAGCAACGAACATGTCGGTCATCAGCGAGTGAATCCGGGCTGTAGCAGCTGGGCTAGCAGGACTCCGGTAAACCGGGCTGTAGCAGGCTAACAGGACTCCGGTATACATCGTGTGACATTTCCCCGAAGGGACAGACACATGAACGAAGAAGGACACATGCCGGTCAGCCTAAGTGTTCCGGAGTAGTAGCAAGCTACCAAGGCTCAGTGGAAGCATTAGGAGACATTTCCCGGCAAGAGAGGCTACCAAGGATAAACAACTAGATAGTCAGATCCCACACATACCAAGCATTTCAATATCATACACACATTATGCTCGATATGTGCAAATACAACATGGCATCACAACATGACTCTACAACTCAAGTATTTTATTCAATAGGCTCCGAGGAGCGATATACTACAAACATGGGTCTCATGACCCAACATTCAGAGCATACAAGTCAAAGCACAAGTGGAAGCTTAACATGTCTGAGTACAGACATCTACAAATGAAAAAGGCCGAGAAGCCTGACTATCTACCAAATCCTGTTGAGGGCACAAGATCGTAGCTGAGGTAACAAGCTAAACGTCAAAGTCCACGTGGAACTACTAGGGATACTGAAGTCTCTCTGCAAAAACATAAATTAAGCAACGTGAGTACAAATGTACCCAGCAAGACTTACATCAGATCTAACTACATATGCATCATTATCAACAAGGGGATGGTGGGGTTTAACTGCAGCAAGCCAGCTTTGACTCGGTGGCTATCCTGAACTAGGACTGCAAGTAATTCTTTTGAGGTGGCGCTCACGAATCCACATATTTACCATATCAATACACCATTATGGATCCGCTCCCGTCTCCCTACGAGAACGCCATCCATAGCACTCATGCTTATCTTGCGTATTTTAGAGTATCCACTTTCACTTGTCTATGAACTGTACAGGCAACCCAGAAGTCCTTTACCGCGGACACGGCTATTCGAATAGATCATATTAACCCTGCAGGGGTGTACTTCTTCACACACGCTCTCACCACTTACCGCTGTTTACACGACATGTACTCGGCAACCTTCAAGCGGAAGCCCAGCGAGGGTGTCGGCCATGACCTGACTAACCACACAAGTCTCTCGTCCAGGTTTATCGCCTATTCGGGTTCCATCCGCAAGGAGATCCGGCCGGGGTGTCGCTCACGACCCCAAACGATGTGAGCAGGGTTCCCAAGCCCACCATCCAGGTGCCACTTGGTACACCGTGCCACTGTGCCTAGTCTGTCCCAAGCCCACCTGTATCGGGTGCCACTTGGTAGACTACTAACACTACCTACAAACACCAGAAACTAGTTGCAACTCCTGGACAGAGATCAGGTTGATTAATAAGTCGAGAGGGGCACTTAAGCATTCCAATGCGTGGTAGTAGCTGTTCATGGATCACAAACACAGAACTCAGTTCCTGAGGATGGCTGCAATGAGAGAACCCACCATGTACTCCTACATGGCTTCTCACTGCTACCTTTACCAAATCGTGTTCACACACTTAGTTCACACACAGTAGGACATGTTTACACACCTCCAATTCATCCCCGATGAATCAGACCTGACTCAACTCTAAGCAGTAGCAGGCATGACAAACAAACATGAATGATTAGGCACATCAGGGCTCAAACAACTCCTACTCATGCTAGTGGGTTTCATTTATTTACCGTGGCAATGACAGGTCATTCAGAGGAAAGGGGGTTCAACTACCGCAGCATGTAACAGTTGAATCGGTGTTGTCCTAATGTAGTAAAAGAGAGCAGGAGTGAGAGAGTGGGATTGTATCGGAATGAAGAAGGGGGTTTTGCTTGCTTGGCACTTCTGAAGATAGTATAGTTCCTCATCGGTGTCATCGATCACATCGTCGGTACACGTCTACTGAGAGGGGACAATTATTGGCAACAGAGAGGAAACACAGTCAATGCAATGCAACAATATGATGCATGATCATGACATGGCAATATGCTGTGATTTGAGCTAATGCAACTAACAACAGGTTAAATGAAGTTGGTTTGAATCCAAGACTCAAATTTAAACTCCATATGTGAAGCTTTAAATGCCATTATATGATTTGGCCTAAACAGCAGCTATAAGTTGTTCTAACTTGCATGAAAACAGTACAAATGGATAGATTGGATTTTTCTGATCATTTTTCATATATAACTTATTTCATTCTGAGTTACGGTTGAATTTATATGATTTTTAGAAGTTTAAGCCTTTTTCTGGAATTTCCTGAATTAAATAAATCCAGAAAAGGTTATCTGCGTCAGCATGACGTCGGGGTGACGTCAGCAGGTCAAGGTGCCAGCCTAGGTCAAACCTGACCTGTGGGGCCCACAAGTCAGTGACTAACTAAATAATCTAATTTAACTAACACTAACCTAGTTTAGTTAGCCGGGCAGGGCCCGCATGTCATGGATTCAGGGGGTGAAATCCCTGGTGAGGAGGGTCAAACCTACCGGCGGCGTGACGCCGGCGAGGCCAGACGCGGCGGAGGGCTGCGGGATTGCGTCTCCGGCGACCAAACCAACGGCGGAGGCCATCTATGTGACGAGGAGGCTCGACCGCATCGACTAGTGCCATTGGTTTCGCCAGAGGTGGCCTAGAACGACGGCGGCGTCCACTTGGGCAGCGGCCGGAGTTCGGCGGGGAGGGGAGAAGGACCTACGGTGCACGACAGGGGCCGGTGTTGGTCGTGTTCGGCTCCTGGGAGCTCGGTGAGCACGGAGGCATGCTCAAAAACAGATGGGGGCGACTGTGGCCACGACAACGACATGGCACGGCGGCGGCAAGCTCGACCGTGGTCGGAGGACGGGGCTAGGGGACGGGAACGGAGGGGGCGAGCAAGGGATAAGCAGCAGGAGCTCACAACGGTCCTGAAGATCAGCACGGGAGGCTCGGGGACGGCCTGGCTGTAGCGAACCGATGATGGGGATTGCCGGCACCGAGGTTGAAGAATACATCCAGGACGGCGACGCGGTGCTTCCCCGGTTTCTTGGCTCGGCGTGGACGAAGAGGGCAACAATGCGGAGCTCGGGGATACGGAGAGGGAGCGAGAGAGTGGCTGTGGCCGCAGTGGTGCTCATCGGCGGCGGCGGCGCGGTTCGGTGAGGTGGGGAAAAGGCGAGGGAGGAAGAACCAGAGGAGGGGGAGAGCTCCAGGGAGAGAGGGGAGAAGTGCAGGATCGGGGCGGCGCCGAGGAGTGGCTTCGAGGCGTCGCCATGCTGTCCAAGCGGGGCAGGCAGCCATTTCAAATCATACACACAATATGCTCGATATGTGCAAATACAACATGGCATCACAACATAACTCTACGACTCAAAGTATTTATTCAATAGGCTCCGAGAAGCGAGAAATTACAAACATGGGTCTCATGACCCAACATTCAGAGCACACAAGTCAAAGCACAAGCGGAAGCTTAACATGTCTGAGTACAAACATCTACAAATGAAAAAGGCTGAGAAGCCTGACTATCTACCAGATCCTGCCATGGGCACAAGATCATAGCTGAGGTAACAAGCTAAACGCCGAAGTCCATGCATAACTACTAGTGAGATGGAAGTCCCTGCAAAAACATAAAAGAGGCAAACGTGAGTACAAATGTACCCAGCAAGACTTACATCAGAACTAACTACATATGCATCATTATCAACAAAGGGGTGGTGGGGTTTGACTGCAGCAAGCCAGCTTTGACTCGGTGGCTATCCTGAACTACGACTACAAGTAACTCTTTTGAGGTGGCGCACACGAGTCCACATATTCACCATATCAATACACCACTAGGGATCCGCTGCCGTCTCCCTACGAGAGCGCCATCCATAGCACTCACGCTTATCTTGCGTATTTTAGAGTATCCACTTTCACTTGTCTATGAACTGTACAGGCAACCCAGAAGTCCTTTACCGCGGACACAGCTATTCGAATAGATCATATTAACCCTGCAGGGGTGTACTTCTTCACACACGCTCTCACCACTTACCGCCATGTACACGTCATGTATCTCGGCAACCTTCAAGCAGAAGCCTGGCGAGGGTGTCGGCCACGACCTGACTAACCACACAAGTCTCTCGTCTAGGTTTATCGCCTATTTGGGTTCCATCCGCAAGGAGATCCAACCAGGGTGTCGCTCACGGCCCCAAACGATGTGTGCAGGGTTCCCAAGCCCACCTCGACGGGTGGATCTACGCTTGGTACACCGTGCCACAGTGCCTAGTATGTCCCAAGCCCACCTGTACCAGGTGCCACTTGGTAGACTACTAACACTGCCTACAAACACCAGAAACTAGTTGCAACTCCTGGACAGAGATCATGTTGATTAATAAGTCGAGAGGGGTCGAGTTACCGGAACCCAATGTGTGGTAGTAACTGTTCATGGATCACAAACACAGAACTCAGTTCTTGAGGATGGTTTCAATGAGACAACCCACCATGTACTCCTACATGGCCTCTCACCGCTACCTTTACCAAATCGTGTTCACACACTTAGCTCACACACAGTAGGACATGTTCACACACCTCTGATTCATCCCCGATGAATCAGACCCGACTCAACTCTAAGCAGTAGCAGGCATGACAAACAAGCATGAATGAGTAGGCACAACATGGCTCAAACAACTCCTACTCATGCTAGTGGGTTTCATCTATTTACTGTCGCAATGACAGGTCATGCAGAGGAAAAGGGGTTCAGCTACCGCAACATGTAACAGTTGAAACGTTGTTGCCCTAATGCAGTAAAAGAGAGCAGAGCGAGAGAGTGGGTTTGTATCAGAATGAACAAGGGGGTTTTGCTTGCCTGGCACTTCTGAAGATAATATAGTTCTTCATCGATGTCATCGATCACATCGTCGAAGCAACATCTACTGAGAGGGGACAATCACCGGCAAACAAGGAGGAATACAATCAATGCAATGCACAATATGATGCATGAATGTGACATGGCAATATGCTGTGGTTTAAGCTAATGCAACTAGCAACAAGTTAAATGGAGTTGGTTTGAATCCAAGATTCAAATTCAAACTCCATATGTGAGGATTTAAATGCCATTTATATGATCTGTGCTAAACAGCAGCTATAAGTAGTTCTAACATGCATGAAAATGGTACTGATGGATAGATTCGATTTTTCTGATCATTTTTCATATATAATTTGTTTCATTTGGAGTCACGGTTGATTTTATATGATTTTTAGAAGTTTTGGATATTTTTTGAAATAAATAAATCATTTTAGATTTATTTAAAATCCAGAAAACAATATTACTGTGTCATCATGACGTTGGTGTGACCTCAGTAGGTCAACTGGGTTGGCCAGGTCAAACCTGACCTGTGGGACCCACTGGTCAGTGACTAACCTAACTAATCTAATTTAGTTAGCGTTAAACTAACACTAATTTAGTTTAGTTAGTGGCCTAGGGCCCACTGTCAGTGTTTGTTAGGGGCTAACTGGAGGTGATTAGTGCCTAATTAAGCGGCCACGTCATCATCGCCGGTCAAACCGGTCAACTGCCGGCGTTTAGCCGCCGGCGGGGTCAAACGCGGCGGAGGTGCTCGGGATTGGGCTGCAGTGCTCCGTTCGATGCACGGCTAGGCTCGTTAGAGAGCTCTTGCCAGCGCGCATCGGATGGGGGTGTTAGATGAGCGTGTGATGGCTGGAGCTGACGGCGACGAGCTCGGCAGCGGCGGCCGGAGCTCGGGTTAGTTTGGGCTCGGCGTTAGGGTGCTCGGGAGGAGGAGCTGGTGGGAGCTGCGTGCTCCTGGGAAGGCACCGAACGCGTTGACGCGCTCAGGCACGAGCTGTGGTGGCTAAAACGACGGCGGCATCATGGCCGGCGGCGATGAGCTCTCGGCTCCGGCGGAATCGAGCTAGCGGAGAGAAACGGAGGGGGGCGGGCATAGTGGAAGGTGCAGGAGCTCACAAGGGGTCGGAAGAGAAGCTCGGCGGGCTCGGGGAAGCTTCTGCGACAGCGAATTGACGATAGCGATCTCCAGGCTCCGGAGATGAAGACGACGATGCTCCGGTCGACTGCGGCCTCCTCTGGTCGCGTGCGTTGGGTGTGTAGCTCCACGGGGTCGGGGCGGAGCTCAGGGATGCGGAGAGGGAGCGAGGGGGTGGCTGTGGCCGTGGTGTAGCTCATCGGCGGCGGCACGGTTCGGGTGAGCTCAGGGGAGAGAGCCAGGGGAGGGGAGAGAGAGCAGCGAGTGAGGGAGAGGGGATAGGGGCTTCGGGCGTCTCCGTAGCGCTGGTAGAAGGCCCGGGGCTCCCAGGTGGAAGCAGGAGGTGGCCAGGGGCTCTCGGGCGCGCGCCACGCCTCGCCTCTGCCTTCTGGCAGAGGTGGGAGATGACTGGCAGTGGCACTGGGCTGGGCCGGCTAGGTGGGCTGCCTACTGGGCCGTCCAGGTAAGCCAGGTAAGTCTCTCTCTCGCTCTCTCTTTTATTTCATGTTTTCTATTTTTCTGTAACTTTGTGGCTTTTCTAAAAATACTTAGGCATTTTCAAAAATCACCGAACTGCACGTGCACATTGTTTAGAACATATCCAACATGGGACATTTCAGTTTGGGATTATTTGGATGTTTAAAATATTATATAGCATTTAAATGCCCCAATGCAAATAGAGTATGATTTAATTCAGTGACCCAATGTTGTCCTAGAAAAATGTGAACCAATTTTGCCAGAGGTTCTAACCCAGGACAAAAATGATGGACATTTTAGAAGGGCATTTCAGGTTCATTGAAAAAGATTTTAGTAAACCCTAGTTGTCTTAGGGGGGGTGCTGGGGGTTCTATCATCCCCATTTCAACTTTCTGTGAAAAGTAAACATGATGCAACACCAGATGCTAGCACTAGGCATGGTCAGAGCTAGGGATGTGACAACTCACCCCCACTAAGCAAAAATCTCGTCCCGAGATTCAATCCTAGGGTAAGATGAAGGGGGGACGCAAACTGACATAATCTTCATGATCCAGGTTGCACTTCATAAGAACGTTGATTCGATCACCATCTTTGTCTCGACGTCTTGCTCTGAGAACTCCATCTCACATGACAACGAGAGGAAAGGGACAACTCCAGAAGAATCGATCTTCTCAAAGATCAAACAACTTAGGATCAACTCACGGAATGAGACATAGAAGCATCTCACGAGCTGAAACACGAAGCACACATCCAGAGGAATGGAGTGAAGCAGATGACGAAGGTTCACTAGGTAGACAACAATTCCACACCTAAGAGGGTGGTGAACAGTTGTCAACGTAGCGAGGAGTTGGATTGCCATGATACCATAACGGAACATCTTAGAGAAGGCGACTCGTAGATATATCCCCTTAGGTGGCAAAAAGAATTACCTTTGATTCAGAGATCATTGAAACTCTTTATACCAGCCTCAGGCAATTCACCAACAATCGTTTTGCGGGGTGCAAAGGAATGGCATACCCAAACTAGAATGGATGATGTGGATTACCTTGTTGAAGACAACGCAAGGGATGATTTTGCTTGCGCGTGCTCTCCAGAATTTGAGCATTTCCATATTCATCAAGGTTTTACCAATATCTGTGTCAAGGATCCTGGCAACACAACATACCACCATGATGAATAGTGATGGATGATGCAGATGCAAAGGAGGATAACACCTTCTCAGATTTCACCTTAGCAATGCCAAGGTCACAAAATCTGGATAATCGACCGAAAGACATTTAGCACTCCGCTTCTAATGTTCTCCTTGATGTGCTAGCGTAACCCATTTATTGATATGGTTTAGTATCTAGAACATCAAGTAACAGGTCGGACATCGAGAACACAAATTCCATAAGGGACAACTAGGAAGTAAATCCTATGAAATCCTTATGGGGAGGTGGCCAACTTCTTCAATCAAGATACTACAATAATAGGTCTTCCGGCTGGGTGTGTTGGCCACGACATCCACTTTACCGGTTATCTTGGGACCAATATTATAGTTCTTGGAAAATGTTCCAACCATCATATCTGCCTGAGATTCAGATCTGGTTGGTGTCAGAATAATCCAGACTCATCAAGTCTAGAAAGAAAAATTAAAGTTGGCAACACAAATCAACGAGATGGCATTGCAAGGTTCTCGGGGAATGAACTGCGATAGCAAGCTCCAAAACATGAGCTGGTTCTGCTAGAAACACGTGAACACGTTGTCCCAGACAAGCATGATCACCTGGCAGTCTTACAATGATATGCCAATCAACAGAATCCAATCTATCCAATAGGTTATCCATTTGACTACCTAGAATTTAATCACATATGATAGTTTGGGTCATCTCAAACTCTGAAGTCACAAAGTTACAGAAAAATAGAAAACAGGAAATAGAAGAGAGAGAGAGAGAAATACCTGGCTAACTTAAATGATCTGTGTTTGTGATCCATGAACAGTTACTACCACCCATTGGGTTCCGGTAACTCGACCCCTCTCGACTTATTAATCAACATGATCTCTGTCCAGGAGTTGCAACTAGTTTCTGGTGTTTGTAGGTTGTGTTAGTAGTCTACCAAGTGGCACCTGGTACAGGTGGGCTTGGGACAGACTAGGCTCCGTGGCACGATGTACCAAGCGTAGATCCATCCGTCGAGGTGGGCTTGGGAACCCTGCTCACATCGTTTGGGGCCGTGAGCGACACCCCGGCCGGATCTCCTTGCGGATGGAACCCAAATAGGCGATAAACCTGGATGAGAGTCTTGTGTGGTTAGTCAGGTCGTGGCCGACACCCTTGCCAGGATTCCGCTTGAAGGTTGCCGAGATACATGACGTGTACATGGCGGTAAGTGGCGAGAGTCTGTGAAGAAGTACACCCCTGCAGGGTTAATATGATCTATTCGAATAGCCGTGTCCACGGTAAAGGACTTCTGGGTTGCCTATACAATTCATAGACAAGTGAAAGTGGATACTCTAAAACACGCAAGATAAGCGTGAGTGCTATGGATGGCGTTCTCGTAGGGGGACGGGAGCGGATCCATAGTGGTGTATTGATATGGTGAATATGTGGACTCGTGTGCGCCACCTCAAAAGAGATACTTGCAGTCGTAGTTCAGGATAGCCACCAAGTCAAAGCTGGCTTGCTGCAGTTAAACCCCATCATCCCCTTTGTTGATAATGATGCATATGTAGTTAGTTCTGATATAAGTCTTGCTGGGTAAATTTGTACTCACGTTGCTTAATTTATGTTTTTGTAGAGAGACTTCAGTCTCGCTAGTAGTTCCACATGGACTTCGATGTTTAGCTTCTTACTGTTGGAAATATGCCCTAGAGGCAATAATAAAAAGATTATTATTATATTTCTTTGTTCATGATAGTTGTCTTTTATTCATGCTATAATTGTATTATACGGAAATCGTAATACACGTGTGAATACTTAGACCACAACATGTCCCTAGTGAGCCTCTAATTGACTAGCTCGTTGATCAACAGATAGTCATGGTTTCCTGACTATGGACATTGGATGTCGTTGATAACGGGATCACATCATTAGGAGAATGATGTGATGGACAAGACCCAATCCTAAGCATAGCACAAGATCGTGTAGTTCGTTTTGCTAGAACTTTTCCTATGTCAAGTATCTCTTCCTTAGACCATGAGATCGTGTAACTCCCGGATACCGTAGGAGTGCTTTGGGTGTACCAAACGTCACAATGTAACTGGGTGACTATAAAGGTGCACTACAGGTATCTCCGAAAGTGTCTGTTGGGTTGACACGGATCAAGACTGGGATTTGTCACTCCGTATAACGGAGAGGTATCACTAGGCCCACTCGGTAGTGCATCATCATAATGAGCTCAAAGTGACCAAGTGTCTGGTCACGGGATCATGCATTACGGTACGAGTAAAGTGACTTGCCAGCAACGAGATTGAATGAGGTATTGGGATACCGACGATCGAATCTCGGGCAAGTAACATACCGTCTGACAAAGGGAATAGTATACGGGGTTGCTTGAATCCTCGACATCGTGGTTCATCCGATGAGATCATTGAGGAGTATGTGGGAGCCAACATGGGTATCTAGATCCCGCTGTTGGTTATTGACCGGAGAGCCATCTCGGTCATGTCTGCATGTCTCCCGAACCCGTAGGGTCTACACACTTACGGTTCGGTGACGCTAGGGTTGTATGAATATGAGTATGCAGCAAACCGAATGTTGTTCGGAGTCCCGGATGAGATCCCGGACGTCACGAGGAGTTCAGGAATGGTCCGGAGGTAAAGAATTATATATAGGAAGTGTTGTTTCGGCCATCGGGAAAGTTTCAGGGTCACCCGGTATTGTACCGGGACCACCGGAAGGGTCCTGAGGGTCCACTGGGTGGGGCCACCTATCCCGGAGGGCCCCGTGGGCTGAAGTGGGAGGGGAACCAGCCCCTAGTGGGCTGGTGTGCCCCCCCTGGGCCCCCCCTGCGCCTAGGGTTGGAAACCCTAGGTGGGGGGCGCGCCCCACTTGCCTTGGGCGGCACTCCACCCTCCCTGGCCGCCGCCCCCCTTGGGAGATTAGATCTTCCAGGGCCGGCGCCCCCCTGGGGGCCTATATAAAGAAGGGCAGGGGGGAGGGCAGCCGCACCCTGTGTATTGGCACCTCCCTCCCCCTGCTACACCTCTTCCTCCTTCCGCAGCAGCTTGGCGAAGCCTTGCCGGAGTCCTACTGCATCCACCACCACGCCGTTGTGCTGCTGGATCTTCATCAACCTCTCCTTCCCCATTGCTGGATCAAGAAGGAGGAGACGTCATCCGCTCCGTACGTGTGTTGAACGCGGAGGTGCTGTCCGTTCGGCACTTGGTCATCGGTGATTTGGATCACGGCGAGTACGACTCCATCATCACCGTTCTCTTGAACGCTTCCGCACGCGATCTACAAAGTGGTATGTAGATGCAATCTCTCTCCTATGACTCCTTGCTTAGATGAACTCATAGATGGATCTTGGTGAAACCGTAGGAAATTTTTTAATTTTCTGCAACGTTCCCCAATAGTGGCATCATGAGCTAGGTCTATGCGTAGTTCTCTATTGCACGAGTAGAACACAATTTTGTTGTGGGCGTAGATCTTGTCAACTTGCTTGCCGCTACTAGTCTTTTCTTGCTTCAGCGGTATTGTGGGATGAAGCGGCCCGGACCGACCTTACACGTACGCTTACGTGAGACAGGTTCCACCGACTGACATGCACTAGTTGCATAAGGTGGCTAACGGGTGTCTGTCTCTCCTACTTTAGTTGGAGCGGATTCGATGAAAAGGGTCCTTATGAAGGGTAAATAGAAGTTGACAAAATCACGTTGTGGTTATTCGTAGGTAAGAAAACGTTCTTGCTAGAACCCAATTGCAGCCACGTAAAAGATGGAACAACAATTAGAGGACGTCTAACTTGTTTTTGCAGCAATTGTCATGTGATGTGATATGGCCAGAAGTTGTGATGAATGATGAATGATATATTGTGATGTATGAGATCATGTTCTTGTAATAGGAATCATGACTTGCATGTCTATGAGTATGACAACCGGCAGGAGCCATAGGAGTTGTCTTTATTTTTTGTATGACCTGCGTGTCATTGAAGAACGCCATGTAAATTACTTTACTTTATTGCTAAACGCGTTAGCCATAGAAGTAGAAGTAGTCGTTGGTGTGACAACTTCATGAAGACACGATGATGGAGATCATGATGATGGAGATCATGGTGTCATGCCGGTGACGAAGATGATCATGGAGCCCCGAAGATGGAGATCAAAGGAGCTATGTGATATTGGCCATATCATGTCACTATTATATAATTGCATGTGATGTTTATTATGTTTATGCATCTTGTTTACTTAGAACGACGGTAGTAAATAAGATGATCCCTTATAATAATTTCAAGAAAGTGTTCCCCCTAACTGTGCGCCGTTGCTAAAGTTCGTCATTTCGAAGCACCACGTGATGATCGGGTGTGATAGATCCTTACGTTCACATACAACGGGTGTAAGACAGTTTTACACATGCATAAACACTTAGGGTTAACTTGACGAGCCTAGCATGTACAGACATGGCCTCGGAACACAAGAGACCGAAAGGTCGAACATGAGTCATATGGAAGATACGATCAACATGGAGATGTTCACCGATGATGACTAGTTCGTCTCACGTGATGATCGGACACAGCCTAGTCGACTCGGATCGTGTGACACTTAGATGACTAGAGGGATGTCAATCTGAGTGGGAGTTCATTAAATAATTTGATTAGATGAACTTAATTATCATGAACTTAGTCTAAAGTCTTTGCAAAATATGTCTTGTAGATCAAATGGCCAACGCTCATGTCAACATGAACTTCAACGCGTTCCTAGAGAAAACCAAGCTGAAAGATGATGGCAGCAACTATTCGGACTGGGTCCGGAACCTGAGGATCATCCTCATAGCAGCCAAGAAAGATTATGTCCTAGATGCACCGCTAGGTGAAGCACCCATCCCAGAGAACCAAGACGTTATGAACACTTGGCAATCACGTGCTGATGATTACTCCCTCGTTCAGTGCGGCATGCTTTACAGCTTAGAACCGGGGCTCCAAAAGCGTTTTGAGTGACATGGAGCATATGAGATGTTCGAGGAGCTGAAAATGGTTTTTCAAGCTCATGCCCGGGTCGAGAGATATGAAGTCTCCGACAAGTTCTATAGTTGTAAGATGGAGGAAAAAAATCTGTCAGTGAGCACATACTCAAAATGTCTGGGTTGCACAACCGCCTGTCCCAGCTGGAGATCAACCTCCCGGACGAGGCGGTCATTGACAGAATCCTTCAATCGCTCCCACCAAGCTACAAGAGCTTTGTGTTGAACTACAATATGCAGGGGATGGTGAAGACCATTCCTGAAGTATTTTCAATGCTGAAGTCAGCAGAGGTTGAAATCAAGAAAGAACATCAAGTGTTGATGGTCAATAAGACCACTAAGTTCAAGAAGGGCAAGGGTAAGAAGAACTTCAAGAAGGACGGCAAAGATGCTGCCGCGCCCGGTAAGCCAGTTGCCGGGAAGAAGTCAAAGAATGGACCCAAGCCTGAGACTGAGTGCTTTTATTTCAAAGGGAAGGGTCACTGGAAGCGGAACTGCCCCAAATACTTAGCGGACAAGAAGGCCGGCAACACTAAAGGTATATGTGATATACATGTAATTGATGTGTACCTTACCAGTACTCGTAGTAACTCCTGGGTATTTGATACCGGTGCCGTTGCTCATATTTGTAACTCACAGCAGGAGCTATGGAATAAGCGGAGACTGGCGAAGGACGAGGTGACGATGCGCGTCGGGAATGGTTCCAAGGTCGATGTGATCGCCGTTGGCACGCTACCTCTATATTTACCTACGGGATTAGTTTTAAACCTCAATAATTGTTATTTAGTGCCAAGTTTGAGCATGAACATTGTATCTGGATCTCGTTTGATGCGAGATGGCTACTCATTTAAATCCGATAATAATGGTTGTTCTATTTATATGAGAGATATGTTTTATGGTCATGCCCCGATGGTCAATGGTTTATTCTTAATGAATCTCGAACGTAATGTTACACATATTCATAGTGTGAATACCAAAAGATGTAAAGTTGATAACGATAGTCCCACATACTTGTGGCACTGCCGCCTTGGTCACATTGGTGTCAAGCGTATGAAGAAGCTCCATGCTGATGGACTTTTAGAGTCTCTCGATTATGAATCATTTGACACATGCGAACCATGACTCATGGGCAAAATGACCAAGACTCCGTTCTCCGGAACAATGGAGCGAGCAACCAACTTATTGGAAATCATACATACTGATGTGTGTGGTCCAATGAGCATTGAGGCTCGCGGAGGATATCGTTATGTTCTCACTCTCACTGATGACTTAAGTAGATATGGGTATGTCTACTTGATGAAACACAAGTCTAAGACCTTTGAAAAGTTCAAAGAATTTCAGAATGAAGTAGAGAATCAACGTGACCGAAAGATAAAATTCTTACGATCGGATCGTGGAGGAGAATATTTAAGTCACGAATTTGGTACACACTTAAGAAAATGTGGAATCGTTTCACAACTCACGCCGCCTGGAACACCTCAGCGTAACGGTGTGTCCGAACGTCGTAATCGCACTCTATTGGATATGGTGCGATCTATGATATCTCTTACCGATTTACCGCTATCATTTTGGGGATACGCTCTAGAGACAGCTACATTCACTTTAAATAGGGCACCGTCTAAATCCTTTTGAGACGACACCGTATGAATTATGGTTTGGGAAGAAACCTAAGCTGTCGTTTCTAAAAGTTTGGGGATGCGATGCTTATGTCAAGAAACTTCAACCTGAAAAGCTCGAACCCAAGTCAGAAAAATGCGTCTTCATAGGATACCCTAAGGAAACCATTGGGTATACCTTCTACCTTAGATTCGAAGGCAAGATCTTTGTTGCCAAGAACGGATCCTTTCTGGAAAAAGAGTTTCTCTCGAAAGGAGTAAGTGGGAGGAAAGTAGAACTCGATGAAGTACTACCTCTTGAACCGGAAAGTAGTGTAGCTCAGGAAAATGTTCCTGTGGTGCCTACACCGACTGGAGAGGAAATTAATGATGATGATCAAGGTACTTCGGATCAAGTTGCTGCTGAACTTCGTAGGTCCACAAGGACACGTTCCACACCAGAGTGGTATGGCAACCCTGTCCTGGAAATCATGTTGTTAGACAACGATGAACCTTCGAACTATGAAGAAGCGATGGCGGGCCCAGATTCCAACAAATGGCTAGAAGCCATGCAATCCGAGATAGAATCCATGTATGAAAACAAAGTATGGACTTTGACCGACTTGCCTGATGATCGGCGAGCGATAGAAAACAAATGGATCTTTAAGAAGAAGACGGACGCGGATGGTAATGTCACCATCTATAAAGCTCGACTTATCGCTAAGGGTTATCGGCAAGTTCAAGGGATTGACTATGATGAGACTTTCTCTCCCATAGCGAAGCTTAAGTCCATCCGAATCATGTTAGCAATTGCCGCATACTATGATTATGAGATATGGCAGATGGACGTCAAAACGGCATTCCTTCACGGTTATCTTAAGGAAGAGCTGTATATGATGCAGCCGGAAGGTTTTGTCGATCCTAAGAATGCTAACAAAGTATGCAAGCTCCAGCGATCTATTTATGGGCTGGTGCAAGCATCTCGGAGTAGGAACATTCGCTTTGATGAGATGATCAAAGCGTTTGGATTTATGCAGACTTATGGAGAAGCCTGCGTTTACAAGAAAGTGAGTGGGAGCTCTGTAGCATTTCTCATATTATATGTAGATGACATACTTTCGATGGGAAATGATATAGAATTCTTGGACAACATTAAGGCCTACTTGAATAAGTGTTTTTCAATGAAGGACCTTGGAGAAGCTGCTTACATATTAGGCATCAAGATCTATAGGGATAGATCGAGACGCCTCATAGGTCTTTCACAAAGCACATACCTTGATAAGATTTTGAAGAAGTTCAAAATGGATCAGTCCAAGAAAGGGTTCTTGCCTGTATTGCAAGGTGTGAGATTGAGCTCGGCTCAATGCCCGACCACGGCAAAAGATAAAGAAGAGATGAACGTCATCCCCTACGCCTCAGCCATAGGATCTATTATGTATGCCATGCTGTGTACCATACCTGATGTAAACCTTGCCGTAAGTTTGGTAGGAAGGTACCAAAGTAATCCCATCAAGGAACACTGGACAGCGGTCAAGAATATCCTGAAGTACCTGAAAAGGACAAAGGACATGTTTCTCATTTATGGAGGTAACGAAGAGCTCGTCGTAAAGGGTTACGTCGATGCTAGCTTCAACACAGATCTGGATGACTCTAAGTCACAAACCGGATACGTGTATATGTTGAATGGTGGGGCAGTAAGCTGGTGCAGCTGCAAGCAGAGCGTCGTGGCGGGATCTACATGTGAAGCGGAGTACATGGCAGCCTCGGAGGCAGCGCATGAAGCAATTGGGTGAAGGAGTTCATCACCGACCTAGGAGTCATACCCAATGCGTCGGGGCCGATCAAACTCTTCTGTGACAACACTAGAGCTATTGCCCTTGCCAAGGAGCCCAGGTTTCACAAGAAGACCAGGCACATCAAGCGTCGTTTCAACTCCATCCATGAAAATGTTCAAGATGGAGACATAGATATTTGCAAAGTACATACGGATCTGAATGTCGCAGATCCGTTGACTAAACCTCTTCCGCGAGCAAAACATGATCAACACCAGAACTCTATGGGTGTTCGATTCATCACAATGTAACTAGATTATTGACTCTAGTGCAAGTGAGAGACTGTTGGAAATATGCCCTAGAGGCAATAATAAAAGGATTATTATTATATTTCTTCGTTCATGATAGTTGTCTTTTATTCATGATATAATTGTATTATCCGGAAATCATAATACACGTGTGAATACTTAGACCACAACATGTCCCTAGTGAGCCTCTAGTTGACTAGCTCGTTCATCAACAGATAGTCATGGTTTCCTGACTATGGACATTGGATGTCGTTGATAACGGGATCACATCATTAGGAGAATGATGTGATGGACAAGACCCAATCCTAAGCATAGCACAAGATCGTGTAGTTCGTTTTGCTAGAGCTTTTCCTATGTCAAGTATCTCTTCCTTAGACCATGAGATCGTGTAACTCCCAGATACCGTAGGAGTGCTTTGGGTGTACCAAACGTCACAACGTAACTGGGTGACTATAAAGGTGCACTACAGGTATCTCCGAAAGTGTCTGTTGGGTTGACACGGATCAAGACTGGGATTTGTCACTCCGTATAACGGAGAGGTATCACTGGGCCCACTCGGTAGTGCATCATCATAATGAGCTCAAAGTGACCAAGTGTCTGGTCACGAGATCATGCATTACGGTACGAGTAAAGTGACTTGCCAGCAACGAGATTGAACGAGGTATTGGGATACCGATGATCGAATCTCGGGCAAGTAACATACCGTCTGACAAAGGGAATAGTATACGGGGTTGCTTGAATCCTCGACATCGTGGTTCATCCAATGAGATCATCAAGGAGTATGTGGGAGCCAACATGGGTATCCAGATCCCGCTGTTGGTTATTGACCGGAGAGCCGTCTCGGTCATGTCTGCATGTCTCCCGAACCCGTAGGGTCTACACACTTAAGGTTCGGTGACGCTAGGGTTGTATGAATATGAGTATGCAGCAAACCGAATGTTGTTCGGAGTCCCGGATGAGATCCTGGACGTCACGAGGAGTTCCGAAATGGTCTGGAGGTAAAGAATTATATATAGGAAGTGCTGTTTCGGCCATCGGGAAAGTTTCGGGGTCACCCGGTATTGTACCGGGACCACCGGAAGGGTCCCGGGGGTCCACCGGGTGGGGCCACCTATCTCAGAGGGCCCCGTGGGCTGAAGTGGGAGGGGAACCAGCCCCTAGTGGGCTGGTGCACCCCCTGGGCCCCCCCTGCGCCTAGGGTTGGAAACCCTAGGTAGGGGGGGCGCCCCACTTGCCTTGGGGGGCACTCCACCCCCTGGCCGCCGCCCCCCTTGGGAGATTAGATCTCCCAGGGCCGGCGCCCCCCCTGGGGGCCAATATAAAGGAGGGCGGGGGGGAGGGCAGCCGCACCGTGTGTCTTGGCGCCTCCCTCCCCCTGCTACACCTCTTCCTCCTTCCGCAGCAGCTTGGCGAAGCCCTGCCGGAGTCCTGCTGCATCCACCACCACGCCGTTGTGCTGCTAGATCTTCATCAACCTCTCCTTCCCCCTTGCTGGATCAAGAAGGAGGAGAGATCATCCGCTCCATATGTGTGTTGAACACGGAGGTGCTGTCCGTTCGGCACTTGGTCATCGGTGATTTGGATCACGGCGAGTACGACTCCATCATCACCGTTCTCTTGAACGCTTCCACACGCGATCTACAAAGTGGTATGTAGATGTAATCTCTCTCCTATGAATCGTTGCTTAGATGAACTCATAGATGGATCTTGGTGAAACCGTAGGAAATTTTTTAATTTTCTGCAACGTTCCCCAATAGTTACCTCAGCTACGATCTTGTGCCCTCGGCAGGATCTGGTAGACAGTCAGGCTTCTCAGCCTTTTTCTTTTGTAGATGCCTGTACTCAGACATGTTAAGCTTCCGCTTGTGCTTTGACTTGTATGCTCTGAATGTTGAGTCATGAGACCCATGTTTGTAATATCTCGCTCCTCGGAGCCTATTGAATAAATACTTGAGTCATAGAGTCATGTTGTGATGCCATGTTGTATTTGCACATATCGAGCATATTGTGTGTATGTTATTGAAATGCTTGGTATGTGTGGTTGCGGCCTCACGCACAGTATTCCCAGGGTGCCACCTTACCTGGCCCGGGACCGTTTGCGCATTTTGGATCATGTATATGATAGTTCCGCTAGCATCCATATGACAAAGAACCCAGGCTGACATGGCTAGTCGTGAACCCAAAGTGGCACTAACTTACAGGGACAGGCATAGATGACCAAACAACGAATGTGTCGGTCATCAGCGAGTGAATCCGGGCTGTAGCAACTGGGCTAGCAGGACTCCGGTAAACCGGGTTGTAGCAGGCTAACAGGACTCCGGTAGACACCGCGTGACATTTCCCCGAAGGGACAAACACAGGAACGAAGAAGGACACATGCCGGCCAGCCTAAGTGTTCCGGAGCAGTAGCAAGCTACCAAGGCTCAGTGGAAGCACTAGGAGACATTTCCCAGTAAGAGAGGCTACCAAGGATAAACAACTAGATAGTCAGATCCCACACATATCAAGCATTTCAAATCATACACACAATATGCTCGATATGTGCAAATACAACATGGAATCACAACATAACTCTACGACTCAATGTATTTCATTCAATAGGCTCCGAGGAGCGAGATATTACAAACATGGGTCTCATGACCCAACATTCAGAGCACACAAATCAAAGCACAAGTGGAAGCTTAACATGTCTGAGTACAGACAACTATAAATGAAAAAGGCTGAGAAGCCTGACTATCTACTAGATCCTGCCGAGGGCAGAAGATCGTAGCTGAGGTAACATGCTAAACATCGAAGTCCACGTGGAACTACTAGTGAGACTGAAGTCTCTCTGCAAAAACATAAATTAAGCAACGTGAGTACAAATGTACCCAGCAAGACTTACATCAGAACTAACTACATATGCATCATTATCAACAAAGGGGATGGTGGGGTTTAACTGCAGCAAGCCAGCTTTGACTCGGTGGCTATCCTGAACTACGACTGCAAGTAACTCTTTTGAGGTGGCGCACACGAGTCCACATATTCACCATATCAATACACCACTATGGATCCGCTCCCGTCCCCCTACGAGAATGCCATCCATAGCACTCACGCTTATCTTGCGTGTTTTAGAGTATCCACTTTCACTTGTCTATGAACTGTATAGGCAACCCAGAAGTCCTTTACCGTGGACACGGCTATTCGAATAGATCATATTAACCCTACAGGGGTGTACTTCTTCACACACGCTCTCGCCACTTACCGCCATGTACATGTCATGTATCTCGGCAACCTTCAAGCGGAAGCCTGGCGAGGGTGTCAGCCACGACCTGACTAACCACACAAGTCTCTCGTCCAGGTTTATCGCCTATTCGGGTTCCATCCGCAAGGAGATCCGGCCGAGGTGTCGCTCACGGCCCCAAACGATGTGTGCAGGGTTCCCAAGCCCACCTCGACGAATGGATCTACGCTTGGTACACCGTGCCATGGTGCCTAGTCTGTCCCAAGCCCACCTGTACCGGGTGCCACTTGGTAGACTACTAACACAACCTACAAACACCAGAAACTAGTTGCAACTCCTGGACAGAGATCATGTTGATTAATAAGTCGAGAGGGGTCGAGTTACCGAAACCCAATGTGTGGTAGTAACTGTTCATGGATCACAAACATAGAACTCAGTTCCTGAGGACGGCTGCAATGAGACAACCCACCATGTACTCCTACATGGCCTCTCATCGCTACCTTTACCAAATCATGTTCACACACTTAGCTCACACACAGTAGGACATGTTTACACACCTCCAATTCATCCCCGATGAATCAGACCTGACTCAACTCTAAGCAGTAGCAGGCATGACAAACAAGCATGAATGAGTAGGCACATCAGGTCTCAAACAACTCCTACTCATGCTAGTGGGTTTCATCTATTTACTGTGGCAATGACAGGTCATGCATAGGAAAGGGGTTCAACTACCGCAGCATGTAACAGTTGAGTCATTGTTGTCCTAATGCAGTAAAAGAGAGCAGGAGCGAGAGAGTGGGATTGTATCGGGATGAACAAGGGGGTTTTGCTTGCCTGGCACTTCTGAAGATAGTATAGTTCTTCATCGGTGTCATCGAACTCATCGTCGGAACATCGTCTACTGAGAGGGGGCAAATACTGGCAAACAAGGGAGAACACAATCAATGCAATGCAACAATATGATGCATGAATGTGACATGGCAATATGATGTGGTTTGTGCTAATGCAACTAAAACCAGATTAAATGTAGTTGGTTTGAATCCAAGATTCAAATTCAAACTCCATATGTGATGTTTTAAATGCCCCCTATATGATTTGAACTAAACAGCAGCTATAAGTTGTTCTAACATGCATGCAAATGGTACAGATGGATAGATTGGATTTTTCTGATCATTTTTCATATATAAATTATTTGATTTGGAGCTACGGTTGAATTTCTATGAATTTTGGAAGTTTAAGCTATTTTCTGGAATTTCCTGGATTATTTTTATTCCAGAAAATGATTAATTGTGTTAGCAGCGCGTCGGGGTGACGTCAGCAGAGTCAACAGGGCTGGTCCAGGTCAAACCTAACCTGTGGGACCCATGTGTCAGTGACTAACTAAACTAACCTAGTTTAATTAGCACTAACCTTGTTTAAACTAATTAAATTTAAACCTAAACTAGATTAATTAGCCGGGCGGGCCCCGCATGTCTTAGACCCAGGGGAGGTCAAATCCCCTGGTCAATCGGGGCTAAACCACCGGCGTTGAGTCACCGGCGAGGCCGAGACGACGGAGGGCATCGGGATTCCTCCTCCGGCGACCAAATGGTCGGCGGAGGACATCTATGCGTAGCCCAGGCTCTCGCGCATCCAAAGCAACAGGCGGCGGCAGCTGGGGTGGCTGGAATCTTCGTTGGCGTCGGCCGTGGTGGCTGCCGGAGCTCGGTTGAGCTCGGGGTCGAGGCTACAACGGCCGTGGCGATGCGGGGTTGGCACCTACGGCTTCTACGCAGTGCGGTGAGGACGTGGGTGTGCTCGGTTGGGCGCTACAGTGACTGTGGCCATGACGGCGAGGGGCTCAGGCGGCGGCACGTTTCGGTCGTCGATGAAGCGGCGGCTATGGCAAGGAAAAGAGCACGGTAGAGAGGGGAGAAGAGGCAGTGGCTCACGTAGGGGTCGTTGACGGTCTTAGTGGCCCGGGGAGGCACGGACAGCGGCGAATCGACGACGGCGACACTCGGTGCAGGAGGTTGAAGATGGCCTCCAAGGCGGCGTCACGGGGCACCCGGCGATGTGTTGCTCGGCGAAGAGGAAGAGGTGGTCGAGGTGGAGCTCGTGGACCTTTTGAGGGGTCGAAGGGGAGGCGGTGGTTGCGGCTATGGCGAACGGCGGCGACGGGCTCCGCTCGAGCGCGTGCGGGGAGAGAGCAGAGGAGGGGAGAGCGTTCGGGAGAGAGTGATAGGGGACCAGGGGGCTATGTAGCGCTCAGGGACGACTCCAGGGCGCCAGGGAGGCCAACAGGGAGGCAGGAGGTGGCCACGGGTGGCTGTGCGCGCCACACGCAGCTGCTTCTCCTCCTGGCAGAGGAGGAAGACGACAGGAGCTGCGGTGGTGGGCTGGGTTGCCAGAGAGGCCTGGCCAGGTGGGTTACCTACTGGGCCACAGGTAAGGCCAGGTAAGTCTCTCTTTCTCTCTCTTATTTCCTGTTTTCTATTTTCTGTAACTTTGTGGCTTTTCTAAAAATACTTAGGCATTTTCAAAAATCACCAAACTGCACATGCCCATTGTTTAGAACATATCCAACATGGAACATTTCGGTTTGGGATTATTTGGACATTTAAAATATTATATAGCATTTAAATGCCCAAATACAAATAGAGTATGATTTAATTCAGTGACCCAATGTTGTCCTAGAAAAATGTGAACCAATTTTGCCAGAGGTTCTAACCCAGGACAAAAATGATGGACATTTTAGAAGGGCATTTCAGGTTCATTGAAAAAGATTTTAGTAAACCCTAGTTGTCTTCAGGGGGGGTGCTGGGGGTTCTGTCATCCCCATTTCAACTTTCTGTGAAAAGTAAACATGATGCAACACCAGATGCTAGCACTAGGCATGGTCAGAACTAGGGATGTGACAACTCACCCCCACTAAGCAAGAATCTCGTCCCGAGATTCAAGCGTAGGGTAAGATGAAGGGGGAACGCAAACTAGTATAATCTTCACAATCCAGGGTGCACTTCATAAGAGTGTTGATTCGATCACCATCACTGTCTCGAAGTCTTGCTCTGAGAACTCCAACTATCATGACAATGAGAGGGAAAGAAAGACTCTAGAAGGATTGATCTTATCGAAGGTCGAACAACTTAGGATCAACTCATGGAATGAGACATAGCAACATCTCTCGAGCTGAGACACAAAGCATACATCTGAAGGGATGGAGTGAGACAGATGGCGAGAGTTCACTAGGTAAACAACAATTTCACGCTTAAGAAGGTAGTGAACGGTTGTCAACGTAGCGAGGAGTTGAGTTGCCATGACATCGCAACGGAACACCTTAGAGGAGGGTGACCCGTAGAATTATCCCCTAAGTGGCAAAAGAATTACTTTTGATTCAGAGATCAATAAAATTCTCTATAACAGCCTGAGGCAATTCTCGAGCAATCATTTGAAGGAGTTCGGTAGAATGGCATACTCGGACTGGAATGGATGATGTGGACTACCTTGTTGAAGACAATGCAATGGATGATTTTGCTTATCATCGGAGATGGATAGGACCCATGGTAGGACCACATATGAAAATGATCCTGATCAGTAATTTCTGAGAAGGGTAATCCAGGGTAGGGTGGCACGATGGCGTGCAAGCTGGAAAACAAGGTGCAAATGCTGGGAATGGTTCTAGTAACTGGGGAGAGGCTCATCAGTAGAGAGTGAGTCCACTGTTGAAAAGTTATAACATAACCAAAGAAACTGGGAGCAATCCCAGTTAGTGTTGATGATAACACCTAGTGCTTGTGCATGCTCTCAAGAACTTGAGCACTTCCATATTCATCAAGGTACTACCAATATCCGTGTCAAGGATCCTGGCAACACAACATACTACCATGATGAATGCTAGTAGAAGATACAAATGCAAAGGAAGATAACACCTTCTCAGATTTCATCTTGGCGGGGCCAAGGGGACAAAATCTGGATGATCGACCGAGAGACATTTAGCACTCCGCTTCTAATGTTCTCCTTGATGTGCTAGCGTATCCCATTCATTGAAACTGGTCAAAGTTGAGTCTAGAAATTCTTTAGTTATATAGGGAAATTGATTGTGGGATGGAACGTAAGGCTCTTTTTACTCCTTTACCTCATGCCTTTCTGATCTAAGTCATCCTATCTTTCCTACGAGGTTAAGGAACTAGGCTTTCTCTACTTTCTATTAGGATCACATGTTACTAATCCGTAGACTTATAGGATTGATGGTTCTAAGCTTGAGTTCACTTCCTACTATCTTTTGTATGTTTATAGTTGATTTCAGAACCTTGATATTATGATGATCGAGTGGTTATGCCACCATTTTTGTAGCATGTCTCCAATCTTTTTGAGCATTTACAGTCGTTATGCTGTCCGAGTCCTCCCAGGTTTCTAAACAATCTGATGCACTTGAAAATCCTTTCCCTCTGGTTTTGATGTTCCTTTGGGCCAAGTTAATCACACTAATTGCTGAGTTGAGGTATTCTATTACCTCGACATATATGTTGGAGTTATTATTATGACCCTAGGTGTCTAGAGTATCACCTAGTAATCTAGCCATGCTTCGTGTTTCCAGTGTGATGATTCTGGCCACCATCCTCGAAAGCATCCCGTGATGCAATTTAGTTGGTAGGTATTCTACTCCTGGGTTTTTGAACCCGAGATTTCTCTACTTACTTCTTGTTGTTAGTGTTTGCTAGTCCCTTTAGGTTATTAGTAACCTTTGCATTAGTCCTCGAGGTCCGTGGTATTTCCTTCTTCCAAATACTATGAACCACTTATGGCAGAAGTTTGTTGGATCAAAAGGTCACAACAGGAGTGCTCTCGATGAGTTCTTCATTCTATATTGTGACTCTGCCAGCTCAACCTTTTTACATGGATTATCCGGAAGAAATATGTTGAACTCGTTCGAGATACTAGTCCATGCACCCACAACTCAGAAAATCGTATGTTCCTTTGAGTTGTCCCTCTTTAGTTGTCTTCTGTTGATTTGATCTGGTCCTAGACAAGAATGAAAATAGTTTGAGATGATAACACCATGCAGGTAACAGGTGCCACCTTACCTGGCCCAGGACCGTTTGCGCCTTTTGGCTCATGTATATGATAGTGCCGCTAGCATCCATATGACAAAGACCCCGGGCTGACATGGCTAGTCGTGAACCCAAAGTGGCACTAACTTACAGGGACAAGCATACATGACCCAGCAACGAACGTGTCGGTCATCAGCGAGTGAATCCGGGCTGTAGCAACCGGGCTAGCAGGACTCTGGTAAACCAGGCTATAGTAGGCTAACAGGACTCCGGTAGACACCGCGTGACATTTCCCCGAAGGGACAGACACATGAACGAAGAAGGACACATGCCGGCCAGCCTAAGTGTTCCGGAGCAGTAGCAAGCTACCAAGGCTCAGTGGAAGCACTAGGAGACATTTCCCGGTAAGAGAGGCTACCAAGGATAAACAACTAGATAGTCAGATCCCAGACATATCAAGCATTTCAAATCATACACACAATATGCTCGATATGTGCAAATACAACATGGCATCACAACATGACTCTACAACTCAAGTATTTTATTCATTAGGCTCCGAGGAGCGAGATATTACAAACATGGGTCTCATGACCCAACAATCAGAGCATACAAGTCAAAGCACATGCGGAAGCTTAACATGTCTGGGTACATACATCTACAAATGAAAAAGGCTGAGAAGCTTGACTATCTACCAGATCCCGCCGAGGGCACAAGATCATAGCTGAGGTAACAAGCTAAACATCGAAGTCCACGTGGAACTACTAGCGAGACTGAATTCTCTCTGCAAAAACATAAAATAAGCAAACGTGAGTACAAATGTACCCAGCAAGACTTACATCAGATCTAACTACATATGCATCATTATCAACAAGCAGATGGTGGGGTTTAACTGCAGCAAGCCAGCTTTGACTCGGTGGCTATCCTGAACTACGACTGCAAGTAACTCTTTTGAGGTGGCGCACACGAGTCCACATATTCACCATATCAATACACCACTATGGATCCGTTCCCATCTCCCTACGAGAACGCCATCCATAGCACTCACGCTTATCTTGCGTATTTTAGAGTATCCACTTTCACTTGTCTATGAACTGTACAGGCAACCCAGAAGTCCTTTACCGCGGACGCGACTATTCGAATAGATCATATTAACCCTGCAGGGGTGTACTTCTTCACACACGCTCTCACCACTTACCGCCGTTTACACGACATGTACTCGGCAACCTTCAAGCGAAAGCCCAGCGAGGGTGTCGGCCACGACCTGACTAACCACACAAGTCTCTCGTCCAGGTTTATCACCTATTCGGGTTCCATCCGCAAGGAGATCCGGCCGGGGTGTCGCTCACGGCCCCAAACAATGTGTGCAGGGTTCCCAAGCCCACCTCGAGGGTGGATCTACGCTTGGTACACCGTGCCACGGTGCCTAGTCTGTCCCAAGCCCACCTGTACTGGGTGCCACTTGGTAGACTACTAACACTACCTACAAACACCAGAAAGTAGTTGCAACTCCTGGACAGAGATCATGTTGATTAATAAGTCGAGAGGGGTCGAGTTACCGGAACCAAATGTGTGGTAGTAACTGTTCATGGATCACAAACACAGAACTCAGTTCCTAAGGACGGCCTCAATGAGACAACCCACCATGTACTCCTACATGGCCTCTCACCGCTACCTTTACCAAATCGTGTTCACACACAGTAGGACATGTTCACACACTTCCAATTCATCCTCGATGAATCAGACCTGACTCAACTCTAAGCAGTAGCAGGCATGACAAACAAACATGAATGAGTAGGCACATCAGGGCTCAAACAACTCCTACTCATGCTAGTGGGTTTCATTTATTTACTGTGGCAATGACAGGTCATGCAGAGGAAAAGGGGTTTAACTACCATAGCATGTAACAGTTGAATCGGTGTTGTCCTAATGCAGTAAAAGAGAGCAGGAGTGAGAGAGTGGGATTGTATCGGAATGAATAAGGAGGTTTTGCTTGCCTGGCACTTCTGAAGATAGTATAGTTCTTCATCGGTGTCATCGAACACATCATCGGTACACGTCTACTGAGAGGGGACAAGCACCGACAAACAAAGAAGAAACACAATCAATGCAATGCACAATATGATGCATGATCATGACATGGCAATATGCTGTGGTTTGAGCTAATGCAAATAGTAGCAGGTTAAATGGAGTTGGTTTGAATCTAAGATTCAAATTCAAACTCCATATGTGATGTTTTAAATGCTCTTTATATGATTTGAACTAAACAACAGCTATAATTGTTCTGACATGCATGCAAATGGTACAGTTGGATAGATTGGATTTTCCTGATCATTTTTCATATATAAATTATTTGATTTGGAGCTACGGTTGAATTTATATGAATTTTAGAAGTTTATACTATTTTTTGGAATTTCCTGGATTATTTTTATTCCAGAAAATGATTAATTGTGTCAGTAGCGCGTCGGGGTGACGTCAGCAGAGTCAACGGGGCTGGTCCAAGTCAAACTTGACTAGTGGGGCCTACTGGTCAGTGAGCCAGTGCTGCCTAGTGTCACAGACAGGTGGGCCTGGTCAACGGCCACGTCAGCATAGTCAACACTGACGCGTGGGTCCTGCTGTCTTATAAGCTAAACTAAAAATAAAGTAAAACCTGGGTTAGTTAGACGTGAGGTCCATCTGTCAATGGCACACGGTTAACTAATGGCATCATTAGTGCTAAACTAATGAGCCACGTCAGCGGTTATCAGAGCCTGACTGCCTGTAGGATTACCAAGCCAAACTGGTCGAAGTTGAGTCTAGAAATTCTTTAGTTATATAAGGGAATTGATTGTGATTGGGAACGTAAGGCTCTTTTTACTCCTTATACCTTATGCCCTTCTGATCTGAGTCATCTTATCTTTTCTATGGGGTTAAGGAACTAGGCTTTCTCTTCTTTCTATTAGGATCACGTGTTACTAATCAGTAGACTCGTTGGATTTAAGCCTCAGTTCAGTTTCTACCTCCGTATGTTAACTGTTGATCTCGAAACCTTGATATTGTGCTTCTGAGTGGTTATGCCACCATTTTTGTAGCATGTCTCAAATTCTTTTGAGCATTTACAGCCATTATGCTGTCCGAGTCATCCCAGGTTTCTAAATAATCTGATGCATTTCCAAATCCCTTCTTTTAGTTTCAATGTCTTTTTAGGCCAGGTTAGCCACACGAAATTGCTGAGTTAATGTAGTCTGTTACCTCGACATATATGTTGGAGCTAGTATTATGACCCTAGGTGTCTAGTGTATCACCTAGTAACTTAGCCATGATTTATGTTCCCAGTGTGATGAATCTGGCCATCATTCTCGAAAGCATCCCGTGATGCCACTTAGCTAGTAGGCATTCTATTCCTGGGTTCTTGACCCAAGATTCACTCTACTTACCTCGTGTTGTTAGTGTTTGCTCATTCCTTTAGGATACTAGTAACCTTTGCATTAGTCCTCGAGGTCCGTGGTATTTCTTTCTTCCAAATACTATGAACCACTTATGGCAGAAGTTTGTTGGATCAAAAGATCACAATAGGAGTGGCCTCGATGAGTTATCCATTCTATATTGTGACTCTGCCAGTTCAACCTTTCTGCATGGGTTATCCGGAAGAAATATGTTGAACTTGTTCAACATACTAACCTATGCATCCACAACTCAGAAAGATATATGTTCCTTTGAGTTGTCCCTCTGCAGTTGTATTTCGATCCTTGTCTATCAGTTGATAGTCAAGTTTATGTTGTGCATTCGTGTTCTTTGATGCCTATTAGTCTGTGGTCCGCCAAGCCATTCTACTCCGGAATGACTAGGAGGAACAAACTCCAGTACCTCATCCATATCCAGGATTGGGTCAAGTCATTGTAATCTGCAAATCAAAATGCCAACCCGGCTTTTGATTCTGTTCTACCCTGAAGTATTACCCACTTTATGTCAGGAATGTCATGAGGGTTGCACCTTCTCTTATGGATTCTCGACGTAGTGATATTTCTCGCCATCATTTTCATTCCTCGGTGTCGTGTTGTCACAACCGGAATGCCGACAAGTGAAATATGATGTGTGAAATCAATACTCCTAGCAACCTTGTTGCTTGGTAGTTAAAGGACAATAATTTCATTCTTAGCGTGTTGGTTCTTGAATCATCATTCTAAGTCTGATCGTGCTACCTAGTCCTTATTTCCGGTGCACTCCTCGATCAATGAGTTAGGATTGTGCCAATCTCTCGCCCTTGTGATCATTTCGTCTTGCCCTGAAAAGAAAGATTGTTCGCGAGCTTAGTAACATATCAGCGGTTCGTGATTCTCTGAATGTCTTCTCGGAGGTATCACCGGGTTGTTCCCTGACCGCTATGTTGAGCTTGTGGTCAAGTTGGTTTCTTGTAACCACCCCTTCTCCAAGAATCTCTGCTGGATACCCCTAAGCTAGTTGGTTAAGTTGGACAACAACTTGGAGAGTTGGAAGATAAAATCTTGTCCGACTTAGTTCATTTTAAGGGATATCTTGTATGTATGTTGAAGAAAGATGATATGTTCATCGATTGGTCCCTATGATTAGTTGTTGGACCTATTGTCTTATCAAAACTTTGCTTTGAGTGTGGGCTATCGTCAAATCAAATCAGAACCAACAATACTCATAATGTTGTCTTACTCGTGGTTGTTTCCTTGAGCATACACCATTATATTCTTTGGTTCTGACCAATGCTATCACCTTGTTCACATAATTGTGGTATTCCACTTATATGGAAACCTAGATGAATTGTTGTTGAGCCCATCAGCAGCATTTTATCTCCTCCATAATTCATGATGAACATCAGGCTATTGTTCGAAACTTGTGTAAGCATTATCTTCGTGTTCCGTTCATGAAGGATATGCTTGGATGAAAGAAGTGACTTCCTCTAATTCATGTGCAGTTGGTGCAAGTTGCCGCCGTGAATTCGAGAAAGTTAGTTTTGCTTCCTTCGGAATCAGCCCAAGTCAGTCATGCACGTGCGAAGAATTCTGTGGTCTGTTAGACTGATCATCTTTGTTCCATATGAATTTCATAGCACACCTAGCCACTGACTGATTTGTTCAAGGAAAAGGAGTTGCTTTGCAAATACTAGTTCATGCACAATACTTCGATATCCTCGATGATGATTCCCAACCTGAACTCGGTAGTGTTTTATTGTAAGACTACCATGTGATCATGTTTGTCTGGGACAACGTGTTCACATGTTGTAGCAGAACCAGCTCGTGTTTTGGAGCTTGCTATTGTAGTTCATTCCCCGAGAATCTCGCAACGTCATCTCATCGATTTATGTTGAAAACTTTCATTTTTCTTCCTAGACTCGATGAGTCTGGATTATTCTGACACCAACCAGATCTGAATTTCAGGTAGATATGATGGTTGGACCTTTTCCCAAGAACTATAATATTGGCCTCTCCGTAAGCGGTAAGTGGACGTCGTGGCCAACACACCCAGCCGGAAGACCTACTATTGTAGTATCTTGATTGAGAAAGTTGGCCACCTCCCCATAAGGATTTCATAGGATTTACTCCCTAGTCGTTCCTTATGGATTTTTGTGTTCCCGAAGTCCGACCTTTTACTTGATGTTCTAGATATCAAACCATATCTATGAATGGGTTACAGTAGTACATCAAGGAGAACATTAGAAGCGGAGTGCTAAATGTCTCTTGGTCGATCTTCCAGATTTTGTTCCCCTTGGCCTCGCTAAGGTGAAATCTGAGAAGGTGTTGTCTTCCTTTGCATCTGCATTGTCCATCACTATTCATCATGGTAGTACGTTGTGTTGCCAGGTTCCTTGACACGGATATTGGTAAAACCTTGATGAATATGGAAATGCTCAAGTTCTTGAGAGCACGCGCAAGCGCTAGGTGTTATCATCGGCACTAACTGGGATTGCTCCTAGTTTCTTCGGTTATGCTATAACTTTTCAGTAGTGGACTCACTCTCTTCCGTTGAGCTTCTCCCCAGTTACTAAAATCATCCCTTGTGTTGTTTTCAACAAGATAGTCCACATCATCCATTCTAATCCGGGTATGCCATTCTACCGAACCCCTCCAAATGGTCGCTCGAGAATTGCCTTAGGTTGGTATAAAAGAGTTTCAATGATCTCTGAATCAAAGGTAATTATTTTTGCCACTTAAGGTAATAATCTATGAATCTCCCTCCTCCAGGATGTCCCGCTGTGGGATCATGGCAACTCAACTCCTCGCTACGTTGACAACCGTTCACCACCCTTTTAAGTGTGGAATTGTTGTCTACCTAGTGAACCCTTGTCATTTGTTCCACTCCATCCCTCTAGATGTGTGTTTTGTGTCTCAGCTCGAGTGGTGTTGCTATGGAGGTGACGAAGAGCTCGTCGTAAAGGTTTACGTCGACGCTAGCTTCGACACAGATCTGGATGACTCTAAGTCACAAACCGGATACGTGTATATTTTGAATGGTGGGGCTGGGAGCTGGTGCAGTTGCAAGCAAAGAGTCGTGGTGGGATCTACATGTGAAGCGGAGTACATGGCAGCCTCGGAGGCAGCACATGAAGCAATATGGGTGAAGGAGTTCATCACCGACCTAGGAGTCATACCCAATGCGTCGGGGCCGATCAAGCTCTTCTGTGACAACACTGGAGCTATTGCACTTGCCAAGGAGCCCAGGTTTCACAAGAAGACAAGGCACATCAAGCGTCGCTTCAACTCCATTCGTGAAAATGTTCAAGATGGAGACATAGAGATTTGTAAAGTACATACGGACCTGAATGTAGCAGATCCGTTGACTAAACCTCTCCCTAGAGCAAAACATGATCAACACCAGAATTCCATGGGTGTTCGATTCATCACAATGTAACTAGATTATTGACTCTAGTGCAAGTGGGAGACTGTTGGAAATATGCCCTAGAGGCAATAATAAAAGCATTATTATTATATTTCCTTGTTCATGATAATTGTCTTTATTCATGCTATAATTGTGTTATCTGGAAATCGTAATACATGTGTGAATAACAGACATCAACATGTCCCTAGCGAGCCTCTAGTTGACTAGCTCGTTGATCAACAGATAGTCATGATTTCCTGACTATGGACACTGGATGTCATTGATAACGAGATCACATCATTAGGAGAATGATGTGATGGACAAGACCCAATCCTAAACATAGCACAAGATCGTATAGTTCGTTTGCTAGAGTTTTCTAATGTCAAGTATCTTTTCCTTAGACCATGAGATCGTGTAACTCCCGGATACCGTAGGAGTGCTTTGGGTATGCCAAACGTCACAACGTAACTGGGTGACTATAAAGGTAGACTACGGGTATCTCCGAAAGTGTCTGTTGGGTGACATGGATCAAGACTGGGATTTGTCACTCCGTATGACGGAGAGGTATCACTGGGCCCACTCGGTAATGCATCATCATAATGAGCTCAGAGTGACCAAGTGTCTGGTCACGGGATCATGCATTACGGTACGAGTAAAGTGACTTGCCGGTAACAAGATTGAACGAGGTATTGGGATACCGACGATCGAATCTCGGGCAAGTAACATATCGATAGACAAAGGGAATAACGTACGGGGTTGATTGAATCCTCGACATCGTGGTTCATCCGATGAGATCATCGTGGAGCATGTGGGAGCCAACATGGGTATCCAGATCCCGCTGTTGGTTATTGACCGGAGAGTCGTCTCGGTCATGTCTGCTTGTCTCCCGAACCCGTAGGGTCTACACACTTAAGGTTCGATTACGCTAGGGTTGTAGGGATATGTATATGCAGTAACCCGAATGTTGTTCGGAGTCCCGGATGAGATCCCGGACGTCACGAGGAGTTCCGGAATGGTCCGGAGGTAAAGATTTATATATGGGAAGTCCTGTTTTGGGCATCGGGACAAGTTTCGGGGTTATCGGTATTGTACCGGGACCACCGGAAGGGTCCCGGGGGTCCACCGGGTGGGTCCACCTGCCCCGGGGGGCCACATGGGCTGTAAGGGGTGCGCCTTGGCCTAATGGGCCAAGGGCACCAGCCCCACATAGGCCCATGCGCCTAGGGTTTAGAAGGGGAAGAGTCCTAGGAGGGTAAGGCACCTCCTAGGTGCCTTGGGGGGGAGGGAAACCCCCCTAGGCCGCCGCACCCCCTAGGAGATTGGATCTCCTAGGGCCGGCCACCCCCCTTGGCACCCCTATATATAGTGGGGTAGAGGAGGGACTTCATACCTGAACGCCTCGGCCTTTGGTTGCCTCCTTCTCCCTCCCCAACACCTCATCAACCTCCATAGTGCTTAGCGAAGCTCTGCCGGAGTACTGCAGCTCCATCAACACCACGCCGTCGTGCTGCTGCTGGTGCCATCTCCCTCAACCTCTCCTCCCTCCCTTGCTGGATCAAGAAGGAGGAGACGTGGCTGTTCCGTACGTGTGTTGAACGCGGAGGTGCCGTCCGTTCGGCGCTGGTCATCGGTGATTTGGATCACGTCGAGTACGACTACATCATCACCGTTTTTTTGAACGCTTCCGCTTGCGATCTACAAAGGTATGTAGATGCATCTAATCACTCGTTGCTAGATGAACTCCTAGATGATCTTGGTGAAACGAGTAGGAAATTTTTTGTTTTCTGCAACGTTCCCCAACAGTGGCATCATGAGCTAGGTCTATGCGTAGTTCTTCTTGCGCGAGTAGAACACAATTTGTTGTGGGCGTAGATTTGTCAACTTTCTTGCCGTTACTAGTCCTTTCTTGCTTCAGCGGTATTGTGGGATGAAGCGGCCCGGACCAACCTTACACGTACGCTTACGTGAGACCGGTTCCACCGACTAACATGCACTAGTTGCATAAGGTGGCTGGCGGGTGTCTGTCTCTCCCACTTTAGTTGGAGCGGAATCGATGAACAGGGTCCTTATGAAGGGTAAATAGAAGTTGACAAATCACGTTGTGGCTTTAACGTAGGTAAGAAAACGTTCTTGCTAGAACCCTAATTCAGCCACGTAAAACTTGCAACAACAATTAGAGGACGCCTAACTTGTTTTTGCAGCAAGTGGTTTGTGATATGATATGGCCAAAGTTGTGATGAATGATGAATGATCTATATGTGATGTATGAGATGTTCATGCTATTGTAATAGGATTCACGACTTGCATGTCGATGAGTATGACAACCGGCAGGAGCCATAGGAGTTGTCTTTATTCTTTTAATGACCTGCGTGTCATCGAGAAACGCCATGTAAATTACTTTACTTTATTGCTAAACGCGTTAGCCATAGTAGTAGAAGTAATAGTTGGCGAGCAACTTCATGGAGACACGATGATGGAGATCATGATGATGGAGATCATGGTGTCAAGCCGGTGACAAGATGATCACGGAGCCCCAAGATGGAGATCAAAGGAGCTATGTGAAAATGGCCATATCATGTCACGTTTATTATTTGATTGCATGTGATGTTTATCATGTTTTGCATCTTGTTTGCTTAGAACAACGGTAGTAAATAAGATGATCCCTCACAATAAAATTCAAGAAGTGTTCCCCCTAACTGTGCACCGTTGCGACAGTTCGCTGTTTCAAAACACCACGTGATGATCGGGTGTTTTATTCAGACGTTCACATACAACGGGTGTAAGACAGATTTACACATGCAAACACTTAGGTTGACTTGACGAGCCTAGCATGTACAGACATGGCCTCGGAACACAGAAGACCGAAAGGTCGAGCATGAGTCGTATAGAAGATACGATCAACATGAAGATGTTCACCGATGTTGACTAGTCCGTCTCACGTGATGATCGGACACGGTCTAGTTTAACTCGGATCATGTAATACTTAGATGACTAGAGGGATGTCTAATCTAAGTGGGAGTTCACTAATAATTTGATTAGTTGAACTTAATTATCATGAACTTAGTCTAAAATCTTTGCAATATGTCTTGTAGATCAAATGGACAACGTAGTCCTCAACTTCAACGCGTTCCTAGAGAAGACTAAGCTGAAAGACGATGGCAGCAACTATACGGACTGGGTCCGGAACCTGAGGATCATCCTCATAGCTGCCAAGAAAGATTATGTCCTACAAGCACCGCTTGGTGACGCACCCGTTCTCCCTGCAGAACAAGATGTTATGAACGCTTGGCAGGCACGTTTCGATGACTACTCCCTCGTTCAGTGCGGCATGCTTTACAGCCTAGAGCCGGGGCTCCAAAAGCGTTTTGAGAGACATGGAGCATATGAGATGTTCGAAGAGCTGAAAATGGTTTTCCAAGCTCATGCCCGGGTCGAGAGATATGAAGTCTCCGACAAATTCTTCAGCTGTAAGATGGAGGAAAACAGTTCTGTCAGTGAGCACATACTCACTATGTCTGGGTTGCATAACCGCTTGACTCAGCTGGGAGTTAATCTCCCGGTTGATGCGGTCATTGACAGAATCCTCGAGTCGCTTCCACCAAGCTACAAGAGCTTTGTGATGAACTTCAATATGCAGGGGATGGAAAAGACCATTCCTGAAGTATTTGCTATGCTGAAATCAGCAGAGGTAGAAGTCAGAAAGGAACATCAAGTGTTGATGGTCAATAAAACCACTAAGTTCAAGAAAGGCAAGGGTAAAAAGAACTTCAAGAAGGACGGCAAGGAGGTTGCCGCGCCCGGCAAGCAAGCTGCTGGGAAGAAGCCAAAGAATGGACCCAAGCCCGAGACTGAGTGCTTTTATTGCAGGGGAAGCGGTCACTGGAAGCGGAACTGCCCTAAGTACTTAGCGGATAAGAAGGCCGGCAAAACCAAAGGTATATGTGATATACATGTAATTGATGTGTACCTTACTAGTGCCCGTAGTGGCTCCTGGGTATTTGATACCGGTGCAGTTGCTCACATTTGTAACTCAAAGCAGGGGCTGTGAATAAGCGGAAACTGGCAAAGGACGAGGTGACGATGCACGTCGGGAATGGTTCCAAGGTCAATGTGATCGCCGTCGGCACGCTACCTCTGCATCTCCCTTCGGGATTAGTTTTAAACCTTAATAATTGTTATTTAGTGCCAGCTTTGAGCATGAACATTGTATCGGGATCTCGTTTAATTCGAGATGGCTACTCTTTTAAATCTGAGAATAATGGTTGTTCCATTTTTATGAGAGATATGTTTTATGGTCATGCTCCTATGGTGAATGGTTTATTCTTTATGAATCTCGAACGTGATGCTACACATGTTCATAATGTGAGTACCAAAAGAAGTAAAGTTGATAATGATAGTCCCACATACTTGTGGCACTGCCGCCTTGGTCACATAGGTGTCAAACGCATGAAGAAGCTCCATGCTGATGGACTTTTAGAGTCTCTTGATTATGAATCATTTGACACGTGCGAACCATGCCTTATGGGTAAAATGACCAAGACTCCGTTCTCAGGAACAATGGAGCGAGCAACCGACTTATTGGAAATCATACATACCGATGTGTGCGGTCCAATGAGTGTTGAGGCTCGCGGTGGCTATCGTTATGTTCTCACCCTCACTGATGATTTAAGTAGGTATGGGTATATCTACTTAATGAAACACAAGTCTGAAACCTTTGAAAAATTCAAGGAATTTCAGAATGAGGTTGAAAATCAACGTGACAGGAAAATCAAGTTTCTACGATCAGATCGTGGAGGAGAATACTTGAGTCACGAGTTTGGGGCACACTTAAGAAAATGTGGAATAGTTTCACAACTCACGCCGCCTGGAACACCTCAGCGTAATGGTGTGTCCGAACGTCGTAATCGCACTCTATTAGATATGGTGCGATCTATGATGTCTCTTACCGATTTACCGCTTTCTTTTTGGGGCTATGCTTTAGAGACTGCCGCATTCACTTTAAATAGGGCTCCGTCGAAATCCGTTGAGACGACACCGTATGAATTATGGTTTGGGAAGAAACCTAAGCTGTCGTTTCTAAAAGTTTGGGGATGCGATGCTTATGTCAAGAAACTTCAACCTGAAAAGCTCGAACCCAAATCGGAAAAATGCGTCTTCATAGGGTACCCAAAAGAAACTATTGGGTACACCTTCTACCTCAGATCCGAAGGCAAGATCTTTGTTGCCAAGAATGGGTCCTTTCTGGAGAAAGAGTTTCTCTCGAAAGAAGGAAGTGGGAGGAAAGTAGAGCTTGATGAAGTATTGCCTCTTGAACCGGAAAATGGCGCAACTCAAGAAAATGTTCCTGAGGTGCCTGCACCGACTAGAGAGGAAGTTAATGATAATGATCAAGATACTTCTGATCAAGCCCCTACTGAAATTCGAAGGTCCACAAGGACACGTTCCGCACCAGAGTGGTACGGCAACCCTGTCTTGGAAATCATGTTGTTAGACAACGGTGAACCTTCGAACTATGAAGAAGCGATGGCGGGACCGGATTCCGACAAATGGCTGGAAGCCATGAAATCCGAGATAGGATCCATGTATGAAAACAAAGTATGGACTTTGACTGACTTGCCCGTTGAGCGGCGAGCCATAGAAAATAAATGGATCTTTAAGAGGAAGACAGACGCGGATGGTAATGTGACCATCTATAAAGCTCGGCTTGTCGCTAAGGGTTATCGACAAGTTCAAGGGGTTGACTACGATGAGACTTTCTCACCGGTAGCGAAGCTGAAGTCCGTCCGAATCATGTTAGCAATTGCCGCATTCTATGATTACGAAATATGGCAAATGGACGTCAAAACGGCATTCCTTAATGGTTTCCTTAAGGAAGAATTGTATATGATGCAGACGGAAGGTTTTGTCGATCCTAGGAATGCTGACAAAGTGTGCAAGCTCCAACGCTCGATTTATGGGCTGGTGCAAGCATCTCGGAGTTGGAACATTCGCTTTGATGATATGATCAAAGCGTTTGGATTTACACAGACTTATGGAGAAGCCTGCGTTTACAAGAAAGTGAGTGGGAGCTCTGTAGCATTTCTCATATTATATGTAGATGACATACTTTTGATGGGAAATGATATAGAACTCTTGGACAGCATCAAGGCCTACTTGAATAAAAGTTTTTCAATGAAGGACCTTGGAGAAGCTGCTTATATATTAGGCATCAAAATCTATAGAGATAGATCGAGACGCCTCATAGGTCTTTCACAAAGCACATACCTTGATAAGATATTGAAAAAGTTCAATATGGATCAATCCAAGAAGGGGTTCTTGCCTGTGTTGCAAGGTATGAAATTGAGCTCAGCTCAATGTCCGACCACGGCAGAAGATATAGAAGAGATGAGCGTCATCCCCTATGCCTCAGCCATAGGTTCTATTATGTATGCCATGCTGTGTACCAGACCTGATGTAAACCTTGCCGTAAGTTTGGTAGGAAGGTACCAAAGTAATCCCGGCAAGGAACACTGGACAGCGGTCAAGAATATCCTGAAGTACCTGAAAAGGACTAAGGAAATGTTTCTCGTTTATGGAGGTGACGAAGAGCTCGTCGTAAAGGGTTACGTCGACGCTAGCTTCGACACAGATCTGGATGACTCTAAGTCACAAACCGGATACGTGTATATTTTGAATGGTGGGACAGTGAGCTGGTGCAGTTGCAAGCAAAGCGTCGTGGCGGGATCTACATGTGAAGCGGAGTACATGGCAGCCTCGGAGGCAGCACATGAAGCAATATGGGTGAAGGAGTTCATCACCGACCTAGGAGTCATACCCAATGCGTCGGGGCCGATCAAGCTCTTCTGTGACAACACTGGAGCTATTGCACTTGCCAAGGAGCCCAGGTTTCACAAGAAGACAAGGCACATCAAGCGTCGCTTCAACTCCATTCGTGAAAATGTTCAAGATGGAGACATAGAGATTTGTAAAGTACATACGGACCTGAATGTAGCAGATCCGTTGACTAAACCTCTCCCTAGAGCAAAACATGATCAACACCAGAATTCCATGGGTGTTCGATTCATCACAATGTAACTAGATTATTGACTCTAGTGCAAGTGGGAGACTGTTGGAAATATGCCCTAGAGGCAATAATAAAAGCATTATTATTATATTTCCTCGTTCATGATAATTGTCTTTATTCATGCTATAATTGTGTTATCCGGAAATCGTAATACATGTGTGAATAACAGACACCAACATGTCCCTAGTGAGCCTCTAGTTGACTAGCTCGTTGATCAACAGATAGTCATGGTTTCCTGACTATGGACACTGGATGTCATTGATAACGAGATCACATCATTGGGAGAATGATGTGATGGACAAGACCCAATCCTAAACATAGCACAAGATCGTATAGTTCGTTTGCTAGAGTTTTCCAATGTCAAAGTATCTTTTCCTTAGACCATGAGATCGTGTAACTCCCGGATACCGTAGGAGTGCTTTGGGTATGCCAAACGTCACAACGTAACTGGGTGACTATAAAGGTAGACTACGGGTATCTCCGAAAGTGTCTGTTGGGTGACATGGATCAAGACTGGGATTTGTCACTCCATATGACGGAGAGGTATCACTGGGCCCACTCGGTAATGCATCATCATAATGAGCTCAGAGTGACCAAGTGTCTGGTCACGGGATCATGCATTACGGTACGAGTAAAGTGACTTGCCGGTAACGAGATTGAACGAGGTATTGGGATACCGACGATCGAATCTCGGGCAAGTAACATATCGATAGACAAAGGGAATAGCGTACGGGGTTGATTGAATCCTCGACATCGTGGTTCATCCGATGAGATCATCATGGAGCATGTGGGAGCCAACATGGGTATCCAGATCCTGCTGTTGGTTATTGACCGGAGAGTCGTCTCGGTCATGTCTGCTTGTCTCCCGAACCCGTAGGGTCTACACACTTAAGGTTCGGTTACGCTAGGGTTGTAGGGATATGTATATGCAGTAACCCGAATGTTGTTCGGAGTCCCGGATGAGATCCCGGACGTCACGAGGAGTTCCGGAATGGTCCGGAGGTAAAGATTTATATATGGGAAGTCCTGTTTTGGGCATCGGGACAAGTTTCGGGGTTATCGGTATTGTACCGGGACCACCGGAAGGGTCCCGGGGGTCCACCGGGTGGGTCCACCTGCCCCGGGGGGCCACATGGGCTGTAAGGGGGTGCGCCTTGGCCTAATGGGCCAAGGGCACCAGCCCCACATAGGCCCATGCGCCTAGGGTTTAGAAGGGGAAGAGTCCTAGGAGGGTAAGGCACCTCCTAGGTGCCTTGGGGGGGAGGGAAACCCCCCTAGGCCGCCGCACCCCCTAGGAGATTGGATCTCCTAGGGCCGGCCACCCCCCCTTGGCACCCCTATATATAGTGGGGGAGAGGAGGGACTTCATACCTGAACGCCTCGGCCTTTGGTTGCCTCCTTCTCCCTCCCCAACACCTCATCAACCTCCATAGTGCTTAGCGAAGCTCTGCCGGAGTACTGCAGCTCCATCAACACCACGCCGTCGTGCTGCTGCTGGTGCCATCTCCCTCAACCTCTCCTCCCTCCCTTGCTGGATCAAGAAGGAGGAGACGTGGCTGTTCCGTACGTGTGTTGAACGCGGAGGTGCCGTCCGTTCGGCGCTGGTCATCGGTGATTTGGATCACGTCGAGTACGACTACATCATCACCGTTTTTTTGAACGCTTCCGCTCGCGATCTACAAAGGTATGTAGATGCATCTAATCACTCGTTGCTAGATGAACTCCTAGATGATCTTGGTGAAACGAGTAGGAAATTTTTTGTTTTCTGCAACGTTCCCCAACATTCTCGGAGGTATCACCGGGTTGTTCCCTGACCGCTATGTTGAGCTCGTGGTCAAGTTGGTTTCTTGTAACCACCCCTTCTCCAAGAATCTCTGCTGGATACCCCTAAGCTAGTTGGTTAAGTTGGACAACAACTTGGAGAGTTGGAAGATAAAATCTTGTCCGACTTAGTTCATTTTAAGGGATATCTTGTATGTATGTTGAAGAAAGATGATATGTTCATCGATTGGTCCCTATGATTAGTTGCTGGACCTATTGTCTTATCAAAACTTTGCTTTGAGTGTGGGCTATCGTCAAATCAAATCAGAACCAACAATACTCATAATGTTGTCTTACTCGTGGTTGTTTCCTTGAGCATACACCATTATATTCTTTGGTTCTGACCAATGCTATCACCTTGTTCACATAATTGTGGTATTCCACTTATATGGAAACCTAGATGAATTGTTGTTGAGCCCATCAGCAACATTTTATCTCCTCCATAATTCATGATGAACATCAGGCTATTGTTTGAAACTTGTGTAAGCATTATCTTCGTGTTCCGTTCATGAAGGATATGCTTGGATGAAAGAAGTGACTTCCTCTAATTCATGTGCAGTTGGTGCAAGTTGCCGCCGTGAATTCGAGAAAGTTAGTTTTGCTTCCTCCGGAATCAGCCCAAGTCAGTCATGCACGTGCGAAGAATTCTGTGGTCTGTTAGACTGATCATCTTTGTTCCATATGAATTTCATAGCACACCTAGCCACTGACTGATTTGTTCAAGGAAAAGGAGTTGCTTTGCAAATACTAGTTCATGCACAATACTTCGATATCCTCGATGATGATTCCCAACCTGAACTCGGTAGTGTTTTATTGTAAGACTACCATGTGATCATGTTTGTCTGGGACAACGTGTTCACATGTTGTAGCAGAACCAGCTCGTGTTTTGGAGCTTGCTATTGTAGTTCATTCCCCGAGAATCTCGCAACGTCATCTCGTCGATTTATGTTGAAAACTTTCATTTTTCTTCCTAGACTCGATGAGTCTGGATTATTCTGACACCAACCAGATCTAAATTTCAGGTAGATATGATGGTTGGACCTTTTCCCAAGAACTATAATATTGGCCTCTCCGTAAGCGGTAAGTGGACGTCGTGGCCAACACACCCAGCCGGAAGACCTACTATTGTAGTATCTTGATTGAGAAAGTTGGCCACCTCCCCATAAGGATTTCATAGGATTTACTCCCTAGTCGTTCCTTATGGATTTTTGTGTTCCCGAAGTCCGACCTTTTACTTGATGTTCTAGATATCAAACCATATCTATGAATGGGTTACAGTAGTACATCAAGGAGAACATTAGAAGCGGAGTGCTAAATGTCTCTTGGTCGATCTTCTAGATTTTGTTCCCCTTGGCCTCGCTAAGGTGAAATCTGAGAAGGTGTTGTCTTCCTTTGCATCTGCATTGTCCATCACTATTCATCATGGTAGTACGTTGTGTTGCCAGGTTCCTTGACACGGATATTGGTAAAACCTTGATGAATATGGAAATGCTCAAGTTCTTGAGAGCACGCGCAAGCGCTAGGTGTTATCATCGGCACTAACTGGGATTGCTCCTAGTTTCTTCGGTTATGCTATAACTTTTCAGTAGTGGACTCACTCTCTTCCGTTGAGCTTCTCCCCAGTTACTAAAATCATCCCTTGTGTTGTTTTCAACAAGATAGTCCACATCATCCATTCTAATCCGGGTATGCCATTCTACCGAACCCCTCCAAATGGTCGCTCGAGAATTGCCTTAGGTTGGTATAAAAGAGTTTCAATGATCTCTGAATCAAAGGTAATTCTTTTTGCCACTTAAGGTAATAATCTACGAATCTCCCTCCTCCAGGATGTCCCGCTGTGGGATCATGGCAACTCAACTCCTCGCTACGTTGACAACCGTTCACCACCCTTTTAAGTGTGGAATTGTTGTCTACCTAGTGAACCCTTGTCATTTGTTCCACTCCATCCCTCTAGATGTGTGTTTTGTGTCTCAGCTCGAGTGGTGTTGCTATGACTCATTCCGCGAGTTGATCCTAAGTTGTTCGATCTTCGAGAAGATCGATCCTTCTAGAGTCTCCTTCTCCTCTCGTTGTAATGTTGGCTGGAGTTCTCAGAGCAAGACGACAAGACAAACATGGTGATTGAATCAACGTTCATTTGAAGTGCAACCTGGATGGTGAAGATTGCGTTAGTTGCGTTTTCCCCTTCATCTTACCCTACGCCTGAATCTTGGGACGAGATTCTTGTTTAGTAGGGGTGAGTTGTCACATCCCTAGTTCTGGTTTGCCTAGTGCTAGCATCTGGTGTTGCATCATGTTTAAATCTCCCAAAAAGTTGAAATGGGGATGTCCAAACCCTAGTACCAAATGGAATTCAAATAGGTTCAACCAAAAAATATTTTCAGTGAGTCCAAATGGCTTTCAAAAATGTTCATCATTTCTAGAAAATGCTAGAACCATAACCAGAGGTGTTGCACATTTTTCCATGACATATTTGGTCACTGAATTAAATCATATGTACTTTGCATTTAGGCATTTAAATGCTCAAATAATTCTGGAAATAAGTATGGGCTATTGGAATTAATCTAAACAGAGCCTATGATTATTTTCAGGATTTTTGAAGGTGTCTAACTATTTTTAATAAAGCCACAAACTTACAGAAAAATAGAAAAACAGAATTTAAAAGGGAGAGAGAAGGACTTACCTGGCAGCCCAGCCAGCCCACCACTATAGCAGCCCAGCCGGGCAAAGCCAGCCCGGCCCACCAGGGGCAGCACTGTCTTCTTCCTCTTGCCAGGAGGAGAAGCAGTTGCGTGCGGCGCGCACAGCCACCCGTGGCCACCTCCTTCCTTCCTGCCTGCCTGGCTCCTCCCCGGTGCTCCTAGACGATGCCACGGAGCACCACGCAGCCCCCCTGGCCCCCTCTCACTCTCTCCCGTGCTCCTCCCCTCCTCTGGCTCTCTCCCTCGCACCACCCGAACGCGCCCACCGCCGCCGACGTGCACCACCGCGGCCACTGCCTCCCCCTCGCTTCTCTGACATGCCCAAGAGCCCCGCCAAGTCTCCCTCGACCTCTCCGTTAAGCCACGAGACACCGGGTGCCCTGCATCATCACCATCGATGTCATCTTCATCCTCGGGTCCGACGATCGCTGCCATGGCTCCAACGCCGTCCAAGCCTTCCCCGAGCTCGCCGACCCCTCCGTTCGATCCACTGTGAGCCCCGTCGCCTTTTCCTTCCTCCTAGAGCTCGTTCCCGCCCTCTACCCGCCTCTTCCGCCGTGCCCGAATCTCACCACCGTCGTGCCATGTCGCTGCCGCGGCCAGAGCTGCCTCCGCCCGCTTTTGAGCGTGTCGCCGTTCTCACCGTGCTCCCAGGAGCCGAACGCATGCACCAGCTCCTCCTGCCGTGCGCCCTAACACCGACCCCGAGCTCACCCGAGCTCCGACGACCGCCAAGGTCATCGCCGTCGACAACTCCGGCCACCCCAGGCCCAACTGCCACCACCACCGGATGCGGGCGTGCGTCCACATCACGTAGATGCCCTCCGCCGGCCGTTTGGTCGCCAGAGACACAAACCCGAGGCTCGCCACCGCGGCTGGCCTCGCCGGCGTCAAGCCGCCGGTGGGTTTGACCCCGCTGACCCGGGGTTGACCTTGTTTGACCCCCCCTAGGGTTCCTGACAAGTGGGCCCAGGGCCCCAGCTAATCCTAGATTAGTTTTTAATTAAGTGTAATTACTCCACTGGCCATTTTAGTTAGTAGTAGCTTAACACTAATTAATTTAGATTAGTTAGTTAGTCACTGACGTGTGGACCCCACACGTCAGGTTTGACCTGGACCCGGCTCCGTTGACCCGCTGATGTCACACTGACATCAGGCTGACGCAGTAAATCATTTTCTGGATTTATTCTTTTAGGAAATTTCAGAAAATAGTATAAACTTCTAAAAATCATAGAAATTCAACCGTAACTCCAAATGAAATAATTTATATACGAAAAATTGTCAGAAAAATCCAATCTATCCATCTGTACCATTTTCATGCATGTTAGAACAACTTATGACTACTGTTTAGGACAATTCAATTAAATGGCATTTAAATAACCACATGTGGAGTTTGAATTCGAATCTTGGATTCAAACCAACTTCATTTAATTTTGAAGTATGCCGAGCAAATAAGGTGGTACCATCATATGTGTGTCAGACTATTATCCTTGGAGTTATTTTGCATTTTATATGAATTATAGGTCGCAACCAGAATGCTCTTGATGTGTCCTCCATTCATAGTTGTGAATCTGCCAGTCCTTCCTCTTCAGCATGGGTTATCTGGAAGAAATATGCTGAATTTTTTCGGCATACTAATCCATGCATCCACAACTCAGAAAAACATATGTTCCTTTGGGTTGTCCCTCTTTAGTTGTCTTCTGACCTCGTCTGTCAATTGATAGTCAGGAGTAGTTATGCATCCGTGTTCATTGATGCCACTACTCTAGTGGTCTGTCAAGCCATTCTATTCCGGAATGACTAGGAGAAACAAACTCCAGTACCTCATCCATATCCAGGATTGGGTCAAAGCAGTTGTATTCCACAGATCAAATGTAATCTAGCTTCTGGTCTGTTCTACCTTGAAGTATTACCTTCTTTATGTCAGGATTGTCATGAGAATTGCACCACCTCTTGTGAATTCTTGACGTAGTGATACTTCTCGCCATCCTTTTTCATTCCTCGGTTCCATGTTGTTGCAGCCGGAGTGCCGACAAGTGAATCGTGATGTGTGAACTCAATACTCCTAGCAACCCCGTTTCTTGGTAGTTAATGGGCGATAACCTCATTCTTAGCATGTTGATTATTGAATCATCACCATTCTAAGATTGATCGTGCTATCTAGTCCTTATTTTTGGTGCACCTTTCGATCAATGAGTTAGGGCTATGCCAATCCCTTGCTTATTTGATCATCTCGTCTTGCCTTGAAAAGCAAGATTGTTCTCGAGCTTAGAAGCATATCGGTGGTTCGTGATTTTCCGAATATCTTCTCGGAGGTATCACCAGGTTGTCACCTGATCGCTATGTTAAGCTCGTGATCAAGTTGGTTTCTCTATGAACCACCCCTTCTCCAAGAATCTGTGTTGGATACCCTGAGCTAGTTGGTTAAGCTAAACAACAACTTGGAGGGTTGGAAGATAAAGGCTTACCTGACTTAGCTCATTTCCAAGGGATATTTTGTATGTGTGTTGAAGAAAGATGGTATTTTCATCTATTGACCCTCGTGATCAGTTTATGGACCTATCATCTTACCCAATCTTTGATTTGAGTATGGGCTATCGTCAAATCAAATCAGAACCAATGATATTTGTAATGTTGTCTTACTCGTGGTTGTTTCCTCGAGCATACACCATTATATCTTTTGGGTCTGACCAATGCTATCACCTGTTCACATAATTATGGAATTCCATCTTCATGGAAACCTGGATGAATTGTTGTTGAGCCCATCAGCAACATTGTTACCTTCTCCATGATTTGTGTTGAACATCCAGTTAGTATTGGAAAACTTTATAAGCATTATCTTCATGTCCCGTTCATGAAGCATATGCTTGGATGAAAAGAAGTGACTCCCTCTAATTCATGTGCATCAGATGCAAGTTGCCGCCGTGAATTTGAGAAAGCATGTTTTTACCTCCTCTGGAATCATCCCAAGTCAGTTATGCACGTGCGAAGTATTCCGTGGTCTGTTAGACTGATCATCTTCATTCCATATGAATTCCCTAGCACACCAAGCCACTAACTAATTTATTCCAGAAAATAGTATAAACTTCTAAAATTCATATAAATTCAACCGTAACTACAAATAATATAAATTATATATGAAAAATGATCAGAAAAATCCAATCTATCCATCTGTACCATTTTCATGCATGTTAGAAAAACTTATGACTATTGTTTAGGACAAATGAAATGAATGGCATTTGAGATGTCATATATGGAGTTTGAATTTGAATCTTAGATTCAAACCAACTCCATTTAACCTGCTACTATTTGCATTAGCTCAAACCACAGCATATTGCCATGTCATGATCATGCATCATATTGTGCATTGCATTGATTGTGTTTCTTCTTTGTTTGTCGGTGCTTGTCCCCTCTCAGTAGACGTGTACCGATGATGTGTTCGATGACACCGATGAAGAACTATACTATCTTCAGAAGTGCCAGGCAAGCAAAACCTCCTTGTTCATTCCGATACAATCCCACTCTCTCGCTCCTGCTCTCTTTTACTGCATTAGGACAACACCGATTCAACTGTTACATGCTGCGGTAGTTGAACCCCTTTTCCTCTGCATGACCTGTCATTGCCACAATAAATAGATGAAACCCACTAGCATGAGTAGGAGTTGTTTGAGCCCTGATGTGCCTACTCATTCATGTTTGTTTGTCATGCCTGCTACTGCTTAGAGTTGAGTCAGGTCTGATTCATCGGGGATGAATTGGAAGTGTGTGAACATGTCCTACTGTGTGTGAGCTAAGTGTGTGAACACGATTTGGTAAAGGTAGCGGTGAGAGGCCATGTAGGAGTACATGGTGGGTTGTCTCATTGAGGCCGTCCTTAGGAACTGAGTTCTGTGTTTGTGATCCATGAACAGTTACTACCACACATTGGGTTCCGTTAACTCGACCCCTCTCGACTTATTAATCAACATGGTCTCTGTCCAGGAGTTGCAACTAGTTTCTGGTGTTTGTAGGTTGTGTTAGTAGTCTACCAAGTGGCACCCGGTACAGGTGGGCTTGGGACAGACTAGGCACCATGGCACGGTGTACCAAGCGTAGATCCACCCGTCGAGGTGGGCTTGGGAACCCTGCACACATCGTTTGGGGCCGTGAGCGACACCCCGGCCGGATCTCCTTGCGGATGGAACTCGAATAGGCAATAAACCTGGACGAGAGACTTGTGTGGTTAGTCAGGTCGTGGCCGACACCCTCGCTGGGCTTCCGCTTGAAGGTTGCCGTGTACATGTCGTGTAAACGGCGGTAAGTGATGAGAGCATGTGTGAAGAAGTACACCCCTGCAGGGTTAATATGATCTATTCGAATAGCCGTGTCCGCGGTAAAGGACTTCTGGGTTGCCTGTACAGTTCATAGACAAGTGAAAGTGGATACACTAAAATATGCAAGATAAGCGTGAGTGCTATGGATGGCGCTCTCGTAGGGAGACGGGAGCGGATCCATAGTGGTGTATTGATATGGTGAATATGTGGACTCGTGTGCGCCACCGAGTCAAAGCTGGTTTGCTGCAGTCAAACCCCACCACCCCTTTGTTGATAATGATGCATATGTAGTTACTTCTGATGTAAGTCTTGCTGGGTACATTTGTACTCATGTTTTCCTATTTTATGTTTTTGCAGAGACTTCCGTCTCACTAGTAGTTCTGCATGGACTTCGACGTTTAGCTTGTTACCTCAGCTACGATCTTGTGCCCACGGCAGGATCTGGTAGATAGTCAGGCTTCTCAGCCTTTTTCATTTGTAGATGTCTGTACTCAGACATGTTAAAGTTCCGCTTGTGCTTTGACTTGTATGCTCTGATTGTTGGGTCATGAGACCCATGTTTGTAATATCTCGCTCCTCAGAGCCTATTGAATAAAATACTTGAGTTGTAGAGTCATGTTGTGATGCCATGTTGTATTTGCACATATCAAGCATATTGTGTGTATGATTTGAAATGCTTGATATGTGTGGGATCTGACTATCTAGTTGTTTATCCTTGGTAGCCTCTCTTACCGGGAAATGTCTCCTAGTGCTTCCACTGAGCCCTGGTAGCTTGCTACTGCTCCAGAACACTTAGGTTGGCCGGCATGTGTCCTTCTTCGTTCCTGTGTCTGTCCCTTTGGGGAAATGTCACGCGGTGTCTACCGGAGTCCTGTTAGCCTGCTACAGCCCGGTTTATCGGAGTCCTGCTAGCCTAGTTGCTACAGCCCGGATTCACTCGCTGATGACCGACACGTTCGTTGTTGGGTCATGTATGCCTGTCTCTGTAAGTTAGTGCCACTTTGGGTTCACGACTAGCCATGTCAGCCCGGGTTCTTTGTCATATGGATGCTAGCGGCACTATCATATACGTGAGCCAAAAGGCGCAAACGGTCCCGGGCCTGGTAAGGCGACAGTCGTGGGAATACCGTGCGTGAGGCTGCAAAGTGATATGAGGTGTTACATGCTAGATCGATGTGGCATAGGATCGGGGTCCTGACAGCTACCCTCTGATACCAAAGCTGTCAGGACCCTGATCCTATGTCAGGACCCCGATCCATAGCACTCACGCTTATCTTGCGCATTTTAGAGTATCCACTTTCACTTGTCTATGAACTGTACAGGCAACCCAGAAGTCCTTTACCGCGGACACGGCTATTCGAATAGATAATGTTAACCCTACAGGGGTGTACTTCTTCACACATGCTCTCACCACTTACCGCCGTTTACACGACATGTACTCGGCAACCTTCAAGCGGAAGCCTAGCGAGGGTGTCGGCCATGACCTGACTAACCACACAAGTCTCTCGTCTAGGTTTATCGCCTATTCAGGTTCCATCCGCAAGGAGATCCGGCCGGGGTGTCGCTCACGGCCCTAAACGATGTGTGCAGGGTTCCCCAAGCCCACCATCCGGGTCCCACTTGGTACACCGGGCCACTATGCCTAGTCTGTCCCAAGCCCACCTGTACCGGGTGCCACTTGGTAGACTACTAACACTACCTACAAACACCAGAAACTAGTTGCAACTCCTGGACAGAGATCAAGTTGATTAATAAGTCGAGAGAGCTTGGAGGGCCCGGAGCCCAATGTGTGGTAGTAGCTGTTCATAGATCACAAACACAGAACTCAGTTCCTAAGGATGGCTTCAATGAGACAACCCACCATGTACTCCTACATGGCCTCTCACCGCTACCTTTACCAAATCGTGTTCACACACTTATCTCAGACATAGTAGGACATGTTCACACACCTCCAATTCATCCCCGATGAATCAGACCTGACTCAACTCTAAGCAGTAGCAGGCATGACAAACAAGCATGAATGAGTAGGCACATCAGGGCTCAAACAACTCCCACTCATGCTAGTGGGTTTCATCTATTTACTGTGGCAATGACAGGTCATGCATAGGAAAGGGGTTCAACTACCGCAGCATGTAACAGTTGAATCGTTGTTGTCCTAATGCAATAAAAGAGACCAGGAGCGAGAGAGTGGGATTATATCGGAATGAACAAGGGTTTTTTGCTTGCCTGGCACTTCTGAAGATAGTATAGCTCTTCATCAGTGTCATCGAACTCATCGTCGGAACATACGTCTACTGAGGGGGAACAACCACCGGCAACATAGAAAGAACACAATCAATGCAATGCAACAATATGATGCATGATCATGACATGGCAAAATTCTGTGGTTTAAGCTAATGCAACTAGCTGCAAGTTAAATGGAGTTGGTTTGAATCCAAGATTCAAATTCAAACTCCATAAGTGAGGGTTTAAATGCCATCTAATTGAATTGTCCTAAATAGTGGTCATAAGTTGTTCTAATATGCATGAAAACGGTACAGATGGATAGATTGGATTTTTCTAATCATTTTTCATATGTAATTTATTTCATTCTGAGTTACGGTTGATTTTATATGATTTTTAGAAGTTTTGGATATTTTCTGGAATAAATAAATCATTTAAGATTTATTTAAATTCCAGAAGAGTTACTGCGTCAGCATGACATCACTGTGATGTCAGCGGTCAACAGGGCCGGTCCAGGTCAAACTGACCAGTGGGTCCCGCGTGCCAGTGTCATTAGTCTAACTAATTTTTTAGTTAGTCCTAATCCTAACATAATTAGCAGGCGGGTCCCATTTGTCATAGACCCAGAGAGGTCAAACTGGGCCCACCCGGGTCAACCCGGTCAGCGGGGTCAAACCTGCCGGCGTTGAGCCGCCGACGAGGCTGAGACGGCGGAGAGCGTCGGAAACATTGCCCCGGCCAGGTTCGATGCGCGGGTGGGTGCTACGAGTAGCTGGCGGTGTGGTGCATCCAACGGTGACGGTGGTTGGTGCTGGGGTGGCCGGGAACGACGATGGCGTCGAGCCGGGCGGCGGCCGGAGCTCGGGCGAGACGCGACCAAGAGCTATGGGGCACGGAAAGGCGAGCTGGGGCGTGCTACGGGCTCGTGGGGAGGCATTGAGTGCAGTGGTGTGATCTACGGCGAGCTTCAGTAGCCGTAGCCACGGTGGCGACATGGCCGGCGGTGAAGAGCTCTCGGGCTCGTTGCAAACGGTGGCTAGAGAGGAAGGTAGAGCACGAGGAGAGGGGGAAACAATGGCGGAGCTCATAGCGGTTGCAGAGGTGGCCTCGGCGTGCTCGGGGAAGCACCAAGCGAGCGGGGCGGCGAGAGGGATCTCCGGCGGACCGAGGTTGAAGAAGACGGCGGGGACGATGATTCGGAGCTTCTGGCGTCGCTTGGATCGGAGCAGAAGGTCTAGGGCGACGAGGCAGAGCTCTTGAGGCGGTCAAGGAAGCAAGGGGGAGGCGGTGGCCGCGGTGGTGCACGTCGGCGGCGGCGGGCGCGTTCGGGTGGTGCGAGGGAGAGAGCCAGAGGAGGGGAGGAGCACGGGAGAGAGTGAGAGCGGTTCAGGGGGGTGCGTGGTGTCGTCCAGAAGATCGGGGAGGCCAGGCAGGCAGGGAGGAGCTGGCGCGGCTTACCTGCGGGCCGGGCACGCAGCTGCCTCTCCTCCTGGCAAGAGGAAGAAGACAGTGCTGCCCCTGGTGGGCCGGGCTGGCTTTGCCCGGCTGGGCTGCTACAGTGGTGGGCTGGCTGGGCTGCCAGGTAAGTGGCCCAGGTAAAATTCTCTCTCTCTCTTCTCTATTTTGTTCTGTTTTCTTCGGTTAGGCTATAATTTTTCAGCAGTGGGCTCACTCTCTACTGTTAAGCTTCTCCTCAATTACCAGAATCATTCCCAGCATTTGCATTTTGTTCCCAGCTTGCACCGCCAATGTGCCATTCTACCATGGGTCCCATCCATTTCCGGTGATAAGCAAAATCGTCCACTGCGTTGTCTTCAACAAGTTAATGCACCTTTATGACTTCATAAAATGGGTTTGCATTTCAATCTTTGGTTCATATGGACTCATTTCAATCTGTTCTAGCTTGCATTATCCCAAAACACATTCATTTTGCCATGTCATGATCATGCATCATATTGTGCATTGCCTTGATTGTATTTCTTCTTTGTTGCCGGTATCTGTCCCCTGTCAATAGACGCGTTTCGACGATGTGATCAATGACACCAATGAAGAACTATACTATCTTCAGAAGTGCCAGGCAAGCAAAACCTCCTTGTTCATTCCGATACAATCCCACTCTCTCGCTCCTGCTCTCTTTTACTGCATTAGGACAACACCGATTCAACTGTTACATGCTGCGGTAGTTGAACCCCTTTTCCTCTGCATGACCTGTCATTGCCACAATAAATAGATGAAACCCACTAGCATGAGTAGGAGTTGTTTGAGCCCTGATGTGCCTACTCATTCATGTTTGTTTGTCATGCCTGCTACTGCTTAGAGTTGAGTCAGGTCTGATTCATCGGGGATGAATTGGAGGTGTGTGAACATGTCCTACTATGTGTGAGATAAGTGTGTGAACATGATTTGGTAAAGGTAGCGGTGAGAGGCCATGTAGGAGTACATGGTGGGTTGTCTCATTGAAGTCGTCCTCAGGAACTGAGTTCTGTGTTTGTGATCCATGAACAGGTACTACCACGCATTGGAATGCTTAAGTGCCCCTCTCGACTTATTAATCAACTCGATCTCTGTCAAGGAGTTGCAACTAGTTTATGGTGTTTGTAGGTTGTGTTAGTAGTCTACCAAGTGGCACCCGGTATAGGTGGGCTTGGGACAGACTAGGTACCGTGGCATGGTGTACCAAGCATAGATCCACCCGTTGAGGTGGGCTTGGGAACCCTACACACATTGTTTGGGGCCGTGTGCGACACCCCGGACGGATCTCCTTGTGGATGGAACCCGAATAGGCGATAAACCTAGATGAGAGACTTGCGTGGTTAGTCAGGTCGTGGCCGACACCCTCGCTGGGCTTCCGCTTGAAGGTTGCCGAGTACATGTTGTGTAAATGGCGGTAAGTGGTGAGAGCGTGTGTGAAGAAGTACACCCTTGCAGGGTTAATATGACCTATTCGAATAGCCGTGTCCGCGGTAAAGGACTTCTGGGTTGTCTGTACAGTTCATAGACAAGTGAAAGTGGATACTCTAAAATACGCAAGATAAGCGTGAGTGCTATGGATGGCGTTCTCGTAGGGAGACGTGAGCGGATCCATAGTGGTGTATTGATATGGTGAATATGTGGACTCGTGTGCGCCACCTCAAAAGAGTTACTTGCAGTCGTAGTTCAGGATAGCCACCGAGTCAAAGCTGGCTTGCTGCAGTTAAACTCCACCACCCCCTTTGTTGATAATGATTCATATGTAGTTAGATCTGATGTAAGTCTTGCTGGGTACATTTGTACTCACGTTGCTTAATTTATGTTTTTGCAGAGAGACTTCAGTCTCGCTAGTAGTTCCACGTGGACTTCAATGTTTAGCTTGTTACCTCAGCTACGATCTTGTGCCCTCAGCATGATCTCGTAGATAGTCAGGCTTCTCAGCCTTTTTCATTTGTAGATGTCTGTACTCACACATGTTAAGCTTCCACTTGTGCTTCGACTTGTATGCTCTAAATGTTGGGTCATGAGACCCATGTTTGTAATATATCGCTCCTCGGAGCCTATTGAATAAAATACTTGAGTTGTAGAGTCATGTTGTGATGCCATGTTGTATTTGCACATATCGAGCATATTGTGTGTATGTTATTGAAATGCTTGGTATGTGTGGGATCTGACTATCTAGTTGTTTATCCTTGGTAGCCTCTCTTACCGGGAAATGTCTCCTAGTGCTTCCACTGAGCCTTGGTAGCTTGCTACTGCTCCGGAACACTTAGGCTGGCCGGCATGTGTCCTTCTTCGTTCCTGTGTCTGTCCCTTCGGGGAAATGTCATGCGGTGTCTACCGGAGTCCTGTTAGCCTGCTACAGCCCGATTTACCAGAGTCCTGCTAGCCCAGTTGCTACAGCCCGGATTCACTCGCTGATGACAGACATGTTCATTGCTGGGTCATGTATGCCTGTTCCTGTAAGTTAGTGCCACTTTGGGTTCACGACTAGCCATGTCAGCCCGGGTTCTTTGTCATATGGATGCTAGCGATACTATCATATACGTGAGCCAAAAGGCGCAAACGGTCCTGGGCCTGGTAAGGCGACACCCGTGGGAATACCGTGCGTGAGGCTGCAAAGTGATATGAGGTGTTACATGCTAGATCGGTGTGGCATAGGATCGGGGTCTTGACAGCTCTGGTACCAAAGCTGTCAGGACCCCGATCCTAAGTCACACCGATCTAGCATGTAACACATCATATCACTTTGCGGCCTCATGCACAGTATTCCCACGGGTGCCACCTTACCTGGCCCGGGACCGTTTGTGCCTTTTGGCTCACGTATATGATAGTGCCTCTAGCATCCATATGACAAAGAACCCGGGATGACATGGCTAGTCGTGAACCCAAAGTGGCACTAACTTATAGGGACAGGCATACATGACCCAGCAACGAACGTGTTGGTCATCAGCGAGTGAATCCGGGCTGTAGCAACTGGGCTAGCAGGACTCCGGTAAACCGGGCTGTAGCAGGCTAACAGGACTCCGATAGACACCGCGTGACATTTCCCCAAAGGGACAAACACATGAACTAAGAAGGACACATGCCGGCCAGCCTAAGTGTTCCGGAGCAGTAGCAAGCTACCAAGGCTCAGTGGAAGCACTAGGAGACATTTCCCGGTAAGAGAGGCTACCAAGGATAAACAACTAGATAGTCAGATCCCACACATATCAAGCATTTCAAATCATACACACAATATGCTCGATATGTGTAAATACAACATGGCATCACAACATAACTCTACGACTCAAAGTATTCATTCAATAGGCTCCGAGGAGCGAGATATTACAAACATGAGTCTCATGACCCAACATTCAGAGCATACAAGTCAAAACACAAGCGGAAGCTTAACATGTCTGAGTACAGACAACTACAAATGAAAAAGGCTGAGAAGCCTGACTAACTACCAGATCCTGCTGAGGGCACAAGATCGTAGCTGAGATAACATGCTAAACGTTGAAGTCCACACAGAACTACTAGTGAGACTGAAGTCTCTCTGCAAAAACATAAAATAGGCAAACGTGAGTACAAATGTACCCAGCAAGACTTACATCAGAACTAACTACATATGCATCATTATCAACAAAGGGGGTGGTGGAGTTTAACTGCAGCAAGCCAGCTTTGACTCAGTGGCTATTCTGAACTACGACTACAAGTAACTCTTTTGAGGTGGCGCACACGAGTCCACATATTCACCATATCAATACACCACTATGGATCCGCTCCCGTCTCCCTACGAGAACGCCATCCATAGCACTCACGCTTATCTTGCGTATTTTAGAGTATCCACTTTCACTTATCTATGAACTGTATAGGCAACCCAGAAGTCCTTTACCGCGGACACGGCTATTCAAATAGATGATGTTAACCCTGCAGGGGTGTACTTCTTCACACACGCTCTCGCCACTTACCGCCATTTACACGACATGTACTCGGCAACCTTCAAGCAGAAGCCCAGCGAGGTTGTCGGCCACGACCTGACTAACCACACAAGTCTCTCGTCCAGGTTTATTGCCTATTCGGGTTCCATCCGCAAGGAGATCCGGCCGGGGTGTCGCTCACGGCCCCAAACGATGTGTGCAGGGTTCCCAAGCCCACCTCGACGGATGGATCTATGCTTGGTACACCGTGCCACGGTGCCTAGTCTGTCCCAAGTGCACCTGTACCTGGTGCCACTTGGTAGACTACTAACACAACCTACAAACACCAGAAACTAGTTGCAACTCCTGGACAGAGATCAAGTTGATTAATAAGTCGAGAGGGGCACTTAAGCATTCCAATGCGTGGTAGTAGCTGTTCATGGATGACAAACACAGAACTCAGTTCCTGAGGACGGCTGCAATGAGACAACCCACCATGTACTCCTACATGGCCTCTCACCGCTACCTTTACCAAATCGTGTTCACACACTTAGCTCTCAACAGTACGACATGTTCACACACCTCTGATTCATCCTCGATGAATCAGACCTGACTCAACTCTAAGAAGTAGCAGGCATGACAAACAAACATGAATGAGTAGGCACATCAGGGCTCAAACAACTCCTACTCATGCTAGTGGGTTTCATCTATTTACTATTGCAATGACATGTCATGCAGAGGAAAAGGGGTTCAACTACCGCAGCAAGTAACAAATGAATCGTTGTTGTCCTAATGCATTAAAAGAGAGCAGGAGCGAGAGAGTAGGATTGTATCGGAATGAACAAGGAGGTTTTGCTTGCCTGGCACTTCTGAAGATAGCATTGAGTCTTCATCAGTGTCAACGATCACAACGTCGGAACATCATCTACCGAGAGGGGACAAGCACCGACAAACAAGGAAGAACACAATCAATGCAATGCAACAATATGATGCATGATCATGACATGGCAATATGCTGTGGTTTATGCTAATGCAACTAAAACCAGATTAAATGAAGTTGGTTTGAATCCAAGATTCAAATTCAAACTCCATATGTGCTTATTTAAATGCCAATTATGAAAATTGTCATATACAGCAACCTTAGGTTGTTTAAACATGCATGAAAATGGGACAGATGGATAGATTGGATTTTTTTGATCATTTTTCATATATAAATTATTTCATTTGGAGTTACAATTGAATTTCTATGAATTTTAGAAGTTTATACTATTTTCTGGAATTTCCTGGTTATTTTAAATTAGACTAAAACCAGAAAATAGTTTACTGCGTCAGGATGACATCATGCTGATGTCAGCAGGTCAACGGGCGGCCCAGGTCAAACTGACCAGTGGACCGCATGTCAGTTACTAACCTAACTAATTGGGTTAATTAGCGTTTTAACTTAATCTAACCTGGATTAATTAGGTGGGCTGGTCCCGCATGTCAGTGACCCAGGGGGAGGTCAAACCCCTGGTTAGTGGGTCAAACCCGCCGGCGTTTAGCCGCCGGCGGCAGCAGACGCGGCGGGGCACTGGGGAACGGGCTGTGGTGCCCCGTTCCCAGCGTGGTTGGGCTCATTCGAGAGCCCAGACCAGCGCATGTCCGGTGGTGGAGGCAGCCGGGCCTGGGGTGGCCGGAGGCGACAGCGAGGAGCTCGGCCGCGGCGGCCGGAGCATGGCCAGGTGCGCACGGGGTGCTGCAGGGCACAGCGGGAGCTGCAGGCGGCGGCTTTGATCTTCTGGGAGGCTCCTGAGCGCGATGACACGCGCGGGCGTGAGCTGCGGTGGCTCTGGCCGCGACGGTGAGGATCCACGGTGACGCGACCGCTCGGGTCCGGTGGTTGGCACGGCTACGGCGCGCGAGTGACAAAACCGAGAGAGGGAAACGGCGACAGGGCTCACAGTGGATCCGGAGGAGGCGTCAGCGAGCTCGTGGGAGGTCCAGCGCGGGCAGAACGGCGACGATGATCTCGGGCGGCCGGAGGTGAAGACGACGGCGATGGCGGCTCCACAGGGCGTCCGGAGACGCACGGCTTGACGGAGAAGATGAGGACGACGGCGCGGAGCTCTTGGTCACGACGGAGGGGCGAGGACGTGGCTGTGGCCGTGGCGAACGCATCGGTGGCGATGGTGGCGTTCGGCCATGGCTGCGGGCAAGCGAGGGGGAGGGAGAGAGCCAGGAAAGAGGGTAGGGGGGAAGGATAGAGGGTGTCGAGGCATCTCCAGTCGCGGGGACAGGGAGGAGGATGAGCCTCCAGCGCGAAGCAGGAGGTGGCATCGACGCGCGCGTGCGTCAACACGCCTCTGCCTACTGGCAGAGGTTGAAGACGGTGGGGCTTCTGGTGGGCTTGGCCAGTTGGCTGGGCTACCAAGTGGGCTGCGCAGCAGTAGGTCCAGGTAAGTTACAGGTAAGCTCTCTTTCTCTCTTTTATTCTGTTTATCTATTTTTCTGTAAGTTTGTGGCTTTTCTAAAAATACTTAGGCATACTCAAAAATCACCAAACTGCTCATGGCCACTGTTTGGAATATATCCAACATGGAACATTTCAGTTTAGGATTATTTGGACATTTTAAATATTTTATAGTATTTAAATGCCCAAATTCAAATAGAGTACGATTTAATTCAGTGACCCAATGTTGTCCTAAAAAAATGTGAACCAATTTTTCCAGAGGTTCAAACCCAGGACAAAAATGATGGACATTTTAGAAGGGCATTTCAGGTTCATTGAAAAAGATTTTAGTAAACCCTAGTTGTCTTAGGGAGGGTGCTGGGGGTTCTGTCATCCCCATTTCAACTTTCTGTGAAAAGTAAACATGATGCAACACCAGATGCTAGCACTAGGCATGGTCAGAACTAGGGATGTGACAACTCACCCCCACTAAACAAGAATCTCGTCCCGAGATTCAAGCGTAGGGTAAGATGAAGGGGAACGCAAACTAACATAATCGTCACGATCCAGGGTGCACTTCATAAGAACGTTGATTCGATCACCATCTTTGTCTCGACGTCTTGCTCTGAGATCTCCATCTAACATGACAACGAGAGGAAAGGGACAACTCCAGAAGAATTGATCTTCTCGAAGATCAATCAACTTAGGATCAACTCACAGAGTGAGTCATAGCAACATCTCTCGAGCTGAGGCACGAAGCATACATCTAGAGGAATGGAGTAGAATAGGTGACGAAGGTTCACTAGGTAGACAACAATTCCACACTTAAGAGGGTGGTGAATGGTTGTCAACGTAGCGAGGAGTTGAATTGCCATGATACCATAACGAGACATTTTGGAGGAGGTGACTCGTGGTATCATCCCTGAAGTGGCAAAAAGAATTACCTTTGAAATAGAGATCATTGAGACTTGAGGGAGTTCCGGACTAGGGGGTGTCCGGATAGCCGAACTATCATCATCGGCCGGACTCCAAGACTATGAAGATAGAAGATTGAAGACTTCTTCCCGTGTCCGGATGGGACTTTCCTTGGTGTGGAAGGCAAGCTTGGCGATACGGATATGTAGATTTCCTACCATTGTAACCGACTCTGTGTAACCCTAGCCCTCTCCGGTGTCTATATAAACCAGATGGCTTTAGTCCTTAGGACGAACAACAATCATACCATAGGCTAGCTTCTAGGGTTTAGCCTCCTTGATCTCGTGGTAGATCCACTCTTGTAACACACATCATCAATATTAATCAAGCAGGACGTAGGGTTTTACCTCCATCAAGAGGGCCCGAACCTGGGTAAAACATCGTGTCCCTTGTCTCCTGTTACCATCCGCCTAGACGCACAGTTCGGGACCCCCTACCCGAGATCCGCCGGTTTTGACACCGACATTGGTGCTTTCATTGAGAGTTCCTCTGTGTCGTCACCGATAGGCTCGATGGCTTCTTCGACCATCATCAACGACGCAGTCCAGGGTGAGACCTTTCTCCCCGGACAGATCTTCGTATTCGGCGGCTTCGCACTGCGAGCCAATTCGCTTGGCCATCTGGAGCAGATCGAAAGCTACGCCCCTGGCCGTCAGGTCAGGTTTGGAAGTTTGAACTTCACGGCTGACATTCGCGGGGACTTGATCCTCGATGGATTTGAGCCATAGCCGAGCGTGTCGCACTGTCACGGCGAGCATGATTTAGCTCTGCAGCCGGACAGTACCCTGGAGGCCGCACTCGAACTTGCTCCGATCTTTAAGTCGGAGCCGGCTGCGCAGATCGAGGACAGATGGCTAGACACCGTCTCGGAAGCTGCAACCTCTATGATGATAGAGCCGAACACTGACCTTGTCCCTCATAAAGCTCGTGACTCCGAGGTGCCCGACTCCTTGCCGGACTCCGAACCTCCCGTGCCCCCTCTGATCGAATCCGATTGGGCGCCGATCATGGAGTTCACCACAACGGACATCTTTCAACACTCACCTTTCAACGACATCCTGAGTTCGCTAAAGTATCTCTCGTTGTCAGGAGAGCCCTGGCCGGACTACGGCCAGGACGGTTGGGATGCGGACGACGAAGAAATTCAAAGCCCACCCACCACCCACTTGGCAGCCGCTGTCGATGATCTAACCGACATGCTAGACTACGACTCCGAAGACATCGACGGTATGGACGACGATGCCGGAGACGAACAAGAACCAGCGCCTACCGGGCACTGGAAAGCCACCTCATCATATGACATATACATGGTGGATATCCCAAAGGATGGGAATGGCGAAGGAACAGAGGAGGATGACCCCTCCAAGAAACAGCGCAAGCACCGGCGTCAGCGGCGCCGCTCTAAATCCCGCCATAGCAAGAATGAAGATTCTGGCACCGGAGATAACAATACACCGGACAGTGCCGAAGACAACCCACTCCAGCAAGATCCAGCACAGGAGGATGGAGACGCCAACCCTCATGAGAGAGCGGCAGAAGAAGAGGTAGAGGATTATATGCCTCCCTCCGGAGACGAAGCAAGCCTCGACGACGATGAATTCGTCATGCCTGAGGATCCCGTCAAGAGCGTTTTAAACGCAGGCTTATGGCCACGGCGAACAGCCTCAAGAAAAAGCAGCAACAGCTTAGAGCTGATCAAGATCTGCTAGCCGACAGATGGACTGAAGTCCTCGCGGCCGAAGAGCATGAGCTCGAACGCCCCTCCAAAAGCTACCCTAAATGCAAGCTGCTCCCCCGATTAGAGGGGGAAGCGTATGAACCCGCATCACCAGGAGACAATACGGCTGACCGACCACCCCGTGGTCGCGACAGAGAGGCCTCTAGGCCCTTCACTAGACCCGTACCCTGGCACCGCCCGAAAAGCACAAGACCACAGGGGAACGCTCCGGACTTGCGAGATATATTGGAGGATAAGGCAAGACAATCAAGATCGATCTCTGGATCGCGTGGGCGCCCCACGGTACGTGACGACAACCGTCGCGCCGGACACAGTAAGTCCGGCCGGGCCGAACAAAATAGACAAAGCTCTTTTGAGCTCCGTCGTGATATCGCCCAGTACAGAGGCACCGCACACCCACTATGCTTCACAGATGGAGTAATGGATCATCAAATCCCCGAAGGGTTTAAACCCGTGAATATGGAATCTTACGATGGCACAACAGACCCCGCGGTTTGGATCGAAGACTATCTTCTTCACATCCACATGGCCCGCGGTGACGATCTTCACGCCATCAAATATCTCCCCCTCAAGCTTAAAGGACCAGCCCGGCATTGGCTTAACAGCCTGCCAGCAGAGTCAATTGGGAGTTGGGAAGACCTGGAAGCCGCATTCCTCGATAAATTCCAAGGCACGTATGTGCGACCACCAGACGCTGATGACCTAAGCCACATAATTGAGCAGCCAGACGAATCGGCCAGACAATTCTGGACACGGTTCTTAACAAAGAAAAACCAAATCGTCGACTGTCCGGATGCGGAGGCCCTTGCAGCCTTCAAGCATAACATCCGCGACGAGTGGCTTGCCCGGCACCTGGGACAGGAAAAGCCGAAATCCATGGCAGACCTTACATCACTCATGACCCGCTTGTGCACGGGTGAGGACAGCTGGCTAGCACGCAGCAACAACCTCAACAAAAATTCTGGCAGTCCGGATTTCAAGGATCGGAATGGCAGGTCGCGTCGTAACAAAAGCAAACGCCGCATCAACGGCGACAATAGTGAGGATATGGCAGTCAATGCCGGATTCAGAGGCTCCAAACCCGGTCAGCAGAAAAAGCCATTCAAAAGAACTGCTCTGGGTCCGTCCAATTTGGACCGAATACTCGACCGCTTGTGCCAGATACACGACACCCCCGAAAAGCCAGCCAACCACACCAATAGGGACTGTTGGGTATTCAAGCAGGAAGGCAAGTTAATTGCCGAAAACAATGACAAGGGGCTGCATAGCGATGACGGGGAAGAGACCCGACCGCTGAACAATAGAGGGAAGAAGGGTTTCCCCCCACAAGTGCGGACGGTGAACATGATATACGCAACGCACATACCCAAAAGGGAGCGGAAGCGTGCACTCAGGGATGTATACGCGACGGAGCCAGTCGCCCGAAGTTCAATCCATGGTCCTCCTGCCTGATCACTTTTGACCGAAGGGACCACCCCACCAGCATCCGCCACGGCGGATTCGCCGCATTGGTCTTAGACCCAATCGTCGATGGATTTCACCTCACCAGAGTCCTGATGGACGGCGGCAGCAGCCTGAACCTGCTCTATCAGGATACAGTGCACAAAATGGGCATAGACCCCTCAAGGATTAAACCTACCAAGACGACCTTTAAAGGCGTCATACCAGGTGTAGAAGCCAATTGTACAGGCTCAGTTACACTGGAAGTGGTCTTCGGATCCCCGGATAACTTCCGAAGCGAGGAGTTAATCTTCGACATAGTCCCGTTCCGCAGCGGCTATCATGCCTTGCTCGGATGTACCGCGTTTGCAAAGTTCAACGCGGTGCCGCACTACGCATACCTCAAGCTCAAGATGCCAGGCCCTAGAGGAGTCATCACGGTCAACGGAAACAATGAACGTTCTCTCCGAACGGAGGAACATACAGCGGCTCTCGCGGCAGAAGTACAATGCAGCCTCTTAAGGCAATTCTCGAGTCCGGCCGTTAAGCGGCCGGACATAGCTAAGCGCGCCCAGAGTAACCTACAACAAGACCACCTGGCACGTTCCGAGCACGCATAGCAATGCGGCCCCAACCCCAACCCCTGCAAAACATCCAAACAGGTCCTTCGCGTACACCATTACGCTCTGAAGATACCATGGGCATGGGGAGAGGGGCACGACCACAATAAGCCCAGACTGCGGCTCAACCACACCAGGGGCTCTCAAGTGTGTCGTTCTTTTTTTCTTTTTCCACCTTTTATTTTTTACCTACAGGACTCCGTTCGTCAGAGGCCCTGTCCGGCAGCAGACCTGCCAAAATCACGATGCAACAGCCAGGGAAGGATCAAAGGCTACAACGAATATACAGGTGGTCTCCATTACGAGCATTTTGTTACACCAGTCCGCAGCCTACCCCTGGAGGAGGACATGTTTAACAGTCCCATCCCTTGCTTATCGCACTATTTGTATCGTTCTGCATTCATAGCAGCACTTATTGAATAAAACAATGCAGCACCTTTTTGCTTATAATTGCATTTCTTTTTCATACATATGTTCATTTACGACATATCGCATCCGTACACTTTGGTACGGTTAAAACACACCAGGGGCTTATGGTTCCCGCATCATGGTGTGACAAGTCCAAACACTTTCACAAGTGCGGCACCCCGAACTTATAGCATTATATGCATTGGCTCCGAATCATGTCTTGGGTCAATAGTTGGGTTTGCCCGGCTCCCATGTTTTGGTACCTTACGTTCCGTTGTATCGGCTAAGGTAGCACTGGGAGAACCACTACGATTACGCCCCAGTTGAGCTGGGTTAACGCCTCAGTGGAGAAAGCTAAAACTGACCGTCATGATGAGGCGAGAGCCGGTCGCTGTTCGAGAGGTTTTTACGAGTCCTTAAAGACTTATGCCACTTAGAGCGAGGAGCCGGATCTTGTCCGGCCCAGGCGTGGATAGCGCCCCAAATTCGGCCTTCCAAAGACTAGGGGCTTCGCCGAAATTTAAAATTATAGAATTCTATGGCTAAGTGAGAGTGTTCAAGCATTATAAGTTTGGTTGCCTTGTTCGCTGTGTTGAGCGCCTCCCTAGATGGACCCAAAAATGGGAACAAGAGTGCTTAAGTTTATCCCGAACACCCCAGCACTCATGGCATGGGGGCTGAAGCCGACGACTTGCCATCTCTCAGATTTGATAAACAGCCACACATAAGGTAATATTTTAAATTAATAAGCGTTGCTTAGCGCATATGAACTAAGTTTTCAGCGCACAGGATAACAAAATGCGATTCTACTCAAAAATTACATCTTTGGAGCACTCCCCGCAATAGTGCGTGCGCCCTTCAGCACACTCTTATAATACATCTCGGGCGTGCGATGCTCCTTGCCCTCTGGTGGCGGGTCCGTCACAAGCTTCTGAGCATCCATCTTGCCCCAGTGCACCTTTGCGCGGGCAAGGGCCCGACGGGCACCCTCAATACAGGCGGAGTGCTTGATGACTTCAACCCACGGGCACGCATCCACCAGCCGCCACACCAAGCCGAAGTAGCTCCCAGGCATGGGCTCCTTAGGCCACAGCCGAACTATGAGGCCCTTCATGCCCTGTTCGGCCGCCTTGTGGAGCTCGACCAACTGCTTCAGCTGGTCGCTAAGGGGCACCGGATGTCCAGCCTCAGCATACTGAGACCAGAAGACCTTCTCCGTCGAGCTCCCCTCCTCGGCCCGGTAGAATGCGGCAGCATCGGACACGCTGCGAGGAAGATCTGCGAACGCTCCTGGAGAGCTCCGAATTCGGGTAAGCAATAGGTAATTAACACTCACATGCTTACTTTGCATGAAAAATGCCTTACTCGCTGCTATTTCTTCACCGCCTCAATCTCCTGGAGGGCCTTGTAGGCTTCGGCCTTAGCGGCTTTGGCACTCTCAAGAGCCGTTGCAAGCTCAGACTCTCGAGTCTTCGAGTCACGCTCCAGGCTCTCATGTTTTCTCACGAGATCCTGGAGCTCATGCTGTACCTCCGCCACCCGCGCCTCCTGTTTCTCTCGCTCGGTGCGCTCTGCGGCCGCATTTTGTTCGGCCGCAGCCACCGCCTCTTTCAGGGTCGCCACCTCGTTAGTGGCCCCTGCAATACCCGCGTTATCCTTGTCATTCTTTTTGCAACCAAAATCCTTTTCTGTAAGGTACAATTTTCATAAGGTGTTACTCACCTTCCTTGTCCTTGAGCTGCCTCTTGGCATGGCCGAGCTCGTTCTCGGACCGCTCGAGGCTTTCCTTCAAAGTATTGACCTCCGCAGTCAGTGCGGCAGAGGTCAGCAGTGCAGCCTGCAATCCCATATTGACATATTTTTTATAACTCCTGCGTATATCTTTTTAGATCCTTAGTCCGGCTTTTCTTTCCGAACACCGAACCGAGCATCAGGGGCTACTGTCTATGTGGTACCATTTTATACATATTGAAATTCTTACCTCAAAGCCTGTTAGAAGGATGCTGCAGGCTTCGGTCAGCCCGCTCTTGGCGAGCTGCACCTTCTGAATCACCGCACTCATAACAGTGCGGTGTTCCTCTTTGATGGAGGCGCCATTGAGCGCCTCCAGCAAGTTATCCGGCACCTCCGGTTGGACGGAGGCAGCCGGCGTCATGGTCTTGCCCTTCTTGCGAAGGGGTCGCCCGCCGGACTCCGGAGCCACTGTGGGTTCCGGGGCCGAGTCCGGTGAAAAGTCCGGGAGGTTGTCCTACGACACCTCCGGGGCCCTCTCCTCCTGGTGGGTCCCTTCTTGGGATCCCACCTCGGCATCGTCCGCATCACTTGGGGTGGAGGCCGTCGGAAGGGAATCCATATCCGACGCACCTAAGGACCCGCTCGACGAGGCAGGAAGATCATCCTTAGGCGGACTGTAGGGTTGTATGCGGCATTAGAAAGACATTATGTGGCGAAAAATAAAAACCTTGAAGTTATTCGGGAGTCCGGATACTTACGATCTCGCCAGGGGCTTGGCCCTTGGAGGCTAGTCCTCGTCGTCGTCACTGTCGTTGGCGGAGCAGTCCGGGGGAAGAGTTTTTCCCTTCTTGGACCCCTCGGCCTCCCTTGTTGGGGAGGCCTTCCTTTTCTTCCCTCCCCCCGCTGGGGGAGAGGCTTTCTTCTTCTCCTCCTCGCCTTGGTGGGAGGAGTCGGCCTCGGATTCATCATCCGATAACACCTGAAAACGGGAACTCTTCCGAGTCCCCGTGGCCTTCTTCTTGGCCTTCTTCTCCAGCACCACGTGGGGTGCCGGAGCCAGCAGCCCCGTTAGGCGGGCATCTGCTAGGTCCTCTGGCAATGGGGCCGGACAGATAGTCCGTTCGGCCTTCGCCAGCCAGTCCTGTCAAAGGTAAAGGGAGTTTAGATCCCGCATAGAGTCAAACTATGGAAAACAAGTGGCAAAATCACTTACCTCGTCAGCTGGACGCTGCGAGCGGAATCCGCGATCTTTGGTAGCGGATGCGGGAGCCTCGGCGCCTTTGAACAACACCTTCCAGACATCTTCGTACGTAGTGTCGAAGAGCCCGCTCAGAGTCTGGTGCTGCGCCGGATCGAACTCCCACATGTTGAAGCCCCGTCGTTGGCACGGGAGAATCCGGCAGATGAGCTTGACCTGGACTATGTTGACAAGCTTGAGCTTCTTGTCCACCAGCTTCTGGATACAGGCTTGGAGTCCGGTCAGCTCCTCCGAATCCCCCCAGATCCAGCCTCTCTCTTTCCAGGAGGTGAGCCATGTAGGGATGACGGATCTGAATTCGGGGGCCGCTGCCCCATCAGGGTCACGCGGCTCGGTGATGTAGAACCACCCCGATTGCCACCCTTGATGGTTTCCACGAAAGTGCCCTCCAGCCACGTAACGTGGGACATCCTGCCCACCATGGCGCCTCCGCACTCGGCTTGGCTGCCCTTCACAACCTTAGGCTTGACACTGAAGGTCTTGAGCCACAAGCCGAAGTGGGGCTGGATGCAGAGGAAGGCCTCGCACACGACGATAAACACCGAGATGTTGAGGATGAAATTCGGGGCCAGATCATGGAAATCCAGGCCGTAGTAGAACATGAGCCCCCGGACAAAGGGATGAAGTGGGAAGCCCAGTCCACGGAGGAAATGGGGAAGAAATACTACCCTCTCATGGGGCCTGGGGGTGGGGATGAGCTCTCCCTCGTTGGGGAGCCGATGCGCGATGTCGCTGGACAAATATCCGGCGTCGCGCAGCTTCTGGATCTGCCCCTCCGTGACGGAGGAGGCCATCCACTTGCCTCCCACTCCGGACATAGTTGGAGAAGGTTGAGGTGAGAAGTGCGGACTTGGGCGCTGGAGCTCGAGTTCGCGGAGATGGATAAGCCAAGGAGGAAGAAGGCGTAGGTAAAGGGGTTGGATCTTTATCCCCTTATATGGGCGGACAGAAACATGTGTCCCCACCGGCCTGGTAAAACTCGCTTATCTCCCAAGCGTCACAATCAATGGCGTAGTTGGGTTGCCCACGACCGTATTGATGGGAATCCCGGAATAAGGGGAACACGATCTCTGCTTCGACAAGACGTGCCAAGGAAACCGCCTAGCTAAACGCGCGGAGGTGGAACAATAAAAACAATTCGAGTAAAGGCTTGGTAATGGTGTGACGTCACGCCACAAAATACGTCAGCAGATTGAACTTGTGTAATATTATTCTCTCTACGGTGGTATGTGGAATTTATTTTGCAGAGCCGGACACTATCCTGGTGTTCACAATCTTCTATAAATTATTCGGAGGAAGAACCTGCCTTGCAATGCCTAAGACAACATGCGCGCCGGACTCGTCGTCATTGAAGCCTGGTTCAGGGGCTACTAAGGGAGTTCTAGACTAGGGGGTGTCCGGATAGCCGAACTATCATCATCGGCCGGACTCCAAGACTATGAAGATAGAAGATTGAAGACTTCGTCCCATGTCCGGATGGGACTTTCCTTGGTGTGGAAGGCAAGCTTGGCGATACGGATATGTAGATTTCCTACCGTTGTAACCGACTCTGTGTAACCCTAGCCCTCTCCGGTGTCTATATAAACTGGATGGCTTTAGTCCTTAGGACGAACAACAATCATACCATAGGCTAGCTTCTAGGGTTTAGCCTCCTTGATCTCGTGGTAGATCCACTCTTGTAACACACATCATCAATATTAATCAAGCAGGACGTAGGGTTTTACCTCCATCAAGAGGGCCCGAACCTGGGTAAAACATCGTGTCCCTTGTCTCCTGTTACCATCCGCCTAGACGCACAGTTCGGGACCCCCTACCCGAGATCCGCCGGTTTTGACACTGACAAGACTCTTTATACCAACCTAAGGCAATTCACAATTGATCGTTTGAATGAATTCGAAAGAATGGCATACTCAGTTTGGAAAGGAAACTAGAGTTATAAGACAATTGGCAAACGGAAGGCACATCCCGATTGATACCGGGAATATAACCTAGTGTGTGAGCATGCTCTCAAGAACTTGAGAATTTCCATATTCATCATGGTTTTACCAACATCCGTGCTGAGGATCCTGGCAACACATCATACTACCATGATGAACAACGATGGATGATGCAGATGCAAAGGAGGATAACACTTTCTCAGATTTCACCTTAGCGAGGCCAAGGAATCAAAATCTGGAAGATCGACCGAGAGACATTTAGCACTCCGCTTCTAATGTTCTCCTTGATGTACTAGCGTAACCCCAAAATCCAATCTATCCATCTGTGGAGTTACTACCTAAAATTTAATCACTCGCTAATATGATGTCTCGATATAATTGTTCTGCACGACCTATAATTTTCACAAGGTTATTTGATTCATCTGTTACTTGCTGCGGTAGCTGAACCCCTTTATCCTTTGCATGACCTGTCATTGCCACAGTAAATAGATGAAACCCACTAGTATGAGTAGGAGTTGTTTGAGCCCTGATGTGCCTACTCATTCATGCTTGTTTGTCATGCCTGCTACTGCTTAGAGTTGAGTCAGGTCTGATTCATCGGGAATGAATCGGAGGTGTGTAAACATGTCCTACTATGTGTGAGCTAAGTGTGTGAACACGATTTGGTAAAGGTAGCGGTGAGAGGCCATGTAGGAGTACATGGTGGGTTGTCTCATTGAAACCGTCCTCAGGAACTGAGTTCTGTGTTTGTGATCCATGAACAGTTACTGCCACACATTTGGTTCCGGTAACTCGACCCCTCTCGACTTATTAATCAACATGATCTCTGTCCAGGAGTTGCAACTAGTTTTTGGTGTTGTAGGTAGTGTTAGTAGTCTACCAAGTGGCACCCGGTATAGGTGGGCTTGGGACAGACTAGGCACCGTGGCACGATGTACCAAGCGTAGATCCACCCGTCAAGGTGGGCTTGGGAACCCTGCTCACATCGTTTGGGGCCTTGAGCGACACCCCAGCCGGATCTCCTTGCCGATGGAACCCGAATAGGCGATAAACCTGGACGAGAGACTTGTGTGGTTAGTCAGGTCATGGCCGACACCCTCGCTGGGCTTCCGCTTGAAGGTTGCCGAGTACATGTCGTGTAAACAGCGGTAAGTGGTGAGAGCGTGTGTGAAGAAGTACACCCCTGCAGGGTTAACATCATCTATTCGAATAGCCGTGTCCACGGTAAAGGACTTCTGGTTGCCTGTACAGTTCTTAGACAAGTGAAAGTGGATACTCTAAAATACGCAAGATAAGCGTGAGTGCTATGGATGGCGTTCTCGTAGGGAGACGGGAGCGGATCCATAGTGGTGTATTGATATGGTGAATATGTGGACTCGTGTGCGCCACCTCAAAAGAGTTACTTGCAGTCGTAGTTCAGGTTAGCCACTGAGTCAAAGCTGGCTTGCTACAGTTAAACCCCACCATCCCCTTTGTTGATAATGGTGCATATGTAGTTAGTTCTGATGTAAGTCTTGCTGGGTACATTTGTACTCACGTTGCTTAATTTATGTATTTGCAGAGAGACTTCAGTCTCGCTAGTAGTTCCGTGTGGACTTCGACGTTTAGCTTGTTACCTCAGCTACGATCTTGTGCCCTCAGCAGGATCTGGTAGATAGACAGGCATTTCAGCCTTTTTCATTTGTAGATGTCTGTACTCAGACATGTTAAGCTTCCGCTTGTGCTTGACTCGCGTGCTCTGAATGCTGGGTCATGAGACCCATGTTTGTAATATCTCGCTCCTCGGAGCCTATTGAATAAATACTTTGAGTCATAGAGTCATGTTGTGATGCCATGTTGTATTTGCACATATGAGCATATTGTGTGTATGTTATTGAAATGCTTGGTATGTGTGGGATTTGACTATCTAGTTGTTTATCCTTGGTAGCCTCTCTTACCGGGAAATGTCTCCTAGTGCTTCCACTGAGCCCCGGAAGCTTGCTACTGCTCCGAAACACTTAGGCTGGCCGGCATGTGTCCTTCTTCGTTCCTGTGTCTGTCCCTTCGGGGAAATGTCACACAGTGTCTACCGGAGTCCTGTTAGCCTGCTACAGCTCGGATTCTCCGGAGTCCTGCTAGCCCAGTTGCTACAGCCCGGATTCACTCGCTGATGACCGACACGTTCGTTGCTGGGTCATGTATGCCTATCCCTGTAAGTTAGTGCCACTTTGGGTTTACGACTAGCCATGTCAGCCTGGGTTCTTTGTCATATGGATGCTAGCAACACTATCATATACGTGAGCCAAAAGGCGCAAACGGTCCCGGGCCTGGTAAGGCAACACCTGTGGGAATACCACGCATGAGGCCGCAAAGTGATATGATGTGTTACATGCTAGATCGGTGTGGCAGGGATCATATAGATCGTATGCCGGTAGTTTACTTCTAAAAATCATATAAATTCAACCGTAACTCAGAATGAAATAAGTTATATATGAAAAATGATCAGAAAAATCCAATCTATCCATTTGTACTATTTTCATGCATGTTAGAACAACTTATAGCTGCTGTTTAGGCCAAATCATATAATGTCATTTAAACCTTCACATATGGAGTTTAAATTTGAACCTAGGGTTCAAACCAACTTCATTTAAATTGTTGCTAGTTGCATTAGCTCAAACCACAGCATATTGCCATGTCATGATCATGCATCATATTGTTGCATTGCATTGATTGTGTTCTTCCTTGTTTGCCGGTATTTGTTCCCTCTCAATAGACGTGTACCGACGATGTGATCGATGACACCGATGAAGAACTATACTATCTTCAGAAGTGCTAGGCAAGCAAAACCTCCTTGTTCATTCCGATACAATCCTACTCTCTCGCTCCTGCTCTCTTTTAATGCATTAGAACAACACCGATTCATCTGTTACTTGCTGCAGTAGTTGAACCCCTTTTCCTCTGCATGACTTGTCATTGCCACAGTAAATAGATGAAACCCACTAGCATGAGTAGGAGTTGTTTGAGCCCTGATGTGCCTACTCATTCATGTTTGTTTGTCATGCCTACTACTGCTTAGAGTTGAGTCAGGTCTGATTCATCGGGGATGAATCAGAGGTGTGTGAACATGTCGTACTATTGAGAGCTAAGTGTGTGAACACGATTTGGTAAAGGTAGCGGTGAGAGGCCATGTAGGAGTACATGGTGGGTTGTCTCATTGCAGCCGTCCTCAGGAATTGAGTTCTCTGTTTTTGATCCATGAACAGCTACTACCACACATTGGAATGCTTAAGTGCCCCTCTCGACTTATTAATAAACCTGATCTTTGTCCAGGAGTTGCAACTAGTTTCTGGTGTTTGTAGGTTGTGTTAGTAGTCTACCAAGTGGCACCCGGTACATGTGGGCTTGGGGCAGACTAGGCACCATGGCATGGTGTACCAACCGTAGATCCACCCGTCGAGGTGGGCTTGGGAACCCTGCACACATCGTTAGGGGCCGTGAGAGACACCCCGGCCGGATCTCCTTGCGGATGGAACCCGAATAGGCGATAAACCTGGACGGGAGATTTGTGTGGTTAGTCAGGTCGTGGCCGACACCCTCGCTGGGCTTCTGCTTGAAGGTTGCCGAGTACATGTCGTGTAAACGGCAGTAAGTGGTGAGAGCGTGTGTGAAGAAGTACACCCCTACAGGGTTAATATGATCTATTCGAATAGCCGTGTCCGCGGTAAAGGACTTCTGGGTTGGCTGTACAGTTCATAGACAAGTGAAAGTGGATACTCTAAAATGCGCAAGATAAGCGTGAGTGCTATGGATGGCGTTCTCGTAGGGAGACGGGAGCGGACAAAAGAGTTACTTGTAGTCGTAGTTCAGGATAGCCACCGAGTCAAAGCTGGCTTGCTGCAGTTAAACCCCACCACCCCTTTGTTAATAATGGTGCATATGTAGTTAGCTCTGATGTAAGTCTTGCTGGGTACATTTGTACTCACATTGCTTAATTTATGTTTTTGCAGAGAGACTTCAGTCTCCCTAGTAGTTCCACGTGGACTTCGATGTTTAGCTTGTTACCTCAGCTACGATCTTGTGCTTTGACTTGTATGCTCTGAATGTTGGGTCATGAGACCCATGTTTGTAATATATCGCTCCTCGGAGCCTATTGAATAAAATACTTGAGTTGTAGAGTCATGTTGTGATGCCATGTTGTATTTGCACATATCGAGCATATTGTGTGTATGATATTGAAATGCTTGGTATGTGTGTGATCTGACAATCTAGTTGTTTATCCTTGGTAGCCTCTCTTACCAGGAAATGTCTCCTAGTGCTTCCACTGAGCCTTGGTAGCTTGCTACTGCTCCGGAACACTTAGGCTGACCGGCATGTGTCCTTCTTCGTTCCTGTGTCTGTCCCTTCGGGGAAATGTCACATGGTGTATACCAGAGTCCTGTTAGCCTGCTACAGCCCGGTTTACCAGAGTCCTGCTAGCCCAGCTGCTACAGACCGGATTCACTCGCTGATGACCGACACGTTCATTGCTGGGTCATGTATGCCTGTCCCTATAAGTTAGTGCCACTTTGGGTTTACGACTAGTCATGTCAGCCCGGGTTCTTTGTCATATGGATGCTAGTGACACTATCATATACGTGAGCCAAAAGGCGCAAACGGTCCCGGGCCTGGTAAGACGACACCCGTGGGAATAACGTGCGTGAGGTCGCAAAGTGATATGAGGTGTTACATGCTAGACCGGTGTGGCATAGGATCGGGGTCCTGACAGCTTTGGTAAGTGACTTAGGATCGGGGTCCTGACACTGCCTTTTTAAGGAGGTAGTTAGGTCTGCTCACAGGCCGCCTACGCAATATGCAGGAGTGCAAAGGGCGATGGGTCCAAGACCCCTACGCACTTAGGATGTAGACTGGTGTGCTAGCCTCTCTGTTGAGCCTAGGTAGGACCGCGGTGTGTTGATCGGTCGAGGGTGGTCATGACCTGATGGTGTGTCCGGCCGGAGTTAATCGAGCGTGTTAGGTAAGTTGGTGCACCCCTGCAGAGAAGTATTATCTATTCGAATAGCCGGGTCCATGGTAACGGGCGCACGGAGTTGTGTCCCGATCAATACAACTAGAACTGGATACTAAATGCTGAGGCATGTAATGGATATGTGGCTCCGAGATTGCTTTCCCGTAGGGAGTCGGGGAAGGATCTCTGGGCGTTATTTCTACAACATGTTTTTTAAATATAAAATGCTATTCTATACTCTTCTGAATATTGCAAGATGCTTGGAGCTGCTTGAAGATGCTAGTCTTCAATAGGCTAGGCTTTCCCCTTCTCTTCTGGCATTCTGCAGTTTAGTCCACAGATACTACCCATTTCATTGATACCGATGCATATGTACTATAGATCCTTGCTTGTGAGTACTTTGGATGAGTAATCACGGTTGCTTTGCTCCCCTTTTTCCTGCTCTTTTCATTCTTCCCGGACGCTACAACCAACTGGTGGAGCCCAGGAGGCAGCGACACCACTGGCGACTACTACTACACCGAGGGTGCCTACTTCTACGTGGAGGCCGCCAACGACCAGGAGTAGTTAGGAGGCTCCCAGGTAGGAGGCCTTGTCTTTTCGATCGTTGCTACTTTTGTGCTAGCCTTCTTAAGGAAAACTTGTTTAACTTATGTCTGTACGCATATATTGTTGCTTCCGTTGACTCTTGTGTATTCAAGCTTATGTATTTGAGCCCTTGAGACGCTTGGCTTGTAATATAAAGCTTGTATTATTTTAATGTGTGTCTAGGGTTGTGTTGTGATATCTTCCCGTGAGTCCTTGATCTTGATCGTACACATTTGCATGTATGATTAGTGTACAATTGAATCGGGGGCGTCACAAGTTGGTATCAGAGCCGACTGCCTGTAGGAATCCCCCTTTCCAACTCGTTGGCCGAAGTTGAGTCTAGCATGTGAAAAATGTTTTACTAACTTGGCTATGTGGCTTACGGGCCCACGTCGCCATTGGGTGGTATTAGGATTTTCTATTCCTTGTCTTTACTCTTGAACTCTGACCTCTCTTCTACTCGGGTTAAATGATTTTGCTAAAAATCTAACTTTAGGTTCTCGAAATACTTTCTCCCGGAGAGCGCCTCACTCCAGATGATCGCTTGCTGCACCAGAAGATTCCGAGGATACTCTCTGAAGATTCTCTCGAGACTCTTTTGGAATCCCGTACCACTGATATATCCCTATGGATAAATACATACACATGTCGTTCTTACTTTCATTCCCAGCTGCTCTTGTTATTACAAGATGCATCGAATTGTTCTCAGACTTTCTAAGAATCCCTTGTGACACTACTTTACAGGTCTTTGCCGCATGAATACCTCTATGAATAACTCCTCGCACTCATCGAGTATCCGCTCATCCCCAGTTGATTCATGTGTTTTACAAAATACTTCGTAATGCTATCTACTCTTCCGAGAATCCTCTATAGCTTACCGTGTTTGAAATTCTTCTTGTCTGCTTGCATTATGGTTGCGTTCCATATGTCTAGAAATATTCATTAGTATCCTTTGTTATCATCATTTTGAACTTTTGATTAGATATATTTATGAATGCTCGCAATCATCCCTCGAACTAGAATTCGTTCTTCCGGCTCAGACATCATTCCGGATATGAGTTGGTTCTCGCCAATCAAATTGCTGCCAAATTGTGCTCCTAAGTCTATTCAACTTATCCATCCTTGATCAGAGCGTCTGCTTCCGATCCTTCATATTGGAAATCATAATTCCTTTGTTATCTAAGCATTAAATTATTTAGATGTTATATAAATTGATGCCTTTGCATTCTTTCTTCTTTTGTCCGACTACCATTACTCGCATCAGATCATTTGTTGTCTGCTAGACCCTTTTGTGGATTATTATCCGACCATTCCTGCATATTATCAGAACCTTGAGTTCTTCCCTCGATACATAATGGATTTGGTAAATTGTATCCCCTGCTCTTGTCAACCATGCTCTACTTCTGTGCTTGAGTTAATTACTCGTAAAGTTTGTGGTATATGCTCCTAAGATTCCTCGATGGGTTGAACCTATGTCCTCCATAATCCGTGTGAAGCCGAAGATTATGCGAGTTATATCTACTGGTGTTTCGTCGGATAAATTTTCAACTCTACAACTTCTTCAAAAGCGAGAAGTGAATGGAAGGGTATGCATTGGAGAAGTGGGAGTCGACCTTGAACTTTGCATTCATGCCCATGGACACGATGTAGATCTTATCACATAATCTTCTCATAACCTTGTTATAAGTTCACCTTATATTTGGGCTTTGGTCAGTTGCAATCGTGGTTCCGACCATATTTTCTCCTTGATTCCATTTCTCAGACAAGTTAAAGCACTTGTCTTCTACAGATCAATACATCTCCGCAACCTCTACTTTGATCTTCTTTCGAGTATTACCTTCCGGTATCTCGAGAATATCAAAGAACTGTGTTGCTTCCTATGAGTCTTCCTCTAGTATTGCTTCTCACTGATTTCAAACTTTTCCTCGGGTTCTGAGTTATTAGTCACTCGAGAAGATCGATAAATGAATCAATTCCGCACTCTGATTCAGTAACTCTAAGTAATTTTTGTTGCTTATGAGTTTAATAATCCTTCAAGTCATTCCTAGCCTGGTCGGCTATATCATTATCATGCAAAATTTTAACTGTGCTACCTGGTCCTTCCTCGTCATATCATTTCGCCTTGAACATCAAGCTTGATTTAGAGTTTGTGTCATGCCCGTGGTTCCAATATCCTTTCGTTTCATCATCCCTTTGACTTGGTGTCATCACAGATGGATTACATCTCCATGAAATCTCTCGACGAATGTGTCGTGATCATCATCAACATTCTGAGCTCTTTCAGGATATCAGTTGAATTCATGATGAGAAATATCATCCTTGCCCCTCAATGATTTGTGTTATCATCGACAACATTCTTACCTTCCCTCCCCCCCAACACAAACCTGTTCATATTATTTTGGGAATACATCCTTTTGGACATGTTGATGGATTGTTGCTGAACCCATCAGCCACATCCTCATCTTTTCCTTGGTGAATTGTGTGACTTATTTTATAAGTTGTCTTCGATGGATCCTTTGTGTTTCCAAAGTCCGACCTTTACCCGCTGACCATGTCGAAGCTATCCCGAAGCATGTCTGTGGTACTCTGAATATCACAAGAACATTGGAAGCGCCATGGTAAATCTTTCTTGATCAACTATCCAAACATTGTTGTATGGTTAAACATTTCTGCTTGCTGTCCCGTCATGGATGGGAAAGATATACTCTTGATACTCGAGTATAAACACATTTTCCTTTCCATTGATCTGATTAATATACCAATCACATTTTTGTTTCCATTGTTTTGTTTAACCTTTCTTGTAATCTAACTAATCTGAGCAGTGATAATTCCATCCTTATGCAAACACCTTGGTGTACAACTTTGTCAGTAAGAACCTGTTATATTGTTGATAACATTCCGATAACCACCAGTGGACGAGAACTTTGCCTATTGGTCCGCCTCGTTTTAACGAGTAGGAAAATGGTTCTTTTTGTCTCTCGCCCTTGGTATCGACGTTGTTGCCAACATAACTGATAGGATATCCTCTCACATGCCTTGCTACCATAACCATGCAAGATGTCATCACTCTTTCTATTTTTAACCCTCATGGTGGGCCCATAACCCATAGTTCCACAGGATCGAAACCTGACCCTCTATACATCCTTGTTTCCAAAGATTATTCATCATGCTTGGTTTCCTATGCAATTCACGAGCCACCTTCCGAGGGATCATCAATTCTGGTATCAGATGCAATACTTATTCTCGTTGCTCTGAACCCCACTCACACCTTGTTTCAGGCATCGAACGATTGCCTATTCACTTGAAACTTCTTATTGTACCTTCTTACTCAGCTCGCAATGTTTTTCATTGTTCAACTCGAGAGATACTCATGTGTTCACTCATGGGATAACCCCCAGAAGATGACCCCTTATAGCATCCTATCATTGTCGAGGTACCCCTTACCTATTCGAAAGTATGATGGAGTTACTGAAGAAAGGATGAGGACTTCATCATGATGCCTTGATGCAACGAATTGAAGACATCAACGTTATGGATCAACCTCTTCGATGAGAGCAACAAGAATAAGAAGAATCATTAAAATTTCATAACCAATTCCTTTCCCCTTACTCCACCTCTTAAATCTCGGGATGAGATTTCTTGTAGTGGAGGAGATTTGTAACACCCCAGTGTCATGCTACAGTAACCCTATGGTATTAAGATAACCATTGTACTAAACAGTGCTTGATCACCTTTGATTCAAATATACATTGAAATTTACACTTTCAAATCAAATTCAATTTGCAAGTGAAATATGGAGTTGCTGCAAAATAGTTCATCTTTTACCCACAATTCCATAACATTTAATTGTTAAGGAATACAACATCACCTCAAATCCAAGATGGACTATAGCAATTTAAAATAGTGCCAAATCAGCAAATTAATTGCTTTTCCATTTATGCAAAATTCTAACAGCTGCAATTAGATTCCAAACTTTTTATGGCGGTGCTCAATATTTCTTTGTATTTGTTTTGGCCAGTGGCATATCTTTGCAAAGTCATTTGAGACTAAAAGAAAATGCAAAAGCTACTAAAACAGAAAAACAGAAAAGAAAAATACTAAAGACCTACTATGCTAATGGGCCGAAAGTGGCCACAGTGCACGCAACCCAGCCCACCATCGGCCTTTCCCGGCAGAGGAGGTGCGTGGCGCACATCCACGACGGCCATGGCCATGCATAGCCTACACGTCCCCCTCCCACGTCCTATAACTATGTCCATAGAAACCCTAGCCCCCATCTCGCTCAGCCCCCTCTTGATCCCCCTTCGCCCCCTTCCTCTGTGGCTCGAAATCGAGCTCGGAGAACTCAAGGTCACCGCTACCTCGCCCTCATTACTGCGGCCACTATCATCGCCAACGTGGCGGGACACGTCCAGGAGGATCGTCCCGCTCGGCTTTGTCCGTTCTGGGCATTGGAGCAAGGAGGGGAACTCCGTATATGGCGTCAGCATCATCTTATTCGTCTGGACGTCGCAATCTCGTCGCCGCCGCCTCTCTAGTCCACCCCCGGCCTCCCCAACCTCACCTTCGTGCTCGTGGTGAGCATCTCTCGAGACCATCCCGTTTCCCCTCTTCGATTCAGCGTCGTCGACCCGCGCCTCCTGTCGCCACCATGGCCGAACCTCCGGAGCTCCGCCTGCGCGCGTACTCACCCACTCCTTGCCGCGCCTTTGGCCTTACCTCTAGCCACGCCCATCCACGCTCGCACCCACCTCTGCCTGCTGCTGTGCTACTATCTTCGGTTGTTACTGCGTTGCTGTTGCCGTTGCCGTGTATTGCTGCTTCTGTCGCCACCGCCTGCAGGTGTCCCCCGCGTGCGCCCCGCCTGCCCCACTCACTGGCCGCGTCCGCCCCAGCCCCGTGCCCCCATGCCCACGTGCAACCCCACCCAACGCGCCCCTATTGGCGCCCTCATGTGCGCGCGCCCTTGTGAGGCCTCCCTGTCACTGCTACTCTGTACTGTAGTTGCTGCTAACACTGCCTGCTGCCGCTACCACGCGCGCATTCGCCTGTCCGCGAGTGCGCCCCGCTGCACTCGTCACATGCTGACCATGGCAAGCACAGCCAAGGCATAACCACCGCACGTTTTAGGCCAGGGCTAATTAGATTAAATATTAAGTACTGTTAGTGTTGTCTTACTACTAATAGTCACTGATGCTGGGCCCCGCTGCCTAAATAAGATAACTAAAATCATCTAATTGAAGTAAAGACTATGACGCACGGGATCCGCTTACACTATTCATTTGTTGACCAGTCAAATTTTGACTAGGTCAATCTAACCCTTCTGGTCCCATTGTTATACACACGGGCTAGAGAAGCTTGAGGTGACAAAAGTGTATACTGCTTTTATTTCGAATTAATATAATTAATGAAAATCATATAAATTTTAAAAACTGTATAAAATAATCCTTAAGTCGGATGAAAATAATTTATATACGAAAATTTCTCAGAAAAATCCAACGAGTCCGAATATGCACTCTGTTCATCCGTCACATGCCTCTAGCATGATGAACATGGATCCGTCCCCTCCAATTCATCTGACCGATAAATGCGCGGAGCCCGGAAAATATTCCCGGATATTTTCCCGCTCCGTCGGCAACGTGTAGCCTTCCGTTAGGTCACCCCTAGCACCGCGTATTGTGTCATGATTTGTGTACATTTGTTTGCCCATTATTTATTTGCTTCTCCCTCCTCTTTCTTCTCCGATAGACCCGGCGACTGCTGCCAATGCCCCTGTGATCGACTACGTCACCGACGCCTCTTCTTCCTTTTGAACAGAGCTTCCAAGCAAGCAAACCCCCATTGATCATTCCAATATCACCCATTCACTTCTCTCTTATGCTTGCATTCGAACTACTACTGCTTTTGTATGATCCTATTCTGATGCATAGCCTGTTTTTGTTACCTGCTTTCATAACTTACCTGTTTATTCTAAACTACTTAGTATAGGTTGTTTAGAGATCCATAAGTGATCCCCACCTTGTCCCAGTTGCCCCGCTTTATGTTCGATGACTCGATCAATGTGATCGACGTCCAGGCCTCGACACCGCACATCACCCCCCTTTGTTGTACGACACTACTGGGTTACTATCAAGTGGCGAGGGTGACACCTCATCAGCACTTCTAATGTTAACATTGTAGATTAGTTCATCCGTTGTGGTCATCGAGGGTGATTCCTCCTTCACCACTAATGTCTGCTAGAACTACGTTGGTATTTCCCCAAAGAGTAAGGGATGATGCAATATAGCGACGGGAGGTATTTCCCTCAGTGATGAGACCAAGGTTATCGAACCAGTAGGAGAACCTCCTCACACCACGTAAACAGCACCTACACACAAATAACAAATACTCGCAACCCGACGTGTTAACGGGGTTGTCAATCCCTTTCGGGTACGGCGCCTCAAGATAGGCAAATAGCGTGAGGTAAAAGTGGTAGATAGGACAAATAGATCGCGGAACAAATAAACTATAGCAAGGTATTTTTGTATTTTTGGTTTAATAAATCTGAAAATAAATGCAATGGAAAATAGACCGCAAAGGCAAATATGATGAAAAGAGACCCGGGGGCCGTAGGTTTCACTAGTGGCTTCTCTCGAGAAAAATAGCAAACGGTGGGAAAACAATTACTGTTGAGAAATTGATAGAACTTCAAATAATCATGACGATATCTAGGCAATGATCATTATATAGGCATCACGTCCAAGATTAGTAGACCGACTCCTGCCTGCATCTACTACTATTACTCCACACATCGACCGCTATCCAGCATGCATATAGTGTATTGAGTTCATGGAGAAACGGAGTAATGCAATAAGAATGATGACATGACGTAGACAAAATCTATTTACGTAAAAATAGTCCCCATCTTGTCATCCTTAATAGCAGCGATACATACGTGTCGTTTCCCCTTCTGTCACTGGGATCAAGCACCGTAAGATCGAACCCATCACAAAGCACCTCTTCCCATTGCAAGATAAATAGATCAAGTTGGCCAAACAAAACCCAAATATCAGAAAAGAAATACGAGTCTATAAGTAATCATGCATATAAGAGATCAAATAAGACTCAAATAACTTTCATGGATAAAAACATAGATCTGATCATAAACTCAAAGTTCATTGGATCCCAACAAACACACCGCAAAAAGGCTTACATCATATGCATCTCCAAGAGACCATTGTATTGATAATCAAAAGAGAGAGAGGAAGCCATCTAGCTACTAACTACAGACCCGTAGGTCTACAAAGAACTACTCACACATCATCGGAGAGGCACCAATGGAAGTGGTGAACCCCTCCGTGATGGTGTCTAGATTGGATCTGGTGGTTCTGGACTCTGCGGCGGTTGGAATTAATTTTTGTCGACTCCCCTGGGGTTTCTAGAATATTGGGGTATTTATATAGCAAAGAGGTGGTTCAGGGGCACCCAAGATGGGCACAACTCACCAGGGCGTGCCTGGGCCCCCTGGCGCGCCCAGGTGGGTGCTGCTCTCCTCGAGGCACCCCCAGGTGCTTCCTTGGCCCACTGGATGTCTTCTGGCCCAAAAAAATCCTAAAGAAGTTTTGCTGCGTTTGGACTCCGTTTGATATTGATTTTCTGCGATGTAAAAAACATGCAAAAAAAACAACAACTGGCACTAGGCACTATGTCAATAGGTTAGTACCAAAAAATGATATAAAATGACTATAAAATGATTGTAAAACATCCAAGAATGATAATATAACAGCATGGAACAATCAAAAGTTATAGATACGTTGGAGACGTATCAGCATCCCCAAGCTTAATTCCTGCTCGTCCTCGAGTAGGTAAATGATAGAAACAAAAAATTTGATGTGGAATGCTGCCTAACATGTTCATCACATTTCTTTTCTTTATAGCATGGACATATGGACTATTATATGATTCAAAGCAATAGTCTAGTTTTGACATGAAGACTTTAATACTCAAGCATACCAACAAGCAACCATGTCTTTCAAAATATCAACACTAAAGCAAGTTATCCCTAGCCCATTATTCTCAATCATTGATCCATTCATGAAACACACTCGAATATTAGCTACACCCAATGCTCAAATACGATCATAGTGCTCCTTAGTTGGTGCTTTATAAGAGAAGATGGAGACTCAAATTCAAAAAGAAAAATTGCATAAGTAAAATAAAGGCCCTTCGCAGAGGGAAGTAGGGATTTGTAGAGGTGCGAAAGCTCAAAGCTTAAATTGAGAGATAACAATATTTTTGAGAGGCATACTTTTCCCACCAACGAAAATGACTTAGAGATCTCAATACTTTCCATGCTAGATACATCATAGGCGGTTCCCAAACAGAAGATAAAGTTTATTCCCTTTTCCACCATTACTTTCACTTTCCATGGCTAACCATATCCACAGTGCCCTCCATACCAACACTTTCCATGGAATTTATTATTTTACAACATAAAGTAAATTCATTATTCATTTCGAGACTGGGCATCCCTAATACCTTTGTCGTACTCTCGTGCAATAACAAGTGAATAAACACTCATTGTGAGACTAACACATCTAGCATGGAGAATATTAGTCACCCTTCACCGCCTCGCGAGCGGTAGAGCACACAAAAGAGAAATTTATTTTGAAAATTAGAGATGGCACATGAAAATTTGCTTAGAACAGCATGGAATTACTGCATATAGGTAGGTATAGTGGACTCATAAGGCAAAACTGGTTTAAAGGGTTTTGGATGCACAAGTGAAGCATGAGAGTTTCTTCAAAAATAACAAAGCACACCGTGCTCAAAAAGATAAAGTGAAGCACTAGAGCAAATCCCTGGCTCTAAAAATTAAAGTGAAGCATAGGAGCAAGCATTGCATAATTTTTGGCTTTCTCAAAAAGGTGTGTCCAGCAAGGATTGAAGACTTAGAACACAAAGCAAAACAAGCAAAGACTCATATCATACAAGATGCTCCAAGAAAAACTCATAATATGTGACGAATAAAAATATAGCTTTAAGTAAAATACCGATGGTTGTTAGAAGAAAGCGGGGATGCCACTCGGGGGCATCCCCAAGCTTAGTTGCTTGCTACTTCTTTGAATATTATCTTGGGGTGCCTCGGCGTTGGTGTCAAAACTAGTAGATCTCGGGTAGGGGGCCCAAGTTGTGTGTCTGAGGATCAATGGTAACAATGGAGAAGGGACGCTGTATTTACCCAGGTCCGGGCCCTCTTGATGGAGGTAAAACCCTACTCATACTTGATTATATTCGAGGGTATAGGGGTTACAAGAGTTGATCTACCTCGAGATTGATTCGGTTAACTCTAGATAGCTAGCCTAGCAATGTTGTGATCCTGTCTCCGATCTAACCCTCCGGCTTATATAGACACTGGAGGGGCTTAGGGTTGTACAAAGTCGGTTTCACAGAAAGGAATAAAATATACGGACACCTATACTTGCCATCCACGCATGTGAGAGCCCCCACCAGACACGAGAGATAATCTTCTATCTTGTATCTTGACGGCCCATCAGTCTGGCCCACATCAATAGACCGGACGCCCGAGGACCCCCTAGTCCAGGACTCCCACAGTAGCCCCTAAACCAGTCTTCAATGATGATATATTCGGCTCTCAGATTGTCTTCGGCATTGCAAGGCGGGTTCCTTAGAGAATACACATCGGCTTTCCTCTGTAAAAGAATTGTATCTGGCTTTTCGTAATAAATACAACCCTTAGCTGCGAAGGCAGGATAGAAATAAGAGTAGCGTCTTTTACTGACAACTTTTTCGATGAAGCGTTAGACTTGACCCTTCGGCATTTTGAAACATTTTCTCACCCCGCGTTCCGTGTTTCGAGGCCACGCCTCATTGGCACATCCTGTCAATCAGAGATCGTGCCCACTTAATGCGGGATTGCATATCAATGGTATTTGGGTAATCCAACCGACCGTGGCGCATACCCACATTGCGAACAGGCGAGGTTTTAAGGCTAGGGGAGAGGGCGCTCGGTATTCACGGCCTACATAAGCGGATAAAGATCCATCTTTTCTATCCCACACCTTCTTCCTTCCTCAGCCTTCCCATCTTCGAGCTCCAGCGCCCAAGCTTCGATCCTCCCCACTGCCACCAACCTCTCCAGTCATGTCCGGATCCAGCTCTCAAGGCAAGTGGGTGGCCTCCTCCGTGAAGGAGAAGGGAATCGAGGAGCTCCAGGAGGCGGGGTACCTGAGTACGGATATTGCGTACAGGATCCCTGCCAAGAAGCAGGTCATCCCCACTCCGGAACCAGGCGAAAGGGTGGTATTCATCCCCCACTTCCTCCGTGGACTAGGGTTTCCACTTCACCCTTTTGTCTGCGGCCTTATGTTCTAGTACGGGCTAGATTTCCATGATCTAGCCCCAAACTCCTTCCTCCACATCTCGGCGTTTATCATTGTGTGCGAGGTGCTCCTTCGCATACCCCCCACTTCGGCTTTTGGCTCAAAGTCTTCAACATGAAGCCAAAGGTGCTGGATGGGCAGCATGTGGACTGCGGAGGTGCAATGGAGAGAAAACTCCCCAATGTCACCTGGCCCAAAGGGGCCTTCGTAGAAACTGTGAAGATATGGCAGCAGGAGTGGTTCTACATCACCGAACCTCGTGGCACCAACTGGGCAGCCACTCCTGAGTTTAGATCCGGACCCCAATGCGACTTGCGTCGTTGGATCAACAAGGGTCCATACTGGGGGTCAACCGACAAGGTGTTGATGCTGCAAAAGTGCTTCAAGAATATGATAGAAAAGAACACCACCCTCACTGACGTCGTTCAGGTGATGCTATTCCGCCGGGCCCTTCCCTGCCAGCACCAGCCTCTTCATATGTGGGAGTTCAATCCGGAAGGGCCACGAACCCTGTAGCTATTCTTTGGCACAACGCACAAAGATATCTGGAGGCTGCTTTTCAAGGCCCAGATGTCGTGGCCAGAGACGAGCGACGACATCGGCCTCGACTGTGCTCACCCAGCCTCCCCAGTGAGTTTTTTAGTTTCCGGACATAACTTAGTTTAGAAATCAAAGGGGAATATTGAGACTCCCATCTTCAATCAGGGCTGGACGAAGAAGGCGGAGCGGAGCAAGTGTCCGACATCGCTACCCGAAAACCCAGCTGCCCCTCTGCTGACGAGGATGCTGGTCCCGGTGCCATACCAGGCGCCGGAGAAGAAAGCCAAGAAGAAGAGCAAGGAGGTCAAGAGCGACCCCCGCCGTAAAGGTCCCTTGGATGTCGTGGCCGGGTATTCCGAAGCCTTTTCCTCCTACGAGAGAGATGAAGACGAAAAGGAGGAGGAGGGAGAAAGCGATTCTCCCCTTAAAGGGAGGAAGAAGAAGAGAGCGGCCTCCGAAGACCCGGGGGCGAATGCGTCCAAGAGGGGGAAGAAATCCCTCTCGGACAACTCGGATTCGGATGCCGAAGTCATCCCCGAGCGGAGCCTCAGGTCGAAGCCCCTGGACGACTCGTAAGTATCCAGGGATGCCTTCACATATATTGGCTTTTATGATTGTAGTTTTTAATACACCATATTGTGAGTTTAAGTCCGACCCGCGATCTCCCTCAAGTATCATCTCCGGGGAACTCGCTGGAGCCAGGGATGGTGGAGAGTGAGACGCCTTCGCAGGCCCCTCCACCAACCGCTCCGGACGATACCGAAGTCTTGTCCCAAAGAGCCTCCCTAGGCCATGGAGAGGCGCGGGAGGCCGCCAGGACGGTGCCAGAGGGTAATACCTCTGCTGCCGAAGAAATGGGGGACCAATCTCCATGGAGACTGATGACGGGGGCCATGACCAATCCGGCCCCCAGCTGAACACTGTTCCGGAGACCCATACGGCTCCGGAGTCGGGCGAGCGACCCCCTTTGAGGGAGGGGGAGCGTCGACTCCACTGGCGACCTCCATCAATCCGGAAGGGCCGGATACTTTGGCGGAAGAGCTTCGTCATGCTTCCGTCATGGAGGAGCACCGTACCCTGATGGGTACGGTGGTTGAGAAGATCCATTCTACCAAAAGCAGGCTGAACAAAGACTTTACCAGCCTGTTTACAGGCTTTGAGGTATGTGATGTAATGTTCTAACCAATTTTAATAAAGGAATATGTCTGTGCATAGATAGTAGCCCCTGAGACTCTATCCGGCTTTGGCAAAGACGGATAGAGGATCACATAGTGTTCGGATGAGGTGACATTTTACTCTATTGTGCAACATGCTTCCTTACTGGCGGCGAGCGCCCAGTCCGCCGAAGTTTCAGAACTTACTCGGAAGCTGCAGCTGGCCGATGAAGAGGTTGTCCGCATTAATAAGCGGTTTGAGGAGACGCAAGGTATGCGTGCATTGAGTATATATCTCCAATTGTACATGTGCTAGTCGTTTGAAACAAACTAAAAATATTTTAACTATGCACGCAGTTGGCGCCGATGAGGTCGAGTCCCTCAAAAGTGCCCTTGCTGAAGCCAAGAAGGAGGCGGAGGCGAGCAAGGCGGACGCGGACAAGGCGGCCAAAAGCTTAGAGGAGGAGAAGACCACCCGCCAACAACATGAGGCGCGGGTGGGTGAGGTTGAAAAAGAGCTCAAGGACGCCATTGCTATATGCGAGTCCTTGTAGCAGACGAGTTTGGAACAGGCCTCCGAGCTCGCCAAAGCCCGTGAGAGCCTGAAGGAAGCTCGGGCTGATGCCTAGGACGCTCACCAGGAGCTCGAAGAGGCGAGGCGGATTGCGGCCAGTAAGGCCTTTATTATGAGAGTAGGTATGCTAGTAGAAGATATATTTTACTAACCCGAGTTCGGAGTTCTCCAGGTCCCGTTGCCAACTTGCCAAGGAGCATTGTGTATACCGCCGCATTCTTCCGAGCCGAAGAGGGGAGCTCAACGGAGAAGCTGTTCTGGTCGCAGTACCTTGCGCCAGAGCTTCCGGTGCCCCTGAGCGACCAAATGAAGCAGTTGTCCGAGCTGCATATGGTGGCCGGCCTGACCATGAAGGACGTAATAGTCCATCTATGGCCAGCCGAGGCCATACCCAGCAGCCACTTCGGGCTCGTGAAGAGTCTGGTGGAGGCGCTTCCTCAGATTGATGCCCTTAAGCGGTCATCCTGTATTGAGGGTGCTCGAGTGGCCTTTTCCCGTGTGAAGGTTCAGTGGGTGCAGATGAAATCCACCGAGATTGCCACCACAGGGCCACCTGAGGGCAAGGAGCGCCGACAACCGGAGAGGTACTTCGACGAGGTCCTCAAGGGAGCCCGTATTGTAGAAGGCCAGTGCTCCAAGGACATAATATTTGAGTAGTTGTTTCCGGTTGTAAGAGTTATGTAATGAACTCGTAATGTATGATAGTTGTTATTATACTTTCTTATTAGTTTATCCTCCTATTTTGTTGTTTATATGTCTGAAAGTTTACCAGTCGTCGGCTTCAGCCCCTACGTAGATACTACAGGGGTGTGATACGTCTCCAACGTATCTATAATTTTTGATTGCTCCATGCTATTATATTACCCATTTTGGAGGTTTATGGGCTTTACTATACACTTTTATATCATTTTTGGGACTAACCTACTAACCGGAGGCCCAACCCAAATTGCTGTTTTTTTTTCCTATTTTAGTGTTTAGAAGAAAAGGAATAACAAACGGAGTCCAAACGGAATGAAACCTTCGGGAGCGATCTTTTTGGAACAAACGCAATCCAGGAGACTTGGAGTGGACGTTAAGAAGCATCCGAGGCGGCCACGAGGCAGGAGGGCGCGCCCTAGGGGGGTGGGCGCGTCCCCCACCTTTGTGGGCCCCTCATGGCTCCACCAACCTACTTATTCCTCCTATATATATCTACATACCCCAAAAACATCCAGGAGCACCACGAAACCCTAATTCCACCGCCACAACCTTCTGTACTCGTGAGATCCCATCTTGGAGCCTTTTCTGGCGCTCCGCCGGGGGGGAGGGGGAATCGATCACGAAGGGCTTCTACATCAACACCAAGGCCTCTCCGATGAGTTGTGAGTAGTTTACCACAGACCTTCGGGTCCATAGTTATTAGCTAGATGGCTTCTTCTCTCTCTTTGAATCTCAATACAAAGTTCTCCTTGATCTTCTTGGAGATCTATTCGATGTAACTCTTTTTGCGGTGTGTTTGTCGAGATCCGATGAATTGTGGGTTTATGATCAAGTTTATCTATGAGAAATATTTGAATCTCCTCTGAATTCTTTTATGTATGATTGGTTATCTTTGCAAGTCTCTTCGAATTATCAGTTTGGTTTGGCCTACTAGATTGATCTTTCTTGCAATGGGAGAAGTGCTTAGCTTTGGGTTCAATCTTGCCGTGTCCTTTCCAAGTGACAGCAGGGGCAGCAAGGTACGTATTGTATTGTTGCCATCGAGGATAAAAAGATGGGGTTTATATCATATTGCTTGAGTTTATCCCTCTACATCATGCCATCTTGCCTAATGCGTTACTCTGTTCTTATGAACTTAATACTCTAGATGCATGCTGGATAGCGGTCGATGTGTGGAGTAATAGTAGTAGATGCAGGCAGGAGTCGGTCTACTTGTTGCGGTCATGATGCCTATATACATGATCATGCCTAGATATTCTCATAACTATGCACTTTTCTATCAATTGCTCGATAGTAATTTTTTCACCCACCGTAATACTTATGCTATCTTGAGAAAAAAGCCACTAGTGAAACCTATGGCCCCCGGGTCTATCTTCCATCATATAAGTTTCCTATCTACTTTATTTTGCAATTTTTACTTTCCAATCTATATCATAAAAATACCAAAAATATTTATCTTATCTTATTATCTCTATCAGATCTCACTTTCGCAAGTGGTCGTGAAGGGATTGACAACCCCTTTATCGTGTTGGTTGCGAGGTTCTTGTTTTGTTTGTGTAGGTACGAGGGACTTGCGTGGAGCATCCTACTGGATTGATACCTTGGTTCTCAAAACTGAGGGAAATACTTACGCTACTTTGCTGCATCACTCTTTCCTCTTCAAGGGAAAACCAACGCAGTGCTCAAGAGGTAGCAAGAAGGATTTCTGGCGCCATTGCCGGGGAGGTCTTCGCTCAAGTCAAGACATACCAAGTACCCATCACAAACTCTTCTCCCTCGCATTACATTATTTGCCATTTGCCTTTCGTTTTCCTCTCCCCCACTTCACCCTTGCCGTTTTATTCGCCCTCTGTTTCCCGTTCGCCTCTTTTTTGCTCGCTTCTTGTGGTTTTTGTCGTCACTATGTATGAAACTGGGGAGGTTATCATTGATAAAGGCAATAGTAATAACATGGAAAATTTTGATGCTCCTGCTGAAGAACCCACTATCTTATATACTAAAAAGTTTCGAATCGGTAGTGGTAATATGATTGGAAAAGGGGTTATTCAAGATTTCTTTACTTGTGCCGGTGCTTTACCTTCTATGGGTGGTTCTATTCTTCATAGAACTAGTAGTCTTGTGGATGCTATCGCCTTGCTTATAGTTGAACTTGAAAGACAGTTTATGGACATGCATCCTTGCATACAAAGGATTTTCCTAGAATTTTCCAATATTGAGCATTCTTGTGTTAAGCGCGCAGCTACTATCTTTTTCGCACATGAGTTCAGATTTATAATAAAAGAAGACAAAGAAATTTTTGCGCAATATAGGGTGGACACTGGCCGTCCTCCCATAGAGGCAATCCTCTTCAATCAAGAGGACATAATGCTTTTACAATCTCTAGATCATGTTGCTTTTAATGAAAACCTTATAAAAAAGGTTCCTACCAATGTTCTATTTGATAGAATTTCTGAGCTTAATAATGATTTTGCAATTCAAAACAATGAGTTAGGATATTCTCTTGAGTATAGGCTCATGACTTTCTGCCAAAAGAATGCTTATAATGATGAATTGGTTGTGCAATATGAAGGGCCAAAGGAGGAACCCATACCTCCCGAGTTTGATCTTGGGGACTTCTGTCCCATTAAATATAGCCCTTTTGATTACTTTTGCTTGCCACAAAGAAAACTTGCTGCTGAACATAGGGAATATGAGATGATTTTTCGTGATTTATCTTATTATTATGGCAATACTTAGATCTATTCTCGCTTTTATGCCTAGCTAGGGGCGTTAAACGATAGCGCTTGTTGGGAGGCAACCCAATTTTATTTTTATTCCTTGATTTTTGTTCCTGTTTAGTAATAAATAATTCATCTAGCTTCTGTTTAGATGCGTTTTATGTTTTAATTAGTGTTTGTGCCAAGTAGAACCTATAGGATAACCTACGGTGATAGTTAATTTGATCTTGCTGAAGAACAGAAACTTTTGCATGCACGAGAATAATTTTAATAAATCACAGAAACGTGATTTTTAGTTCATTATTTTTGCAGTAGATCAATAGACAAATTTCCTAGGACTTCCTATTTTGGTAGGATATTTAGAGTTCCAGAAGTATTCTAAAGTTACAGATTTCTACAGACTGTTCTGTTTTTGACAGATTCTGTTTTTCGTGTGTTGTTTGCTTATTTTGATGAATCTATGGCTAGTATCGGGGGGTATGAACCATAGAGAAGTTGGAATACAATAGGTTTAAAACCAATATAAATAAAGGATGAGTTCCTTACAATACCTTAAGTGGTGGTTTTTCTTTCTTGCACTAACGGAGCTTATGAGATTTCCTGTTGAGTTTTGTGTTGTGAAGTTTTCAAGTTTTGGGTAAAGATTTGATGGACTATGGAATAAAGAGTGGCAAGAGCCTCAGCTTGGGGATGGCCATGGCACCCCAATATAATTCAAGGACAACGAAAAGCCTAAGCTTCGGGATACCCCGGAAGGCATCCCCTCTTTCGTCTTCGTCTATCGGTAACTTTACTTGGAGCTATATTTTTATTCACCACATGATATGTGTTTTTGTTGGAGCGTCTTGTATGATATGGGTCTTTGCTTTTTAGTTTACCACAATCATCCTTTCTGTACACACCTTTCGAGAGAGACACACATGATTCGGAATTTATTAGAATACTCTATGTGCTTCACTTATATCTTTTGAGCTAGATAATTTTGCTCTAGTGCTTCACTTATATCTTTTTAGAGCACGGCGGTGGTTTTATTTTGTAGAAATTATTGATCTCTCATGCTTCACTTATATTATTTTGAGAGTCTTTTAAAACAGCATGGTATTTTCTTTGGTTATAAAATTGGTCCTGATAGGATGGGCATCCAAGTTGGGTATAATAAAAACTATCATAGAAAGTGCATTGAATACTATGAGAAGTTTGATACTTGATAATAGTTTTGAGATATGAGGATGCTAATATTAGAGTCATGCTAGTTGAGTAGTTATGAATTTGAGGAATACTTGTGTTGAAGTTTGTGATTCCTGTAGCATGCACGTATGGTGAACCGTTATGTGATGAAGTTGAAGCATGATTTATTTATTGATTGTCTTCCTTCTGAGTGGCGGTCAGGGACGAGTGATGGTCTTTTCCTACCAATCTATCCCCCTAGGAGCATGCGCGTAGTACTTAATTTCAATAACTTTTAGATTTTTTCAATAAGTATATGAGTTCTTTATGACTAATGTTGAGTCAATGGATTACACACACTCTCACCCTTCCACCATTGCTGGCCTCTCTTGTGCCGCGCAAATTTCGCTGGTACCATACACCCACCATATACCTTCCTCAAAACAACCACCATACCTACCTATTATGGCATTTCCATAGCCATTCCGAGATATATTGCCATGCAACTTTCCACCGTTCCGTTTATTATGACACGCTCCATCATTGTCATATTGCTTTTGCATGATCATGTAGTTGACATCGTATTTGTGGCAAGGCCGCCTTGATAATTCTTTCATACATGTCACTCTTGAATCATTGCATATCCCGGTACACTGTTGGAGGCATCCACATAGAGTCATATTTTGTTCTAAGTATTGAGTTGTAATTCTTGAGTTGTAAGTAAATAAAAGTGTGATGATCTTCATTATTAGAGCATTGTTCCAAGTGAGGAAAGGATGATGGAGACTATGGTTCCCCCACAGTTGGGATGAGACTCCGGACTTTATGAAAAAAAGGGGGAAGCAAAAGAAGCCCACCAAATAAAAAAATGAGAGAAAAAGAGAGAAGGGACAATGTTACTATCCTTTTACCACACTTGTGCTTCAAAGTAGCACCATGACCTTCATGATAGAGAGTCTCCTATGTTGTCACTTTCATATACTAGTGGAAATTTTACATTATAGAACTTGGCTTGTATATTCCAATGACGGGCTTCCCCAAAATGCACTAGGTCTTTGTGAGCAAGCAAGTTGGATGCACACTGCTACGTCTTGAGCTTGTGTTGGTTTTCCTTGAAGAGGAAAGGGTGATGCAGCAATAGTGGCGTAAGCATTTCCCTCGGTTTTTGAGAACCAACGTATCAATCCAGTAGGAGGCTCCTCAAAAGTCCCACGCACCTACACAAACAAACAAAGAACTCGCAACCAACGCAATAAAGGGGTTGTCAATCCCTTCACGGCCACTTGCGAAAGTGAGATCTAATACAGATAGTATGATAGGATAAATATGATTTTTGGTATTTTATAGTATAGATGCAAAAAGTAAAGATGCAAATAAAATTAGATTGGAAGCAAATATGATAAGAGATAGACCCGGGGGCCATAGGTTTCACTAGTGGCTTCTCTCAAGATAGCATAAGTATTACGGTGGGTGAACAAATTACTGTCGAGCAATTGATAGAAAAGCGAATAATTATGAGATTATCTGGGCATGATCATGTATATAGGCATCACGTCCGCGACAAGTAGACCGACACCTGCCTGCATCTACTACTATTACTCCACACATCGACCGACTCCTGCCTGCATCTAGAGTATTAAGTTCATAAGAATAGAGTAACGCTTTAAGGAAGATGACATGATGTAGAGGGATAAACTCAAGCAATATGATATAAACCCCATCTTTTTATCCTCGATGGCAACGATACAATACGTGCCTTGCTGCCCCTGCTGTCACTGGGAAAGGACACCGCAAAATTGAACCCAAAGCTAAGCACTTCTCCCATGGCAAGAAAGATCAATCTAGTAGGCCAAACCAAACTGATAATTCGAAGAGACTTGCAAAGATAACTCAATCATACATAAAGGAATTCAGAGAAGATTCAAATATTATTCATAGATAAACATGAGCATAAACCCACAATTCATCGGATCTCGACAAACACACCGTAAAAAGAGTTTACATCGAATAGATCTCCACAAGAGAGGGGGAGAACATTGTATTGAGATCCAAAAAGAGAGAAGAAGCCATCTAGCTAATAACTATGGACCCGTAGGTCTGTGGTAAACTACTCACAACTCATCGGATGGGCTATGGTGTTGATGTAGAAGCCCTCGGTGGCCGATTCCCCCTCCGGCGGAGCGCCGGCGAAGGCTCCAAGATGGGATATCGCGGATACAGAAGGTTACGGCGGTGAAAATTGTGTTTCGTTGGCTCCCTGGATGTTTTCGGGGTACGTAGGCTTATATAGGAGGAAGAAGTACGTCGGTGGCTGCCCGAGGGGCCCACAAGATAGGGGGGGCGCGCCCTCCTATCTTGTGGAGGCCTCGGCTGCTTCTTGACTTGCACTCCAAGTCCTCTGGGTCACGTTCGTTCCAAAAATCACGCTCCCGAAGGTTTCATTCCGTTTGGACTCCGTTTGATATTCCTTTTCTTCGAAATACTGAAATAGGCAAAAAAAAACAGCAGTACAGGCTGGGCCTCCGGTTAGTAGGTTAGTCCCAAAAATGATATAAATGTGTAAAATAAAGCCCATATATATCCAAAACGGGTAATATAATAGCATGGAACAATCAAAAATTATAGATACGTTGGAGACGTATCAAGCATCCCCAAGCTTAATTCCTGCTCGTCCTCGAGTAGGTAAATGATAAAAAAGAATTTTTTGATGTGGAATGCTACCTAGCATAATTCTCAATGTAATTTTCTTTATTGTGGCATGAATGTTCAGATCCAAATGATTCAAAATAAAAGTTCATATTGATAAAATAAATATTAGCACTTCAAGTATACTAATCAAAGTAATCATGTCTTCTCAAAATAACATGGCAAAGGAAAGTTCATCCCTACAAAATCATATAGTTAGGCTATGCTTCATTTTCGTCACACAAAGATGTTCCCAACTTCTATACCCCCGATGAAAAGCCAAGCAATTGTTTCATACTTAAATAATCTCAAACTTTTTCAACCTTCACGCAATACATGAGCGTGAGCCATGGATATAGCACTATGGGTGGAATAGAATATGATGATGGGGATTGTGTCGAGAAGACAAAAAAGGAGAAAGTCTCACATTGATGAGGATAATCAATGGGCTATGGAGATGCCCATCAATTGATGTCAACATGAGGAGTAGGGATTGCCATGCAGCAGATGCACTAGAGCTATAAATGAATGATCAACAAAAGAAAACTAGTGGGTGTGCATCCAACTTGCTTGCTCACGAAGACCCAGGGCATTTGAGGAAGCCCATCGTAGGAATATACAAGCCAAGTTCTATAATGAAAAATTCCCACTAGTATGAAAAAGACAACTTATGAGGCTCACTATATGAAAAACATGGTGCTACTTTGAAGCACAATATATGAGACTCACTACATGACAAAGTGCTACTTTGAAGCACAAGTGTGGAAAAAGAGATAGTAACATTGCCCTTTTTATTTAGTTTCTTTTATTTTCTTTTTTTTCATTTGGGCCTTTTTTGGCCTTTGGTCAATGCTCTAATAATGATGATCATCACACTTTCATTGATTACAACATATGAATTACAACTCGAAACTAGAAGAAGATATGACTCTATATGAATTCCTCCGGCGGTGTACCGGGATGGTGCAATGAATCAAGAGTGACATGTATGAAAAATAATGCATGGTGGCTTTGCCACAAATACGATGTCAACTACATGATCATGCAATGGCAATATGACAAAAGTAAAGTATGTCATGATGATGATGAACGGAATGGTGGAAAGTTGATAGATGTAAAGGTGTACCGTCTTTCGATGAGATGATGGATATCGCTTTGGTGGCAGTCGACTTTGACGATCCGACTATGAACGTGCGAGGACGTCGCGCCTTAGTAATCGCTAAACCAACTCCGAGAGGTTATTGACCACACCGGAGCACGATGAACCTGACCACGAGGGTCTGTTTCCTGCGAGCAAACGAAGAACAAGCAAGAAACTGAGATTGCAATCTGGATATTGCGAATATAAGATGAAAGCTTTATTGATCAAGGTGGGGTTCTGTGACGCCTTTGTCTGGTCGTTGAACACAAACGAAGTACGCGAAGTTGCAGCTATGGGGAACTTTTAATCTAAACAAAACCCAAAGTCTAAACGATGCCCTAAGGGCTGTATATATGGAGGAAGAGGGGGGAATTTCGCGACCCTTGGTGGAGGGGTCCGAAATCAACCCTATCTCTTGTTTCCCCACACATACGGACTCTAAAAATAGCCTATACTTATGTATTTCGAAATTACATGGGCCTGGCCCAATAATAAGGTGATGCAGCACCTATAATAGCCTCGGGACGAAATTTATGAAGTGGCATCTTGTATATTTCGTCCAAGGCTTCATGCACCCATTATGGTGGCTTCAAAGTCCTGAAATCATCACTTGTAACTCCGTTCTGGTTCCCCTTGTGCATGCCTCATCTCCATGCTTGTTCTTGCTCCAATGTTCATCCTTCTCCAAGCTAGGCCCTTCATTTGTAAGCAAAACAAATGTATCCAATTTAGGCAGCATCATATTCTCATGAACATTAGAATCATTACCAAGAAACGAAAGTACCTGGTAATTTAGTTGGCGTGCGCGAGCTCTAGTAATTGGTCCAGTATGTATAGCAGCAGGGGCTGTGGGTGTAACAATTGTATTGATGTCCTCATCATCCTCCCCTTCTTGAAATGAAGTCGTCCTCGACGGAAGTTCATCTTCCTCACCCAAATAAGGCTTCAAATCTGCAATGTTAAAAGTGGGACTAACCCCAAAATCTGCAGGCAGCTCAAGTTTATATGCATTATCATTTATTTTCTCTAACACCTTAAAGGGACCATCAGCACGTGGCATTAACTTTGATTTGCGCAAATCTGGAAATCTATCCTTACGCAAATGTAACCAAACAAGATCTCCAGGTGCAAACACAACATGTTTTCTACCCTTATCTCCAGCAAGTTTATATTTAGCATTCATATGCTCAATGTTTTCCTTAATTAACTCATGCATTTTTAAAATCAATTCAGCACATTGTTTAGCATCAAAATTAACCTTCTCCGAAGATGGAAGAGGCAACAAATCAATAGGTGCACGAGGTAGGAAATCATACACAACTTCAAAAGGGCACATCTTAGTAGTAGAATGCAATGAACGATTATAAGCAAATTCAATATGAGGCAAGCATTCCTCCCACATTTTCTTATTATTCTTCAAAACAGCCCTAAGCATAGTAGACAACATTCTATTGACTACTTCAGTTTGTCCATCAGTTTGGGGGTGACAAGTAGTACTAAAAAGCAGTTTAGTCCCCAACTTAGCCCATAAACATCTCCAAAAGTGGCTCAGAAATTTAGTATCACGATATGAAACAATAGTATTGGGCACACCATGCAAGCGAATAATTTCACGAAAGAACAAATCAACAACATTAACAACATCATCGCTTTTATGACATGGTATAAAGTGTGCCATTTTCGAGAATCCATCCATGACAACAAATATGCTATCCCTCCCCTTCTTTGTTCGAGGTAAACCTAAAACAAAGTCCATAGATATATCCTCCCAAGGAACACTAGGTACAGGCAAAGGCATATATAAACCATGAGGATTGAGTCGTGACTTAGCTTTTTGACATGTAGTGCAGCGAGCAATAAAAAGCTCAACATCCCGTCTCATCTTTGGCCAAAAGAAATGTGTAGCAAGTACGTCCTCCGTCTTCTTCACGCCAAAGTGTCCCATTAATCCTCCTCCATGCGCCTCCGGCAACAACAAAAGACGAACGAAGCTAGCTGGAATGCATAGCTTGTTAGCATGAAACACAAATCCATCGTTAACGACGAACTTGTTCCACATTCTTCCTTCTTTACAATTCTGCATTACATCTTTAAAATCAGCATCATGCACATATTGATCTTTGATGGTCTCCAAACCAAATATTTTGAAGTCAAGTTGTGAAAGCATAGTATAGCGGCGAGACAATGCATCAGCAATAACATTTTCTTTTGCCTTCTTGTGTTTAATGACATAAGGAAAAGTCTCAATGAATTCAACCCATTTAGCATGTCTACGATTCAGTTTAGCTTGACTTTTAATATGTTTCAAAGATTCATGATCAGAATGTATAACAAATTCTTTGGGCCATAAATAATGTTGCCATGTTTCTAAAGTCCGAACAAGAGCATATAATTCTTTATCATAAGTAGAATAATTCAGACTAGGCCCACTCAATTTTTCAGAAAAGTATGCAACAGGTTTGCCATCTTGTAATAACACACCGCCTAATCCAATTCCACTAGCATCACATTCAAGCTCAAAAGTCTTATTAAAATCAGGAAGTTGGAGTAAAGGAGCATGTGTCAACTTATCTTTCAATACCGAGAAGGCTTCTTCCTGTGCGGTACCCCAAAGAAAAGGCACATCTTTATTTGTAAGCTCATTGAGAGGTGCAGCAATGGTGCTGAAATCTCTCACAAAACGCCTATAGAATCCAGCGAGGCCAAGAAAACTCCTCACTTGTGTGACCGTTTTGGGATGCGGACAACTCTCAATAGCTTCAATCTTGGCTTTATCAACTTCAATTCCCTGTGGAGTAACAACATAGCCAAGAAAAGATACTCGGTCGGTGCAAAAGATGCACTTCCCAAGGTTACCAAACAAACGTGCATCACGTAGAGCAATAAAAACAGCACGTAAATGTTCCAAATGTTCTTCCAAAGATCTGCTATAAATCAATATGTCATCAAACTAAACTACCACAAATCGTCCAATGAAAGCACGTAAAACTTCGTTCATTAATCTCATGAAAGTACTAGGTGCATTAGTTAACCCAAAAGGCATGACTAACCACTCATATAATCCAAACTTAGTTTTAAATGCTGTTTTCCATTCATCTCCCAATTTCATACGAATTTGATGGTATCCACTACGCAAATCAACTTTGGAGAATATTGTAGAGCCACTCAATTCATCAAGCATATCATCTAGCCTAGGAATAGGATGACGATAACGAATAGTAATATTATTAATGCCTCTACAATCAACACACATACGTGATGTTCCATCCTTTTTCGGCACTAGAATAATAGGAACAACACAAGGACTAAGGGATTCACGTATATAACCTTTGTCGAGAAGCTCTTGTACTTGACGCATAATCTCCTTCGTCTCCTCTGGATTGGTACGGTATGGTGCACGGTTTGGCAGTGAAGCACCGGGAATTATGTCAATCTGATGCTCAATCCCTCGAATAGGCGGTAATCCCGGTGGCACGTCTTGTGGAAAGACGTCAGCGAACTCCTGCAAAATGTTAGTGACAGCAAGAGGCAAAGAGGAAGGCACGTCCTCGAATGAAAATAATGCCTCTTTGCACACAAAAGCATAGCAAACAAATTTGCTAAAATCTAGCTCATCAATATCAGATTTGGTGGCAAATAAACATGCACTTTTCAATTTAATTTCAGAAGCAACACTAGATGGTTTATTATTAGGCTTCATTTGTTGCTCAAATTCTTTTGCCACAATCTGATTTTCACTCTTATTCGTCTCCTGTTTTGCTTTATTAGCTCTATTAATATCATCTTTCAAAATGGAATCAGGAGTCATAGGAAGCAAAGTAATATTTTTATCCTTATGAACAAGAGTATAGTGATTGTTTCTACCATGGTGTACAGAATTTTTATCAAATTGCCATGGTCTACCAAGTAATAAGGAACATGCTTGCATAGGTACCACATCACAATCAACATAATCAGCATATGTAGAGATACTAAAATGCACACAAACAGTACGTGTTACCTTAACCTTGCCGCTATTGTTGAACCATTGGATGTAGTAAGGATGTGGATGTGGTCTTGTGGTGAGAGAAAGCTTCTCCACCATCTCCATGCTAGCCAAGTTGTTGCAGCTCCCTCCGTCTATTATGACGCGCACAACTCGCTTGGTATGGAACAAATTGTGCCTCTGATTTTGCTCAGCTTGTGTGACCTGCACACTCAAAACACGTTGAGCAACTAAACATTCATACCTGTCAGCGTCTTCAGGAGCCATGTATTGCGTCTCATGATCAGAATCGTCTCCACCATGTTCTTCACGTGTAATAAGAGCCAAAGTCTCCTCATCATAGTCACTAGCGGACTCATATCCACCATCCGAGGTAGCAATCATCACATGCGGAGATTTGCATTCTCTCGCATAATGACCTCCTCCCTTACAACGATGACAAATAATATCACTTGTGTGCCCTGTTGATGCCATGGAAGAAGAAGAACTCTGTGCAGGCCCAGCAGGTGCGCTCTTGGTAGATAATGGTGGTTGTGCCTGTTTTCTTGTATCACGACTGGAGGAGGCACCTGATTGAGGTGCTGGTGTAGTTGAAGTAGAAGATGCACGCGGTGTACATGATGAAGGTCGGCCTGCAGAAAAGTTAGATCGCGCCAATGCTTGTCGATCCTGCACTTCACGTTCGGCTTTACAAGCAAGATGGAATAAACGAGTGATATTAGTATACTCCTTATAGTCTAGAATGGTCTGAATCTCTCTATTTAGTCCACCCAGAAAACGTGCAAGCATAGCTTCATTCTCCTCAACAATACCACATCTAATCATGCCAGTTTGTAATTCCTGATAATATTCTTCTACAGAATTTTTCCCTTGTCTTAAACGCTGCAATTTTTGAAGCAATTCACGTTGATAATATGGTGGAACCCAACGCGTACACATAGCAGTTTTCAAAGCAGCCCAAGTAGTTGGAATAGGATATAATCTACAATGTTCAGACCACCATACACATGCAAAACTAGTGAAAGCACAAATAGCAGCAGCAACCCGTCTCTCCTCGGGATATTGTAAACATGTAAAATGTTGTTCAGTTTCTAACTCCCAAGTAAGATATATATCAGGAACATATCTACCCTCAAATGGTGGAATATTCAATTTCAGTTTAGGAATATGGACATCATCTCGTACCTGAGGTGGTGGTGCAGGCCTACCATTACGAATATATACCTGAGGTCGACCTGCTGGTGGTGGTGCTGGTGGGTGCACGTAGTTCTGATTTTGATCAACCTCATCCTCATAATCGCCCGCATACTCATCATCCTCCTGGGTACCAGCAGCAGCAGTAGCAGGAGCAAAAGAAGCATCAATAACAGGAACAACAGCACCAGAAGTTTGGCCATCCTCAATAGGAACATGCTTCGCTCGTCCATACTGATTCGGAAGGATGCGTTGTTGTTGGTGTTGCAGAGGTGCGATAGGTGCAGCCGGCGGTGGTAGTGGTAAACGCGCGAGCAATTCATTAAACTTGCTATCAAGCTTTGTTTCGAACGTCTTCTCCATGCCATCTATCATCTCCATGGCCTCATCAAATCTGTTTAGCACATCTTGCACCTGTCCACTCATCATTTGCTGAAATTTATCATGTAGTTGTTTGTTAGTCAGGTTCTCCCAATCAGTCTCATCGGCTTGTGATCCTACCATGGTTAGCAGCAAATAGAAACACACAAGAATATGATCCTACAGACTACTAAGAAGTGGTGGTGGTGTATCACAAACTCGTCAAGCAAATCTCAAATTCTTACCAGTTCTTACCCAGCAGCAGGTGGTGATCGGCAACCGTTGTAGTCAAAACTCTCAAAGCTTGGATAGAGATTACCAGGGAGAGTCAACCGCACGACGTAGATGTATGTGGAGCTGGGAAGGCTTATAATATGGTAGCAAAAGGGGTCAGCAAAAATCAATTCAGAGATGCAAAGTTGAATAAACGCTCAACGACGGTACTGTGCTGGTCCTAGGCTAGACCGTGCTAGAGACGCGAGCCTAGAACACTAACAAAATCACGGTGCTGCACGTAAACAAGGGAAAAGCACACTCTGGAATTTTGTGTTTTCGCTCTTTTTTTTGCGCTGCTTTTTTTTTGGCGAAAAATCACTATAATGGCAAGTGTCTCAAAACTCTTCCTAGGTCAAACTGACAGGATGGGCACGAAATTTTTTCGACCAAATTTTTTTTTCGTTTTTTTGACTGCCCGGACCCAAAAACTGGAAACGGGTCCAAAAAAACTTCCTATAATGGCACCTGTCTCAAAACACTCAGAAACACCTAAAAATAGGATTGCCAGAATTTTTTTTCGAAAAATGCGTTTTCGAAAATTTTTGGGCCTAAACGGAGGGTGGTTTCTAGACTTTTTTTTCCGAAACCTACTCCGGCAAGGAAACACGAATCGGAAACTAGATGGATCTCGAAAACACACCTAATATGCAAAGAACTCGGATTGGTGGTGGATATATGGTGGTGGTATATGGCAGCGGTGGTAATATATGGATACGGATCAGTGGTGGTATATGGATACGGATTGGTGGTGGTATATGGATACGGATTCAGAGCGGTGGTGGTAGGTGACAGGGGCGATGATGATGGTGCGGTGGCGGCGTGACAACTTATGACCAGAACTCGAAACTCTAAAAGACTAACGCTAAGACCAGCAACTAGACACAATGATGCAACCGCAAATTCAACAAAGCAAAACCCTAAAAAGATTATGCAAAGGCTCAGATTGGTTCGGATATGATGAACTAACCCTTTTTTTTGGCTTTTTCGTGGACTGTAGGTATGAATAACAGACTCGATCTAAACTACGAAAAACTGTAAAATCTCACCGAGCAACCTAGAAATCTGATACCACTTGATAGAGGCAAAGGTGTCCCGTCTTTCGATGAGATGATGGATATCGCTTTGGTGGCAGTCGACTTTGACGATCCGACAACGAACGTGCGAGGACGTCGCGCCTTAGCAATCGCTAAACAAACTCCGAGAGGTTATTGACCACCTCGGAGCATGATCAACCTGACCACGAGGGTCTATTTCCTGCGAGCAAACGAAGAACAAGCAAGAAACTGAGATTGCAATCTGGATATTGCGAATATAAGATGAAAGCTTTATTGATCAAGGCGGGGTTCTGTGACGCCTTTGTCTGGTCGTTGAACACAAACGAAGTACGCGAAGTTGCAGCTATGGCGAACTTTTAATCTAAACAAAACCCAAAGTCTAAACGATGCCCTAAGGGCTGTATATATGGAGGAAGAGGGGGGAATTTCGTGACCCTTGGTGGAGGGGTCCAAAATCAACCCTATCTCTTGTTTCCCCACACATATGGACTCTAAAAATAGCCTAGACTTATGTATTTCGAAATTACATGGGCCTGGCCCAATAATAAGGTGACGCAGCACCTATAATAGCCTCGAGACGAAATTTATGAAGTGGCATCTTGTATATTTCGTCCAAGGCTTCATGCACCCATTATGGTGGCTTCAAAGTCCTGAAATCATCACTTGTAACTCCGTTCTGGTTCCCCTTGCGCATGCCATCATCTCCATGCTTGTTCTTGCTCCAATGTTCATCCTTCTCCAAGCTAGGCCCTTCATTTGTAAGCAAAACAAATGTATCCAATTTAGGCAGCATCATATTCTCATGAACATTAGAATCATTACCAAGAAATGAAAGTACCTGGTAATTTAGTTGGCGTGCGCGAGCTCTAGTAATTGGTCCAGTATGTATAGCAGCAAGGGCTGTGGGTGTAACAATTGTATTGATGTCCTGATCAAAAGTTGCATGGCAATATATCTCGGAATGGCTATGGAATGCCATAATAGGTAGGTATGGTGGCTGTTTTGAGGAAGATATAATGAGGTTTATGTGTGATAGAGCGTATCGTATCACGGGGTTTGGATGCACCGGCGAAGTTTGCACCAACTCTCAAGGTGAGAAATGGCAATGCACGGTACCGAAGAGGCTAGCAATGGTGGAAAGGTAAAAGTGCGTATAATCCATGGACTCAACATTAGTCAAAAGAACTCATATACTTATTTCAAAAATTTAGAAGTCATCAAAAATCAAGTACTACGCGCATGCTCCTAGGGGGATAGATTGGTAGGAAAAGACCATCGCTCGTCCCCGACCGCCACTAATAAGGATGCACAAGCCAGGATCACTTAATGTTTCAAATTTGTTACACAACTTTAACCATACGTGCATGCTACGGGACTTGCTAACTTTAACACAAGCATTCTTTAAATTCATAATCACCCAACTAGCATGACTTTAATATCACTACCTCCATATCTCAAAACAATTATCAAGTATCAAATTGATCATAGCATCCAATTCACTTCCTATGATAGTTTTTATTATACCCAACTTGGATGCCTACCATTCTAGGACCAATTTTATAACCATAGCAAATATCATGCTGTTCTAAAAGACTCTCAAAATAATATATGTGAAGCATGAGAGACTAGCAATTTCTGCAAAAATAAGTCACCGCCATGCTCTAAAAGATGTAAGTGAAGCACTAGAGCAAAAACTATCAAGCTCAAAAGATATAAGTGAAGCACATAGAGTATTCTAGCAAATTCTAATCAAATAGGCTTCTCCCAAAATGTGTGTACATCAAGGATGATTGTGGTAAACTAAAAAACAAAGACTAATATAATACAAGATGCTCCAAGCAAAACACATATCATGTGGCGAATAAAAATATAGCTTCAAGTAAAGTTACCAATGAACGAAGACGAAAGAGGGGATGCCTTCCCGGGGCATCCCCAAGCTTAGGCTTTTGGATATCCTTGAAAATCTTGGGGTGCCATGGGCATACCCAAGCTTAGGCTCTTGCCACTCCTTATTCCATAGTCCATAAAAGCTTTACCCAAAACTTGAAAACTTCACAACACAAAACTCAACAGGAAATCTTATAAGCTCCGTTAGTGAAAGAAAACAAAACCACCACATAAGGTATTGTAATGAACTCATTCTTTATTTATTTTGGTGTTAAACCTACTGTAATCCAACTTCTCTATGGTTTATAAACTAATTTACTAGCCATAGATTCATCGAAATAAGCAAACAACACACGAAAAACAGAATCTGTCAAAAACAGAACAGTCTGTAGAAATCTGTAACTACCGCAAACTTATAGAACTCTAAAAATCGTACCAAAATAGGAAGTCCTGTACAATTTATCTATTGATAATCAGCAAAAATAATCAACGCAAAATCACATTTCTGTGATTTAACAAAACTAATTTCGTGCGCTAAAAGTTTCTATTTTTTCAGCAGAATCAAATCAACTATCATCATAGGTTATCCTATAGGTTCTACTTGGCTCAAACACTAATTAAAAGATAAAAGCACATCTAAACAGAAGTTAGATGCAAGATTTATTACTAAACAGTAACAAAAACAAAAAACACAAAGAAAATTGGGTTGCCTCCCAACTAGCGCTATCGTTTAACGCCCCTAGCTAGGCATAAAAGCGAAGGTAGATCTAAGTAGTGCCATCCTTGAGTAGCCCGCATGATAGATTCATAAGGTAATTTGACTTTCTTTCTTGTAAAGTGATCCATGCCTTTCTTTAATGGAAATTGGAATCTAATATTCCCTTCCTTCATATCAATAATCGCGCCAATCGTTCTAAGGAAAGGTCTACCAAGAATAATAGGGCAAGAAAGATTGCAATCTATATCAAGAACGATAAAATCTACGGGCACCAAATTTTTAATTGCAACAATGAGAACATTATTGATTCTTCCCATTGGCTTTTTAATGGTGGAATCCGCAAGGTGCAAATTTAAAGAGCAATCATCAAGATCATGGAAACCTAGAATATCACATAAAGTTTTTGGAATCGTGGAAACACTAGCACCCAAATCACACAAAGCAAAAAACTCACGATCTTTAATTCTAATCCTTATAGTAGGTTCCCACTCATCATTAAGTTTTCTAGGTATAGAAACTTCCAAGTTAAGTTTTTCATCATAAGATTGCATCAAGGCATCAACAATGTGTTTGGTAAAAGCTTTATTTTGACTATGAGCATGAGGAGAATTAACAACGGATTGCAACAAGGAAATACAAACTTCTAAAGAACAATTATCATAATCAAATTCCTTGAAATCCGAGATAGTGGGTTCAATGCTATTTAAAGTTGTGACCTCTCCAATCCCACTTTTACCAAATTTAGCATCAAGATCTAAAAACTCCGAATTCTTGGGACGCCTTCTAGGTAAAGTTGACTCATCATCAGTGCCATAATTATCAAGATTCATATTGCAAAACATAGATCTAATAGGAGACGCATCAATAACTTTAATATCTTCATCATTATTTTCATGGAAACTAGAAGAACACGCCTTTACAAAGCTATCTTTCTTAGCACGCAATCTAGCGGTTCTTTCCTTGCACTCATCAATGGAAATTGTCATGGCTTTGAGAGACTCATTGATATCATGCTTAGGAGGAGAAGATCTAAGTTTAAGAGAATCAACATCAAGCGAAAGTCTATCAACGTTCCTAGCCAAATCATCAACTTTGAGCAATTTTTCTTCAAGCAAAGCATTAAAATTCTTTTGAGAAATCATAAATTCTTTCATACTATTCTCAAAATCACAGGGCATCTTATTAAAATTACCGTAAGACTTATTGTAGGAATTTCCATAATTATTAGAGGAATTACTAGGGAACGGTCTAGAATTAAAGTTTCCTCTATAAGCATTGTTTCCAAAACTATTCCTACCAACAAAATTCACATCCATGGATTCATTATTATTCTCAATCAAAGTATACAAAGGCATATCATTGGGATCAAGAGGAGTATTTTTAGTAGCAAACAACTTCATAAGTTCATCCATCTTTCCACTCAAAACATTGATTTCTTCTATAGCATGCACTTTTTTTCTAGAAGATCTTTCGGTGTGCCATTGAGAATAATTAGCCATAATATTATCAAGAAGTTTTGTACCATCTCCTAACGTGATTTCCATAAACGTGCCTCCCGTGGCCGAATCTAAGAGATTTCAAGAAGCAAAGTTCAAACCGGCATAAAATTTTTGTATGATCAACCATAAATTCAAACCATGAGTGGGGCAATTGCAAATCATCAATTTCATTCTTTCCCAAGATTGGGCAACATGCTCATGATCAAGTTGTTTAAAATTCATAATATCGTTCCTAAGAGTGATAATCTTAGCGGGAGGAAAATACTTAGAGATAAAAGCATCTTTGCACTTGTTCCAAGACTCAATACTATTTTTAGGCAAAGACGAAAACCAAACTTTAGCACGATCTCTAAGTGAAAACGGAAATAACTTCAATTTAACAATATCATTATCCGTATCTTTCTTCTTTTGCATATCACACAAATCAACAAAGTTGTTTAGATGAGTAGCGGCATCTTCGCTAGGAAGGCCGGTGAATTGATCTTTCATAACAAGATTCAGCAAAGCAGTATTGATTTCACAAGACTCAACATTATTAAGAGGAGAAAACGGAGTACTAAGGAAATCATTATTATTGGTATTCGAGAAATCACATAATTTGGTATTATCTTGTGCCATGGCAACAAGTAATCCAACACACAAGCAAACAGAAAAAGGCAAGCGAAAAAGAGAGGAGGAGATTGGGAAAGAGAGGGCGATAAAACGACAAGGGTGAAGTGGGGGAGAGGAAAATGAGAGGCAAATGACAAATAATGTAAATGTGAGGGAGATGGGTTTGTATGGGTACTTGGTATGTCTTGACTTGAGCGAAGACCTCCCCGGTAACGGTGCCAGAAATCCTTCTTTCTATGTCTTGAGCTTGCGTTGGTTTTCCTTGAAGAGGAAAGGGTGATGCAGCAGTAGCATAATTATTTCCCTTAGTTTTTCAGAACCAAGGTATCAATCCAGTAGGAGGCTCCTCAAAAGTCCCACGCACCTACACAAACAAACAAAGAACTCGCAACCAACGCAATAAAGGGGTTGTCAATCCCTTCACGGCCACTTGCGACAGTGAGATCTAATAGAGATAGTATGATAAGATAAATATATTTTTGGTATATTATAATATAGATGAAAAAAGTAAAGATGCAAATAAAAGTAGATTGGAAGCAAATATGATAAGAGATAGACCTGGGGGCCATAGGTTTCACTAGTGGCTTCTCTCAAGATAGCATAAGTATTACGATGGGTGAACAAATTACTGTCGAGCAATTGATAGAAAAGCGAATAATTATGAGATTATCTAGGCATGATCATGTATATAGGCATCACGTCCGCGACAAGTAGACCGACACCTGCCTGCATCTACTACTATTACTCCACACATCGACCGACTCCTGCCTGCATCTAGAGTATTAAGTCATAAGAACAGAGTAACGCTTTAAGCAAGATGACAAGATGTAGAGGGATAAACTCAAGCAATATGATATAAACCCCATATTTTTATCCTCGATGGCAACAGTACAATACGTGCCTTGCTGCCCCTATTGTCACTACGAAAGGACACCGCAAGATTGAACCCAAAGCTAAGCACTTCTCCCATGGCAAGAAAGATCAATCTAGTAGGCCAAACCAAACTGATAATTTGAATAGACTTGCAAAGATAACTCAATCATACATAAAAGAATTTAGAGAAGATTCAAATATTATTCATAGATAAACTTGATCATAAACCCACAATTCATCGGATCTCGACAAACACACCGCAAAAAGAGTTTACATCGAATAGATCTCCACAAGAGAGGGGAGAACATTGTATTGAGATCCAAAAATAGAGAAGAAGCCATCTAGCTAATAACTATGGACCCGTAGGTCTGTGGTAAACTACTCACAACTCATCGGAGGGGCTATGGTGTTGACGTAGAAGCCCTCTATGGTCGATTCCCCCTCCGGCAGAGCGCCGACGAAGGCTCGAAAATGGGATCTCGTAGATACAGAATGTTACGACGGTGGAAATTGTGTTTCGTTGGCTCCCTGGATGTTTTTGGGGTACGTAGGCTTATATAGGAGGAAGAAGTACGTCGGTGGCCGCCCGAGGGGCCCACGAGACAGGGGAGCACGCCCTATAGGGGGGCGCTCCCTCCTATCTCGTGGAGGCCTCGGTTGCTTCTTGACTTGCACTCCAAGTCCTCTGGATCATGTTCGTTCCAAAAATCACGCTCTCGAAGGTTTCATTCCATTTGGACTCCGTTTGATATTCCTTTTCTTTGAAATACTGAAATAGGCAAAAAAAAACAGCAATACGGGCTGGGCCTCCGGTTAGTAGGTTAGTCCCAAAAATGATATAAATGTGTAAAATAAATCCCATAAACATCCAAAAGGGGTAATATAATAGCATGGAACAATAAAAAATTATAGATACGTTGGAGACATATCACACACCCACTTAGTTTCTTTTGTTGAGCTTTCATACACTTATAGCTCTAGTGCATCTGTTGCATGGCAATCCCTACTCACTCACATTGATATCTATTAATGGGCATCTCCATAGCCCATTGATACGCCTAGTTGATGTGAGACTATCTTCCCCTTTTTTGTCTTCTCCAGAACCACCATTCTATTCAACATATAGTGTTATGTCCATGGCTCACACTCATGTATTTCGTGAAAGTTGAAATAGTTTGAGAACATAAAAGTATGAAACAATTGCTTGGCTTGTCATCGGGGTTGTGCATGATTAAATACTTTGTGTGATGAAGATAGAGCATAGCCAGACTATATGATTTTGTAGGGATAGCTTTCTTTAGCCATGTTATTTTGAGAAGACATGATTGCTTTGTTAGTATGCTTGAAGTATTATTGTTTTCATGTCAATATGAACTTTTATCTTGAATCATTTGGATCTGAACATTCATGCCACAATAAAGAAAATCACATTGAGAAATATGCTAGGTAGCATTCCACATCAAAATTTCTATTTTTATCATTTACCTACTCGAGGACAAGCAGGAATTAAGCTTGGGGATGCTTGATACGTGTCCAACGTATCTATAATTTTTGATTGCTCCATGCTATTATATTGCCCGTTTTGGATGTTTATGGGCTTTACTATACACTTTTATATCATTTTGGGACTAACCTACTAACCGGAGGCCCAGCCCAAATTGCTATTTTTTTTTGCCTATTTCAGTGTTTCGAAGAAAAGGAATATCAAACGGAGTCCAAATGGAATGAAACCTTCAGGAGCGATCTTTTTGGAACAAACGCAATCCAGGAGACTTGGAGTGGACGTCAAGAAGCAGCCAAGGAGGCCACGATGCAGGAGGGGCGCCCCCACCCTCCTGGGCCCCTCGTGGCTCCACCACATACTTATTCCTCCTATATATATCTACGTACACCGAAAACATCCAGGAGCACCACAAAACCCTATTTCCACCGCCGCAACCTTCTGTACCCGTGAGATCCCATCTTGGAGCCTT
>NC_041387.1:380442013-380530800 GCF_002162155.2 Triticum dicoccoides
ATACGGAGGGCTTCTACATCAACACCAAGGCCTTTCCGATGAGTTGTGAGTAGTTTACCACAGACCTTCGGGTCCATAGTTATTAGCTAGATGGCTTCTTATCTCTCTTTGAATCTCAATACAAAGTTCTCCTTGATCTTCTTGGAGATCTATTCGATGTAACTCTTTTTGCGGTGTGTTTGTCGAGATCCAATGAATTGTGGGTTTATGATTAAGTTTATCTATGAGAAATATTTGAATCTCCTCTGAATTCTTTTATGTATGATTGGTTATCTTTGCAAGTCTCTTCGAATTATCAGTTTGATTTGGCCTACTAGATTGATCTTTCTTGCAATGGGAGAAGTGCTTAGCTTCGGGTTCAATCTTGCGGTGTCCTTTCCTAGTGACAGTAGGGGCACCAAGGCACGTATTGTATCGTTGCCGTTGAGGATAAAAAGATGGGGTTTATATCATATTGCTTGAGTTTATCCCTCTACATCATGTCATCTTGCCTAATGCATTACTCTGTTCTTATGAACTTAATACTCTAGATGCATGCTGGATAGCGGTCGATGTATGGAGTAATAGTAGTAGATGCAGGCAGGAGTCGGTCTACTTGTTGTGGACATGATGCCTATATACATGATCATGCCTAGATATTCTCATAACTATGCACTTTTTTATCAATTGCTCGACAGTAATTTGTTCACCCATCGTAATACTTATCCTATCTTGAGAGTAGCCACTAGTGAAACCTATGGCCCCCGGGTCTATCTTCCATCGTATAAGTTTCCTATCTACTTTATTTTGCAATCTTTACTTTCCAATCTATATCATAAAAATACCAAAAATATTTATCTTATCTTATTATCTCTATCAGACCTCACTTTTGCAAGTGGCCATGACGGGATTGACAACCCCTTTATCGCGTTGGTTGCCAGGTTCTTGTTTTGTTTGTGTAGGTACGAGGGACTTGTGTGGAGCCTGCTACTGGATTGATACCTTGTTTCTCAAAACTGAGGGAAATACTTACGCTACTTTGATGCATCACCCTTTCCTCTTCAAGGGAAAACCAACGCAGTGCTCAAGAGGTAGCAGGGTGTTTGGGACTGCATGACCGCACTTTATCCAACGTCTTGGTCTGATATAGGAGGCGTCTTGCAATGTGAACTAGGCAATCAAACTATACGGTTTTAGTACTTTCACTTTAGCCATAAGAGTCCATTGGTGGCGCTAAGTACTAGCCCCTCATTACATGATCGGCAATCTGGAGTGCGGTGCCTTTGCAATGTGGCTGGTCAAAAACCCAGCCCCTCGTATAACACGACATAAATCGCGAATGATTTGTAGTATAACACTAAGTCACTGGATCGCTGACCCGCTCTCACTTATCATGATAGTCCGTTTTCGACTTTCTCTACTGAGGTACTTGACCGGACGAACCGGAAATACAATCGCAGTAGTTCTCCCTTTACTACCTTAGCCGAACTTGCGGAACGTAAAGTGGCAAGCACATGAGCCAGGCAACCCAACTATAGACCAAAGACATTATTCGGAGCAGATGCATATAATGCAATATCCAGGACACCGAAGAGTTCCCTATGGGTGTTTGGACTTAAGAATTCAGTGGAGCCGAATACAACCCCTAGTATGAAGACCGTGTCGAACCACGTATGTCAGTCGAACATAAGTTATAGCGCAGATGACAAGTTAAAAAATCTAAGCCCAACCAAGAAGATGATCATCATCTATGCCCTTTATATCTTTATTGATATGTCGATGACAGGCAATGTCGTTCAATATTAAGGTCATATTACATGCCTAAGGAAAAAAGAAAATTATTTGCATAAGGGAAAGTCTAACACAGGGCCTAAAAAATCATAGTTAGGAAAAGAAACTCCCATGATGCCCTGCCACACGTCTGCACCTTTTCTCCTTAGTAGTGAGTCCTTTGAGAGGAGTGTTTGGTGGTTGGGACGTACTGGCCTTAAAAGGATCTCCTGTGACAACCATCTTGTAAGTAAGGCTCTTGATGAACCTGTGTTAAAAGGAAAAGGATATGTGCGGTCCAATTATGGTCAAGCCTTGTAATGGACCTATTCCGCAGTGTGCCTCCAGTGTCGCCCAAGGTATTTTTAGTGTGTAATTATGTACGTGCAGTACATAGGCCGCGACCTGATGGGGCGATCGGCGGAGGCCGAACTGCTAATCAAGGTCCGGATCCGTTGACTTATCGCGATTATGCGCGGACCGGACGCATGTGGATACGTCATCGGCTTTATTGGCCGATGAACTGTTCGTCTTGATAAGGCCGCTATACACTTCGGCTGCAAGGGTCGCAGTGTGCTCTTTAGTACGGAGTGAGTGCTCCATATTACCATTGACTGTAATAACGCCACGAGGTCCAGGCATTTTGAGCTTCAAGTATGCATAGTGTGGGACTGCATTAAAGCGGGTAAAAGCAGTTCGTTCGAGTAGTGCATGGTAGCCACTACGGAAAGGGACGATGTCGAATATTAACTCTTCACTGCGAAAGTTATCTGGGGAGCCGAATAATTACCTCCAGTGTGATTGAGCCTGTACAACGGGCCTCCACTCCTGGCATCACACCTTTAAAGGTAGTGTTACTAGGCTTGATTCGTGATGGGTCGATCCCCATCTTACGGACAGTATCTTGATAGATCAAGTTGAGACTGCTTCCTACGTCCATAAGGACTCTAATGAGGTGGTATCCATCAATGATTGGATCAAGAAACATGGCGGTCGAACCCCCGTGACGAATACTAGTTGGGTGGTCCTTGCGATCAAAGGTGATCAGACAGGCTGACCATGGGCTAAACTTGGTAGCGACAGACTCTACGGCATAGACGTCCCATAATGCGTGTTTGTGCTCCCTTTTGGGGATATGAGTGACATATATCATGTTTACTGTCTTCATCTCGGGGGGAAATTGCTTCTGACCCTCGGTGTTCGGTTGACGGGGTTCATCATCGTCTTCGCTTGGAGGCCCTTTCCCCTTGTGTTCGGTATTTAACTTACCAGCCTGCTTGAAAACCCAACAGTTCTTGTTGGTATGATTTGCAGGCTTATCGGGTGTGCCATGAATCTGGCAGGGCCTCTCAAGGATTTTTTTCTAAGTTGGATGGCCCGTCTTTATTGCCTTTGAAAGGTTTCTTCCGCTGACCGGACTTAGGACCGCTGAATCTGGCATTGACTGTCGTATCGTCTGCGTCGTCGTTGTTGTTATTCCGATGTTTGTTTTTAGTGCGGCGAGGTTTACCATTGCCATCCCTTACCTCAGAGGTGCCGGGGTCACCCGTGTCGTTCCTTCTATGAGCCAACCAGCTGTCTTTGCCCGCACAGAAGCGGGTCATTAGTGTCGTTAAGGCTGCCATAGTCTTCGGCTTTTCCTGCCCAAGGTGTCGGGCGAGCCATTTGTCACGGACGTTGTGCTTAAAGGCTACTAAGGCTTCAGCGTTCGGACAATCTACGATCTGGTTCTTTTTAGTTAAGAACCGATTGCAAAGCTTGCGGGCTAATTCGCCTGGCTGTTGGATTATATGACTCAAGTCGTCAGCATCCGGTGGCTGGACATAAGTGCCCTGGAAGTTAGCCCTAAAAGCATCTTCCAAGTCTTCCCAGGTTCCAATGGAGTTTTATGGTAGGATGTTTAGCCAGTACCGTGTTGGTCCCTTCAGCTTTAGAGGGAGATATTTAATGGCGTGGATATCATCTCCTCGAGCCATATGAATGTGGAGAAGGAAATCTTCGATCCAGACGGTTGGATCCGTCGTTCCATCGTACTGTTCGATGTTTATGGGTTTAAACCCTTCCGAAAATAGGTGTTCCATGACCTCATCGGTGAAGCATAGGGGGTGTGCGGCCCCTCTATATCGTGCAATGTCGCGGCGGAGATCAGCTAACATCTGAGTTCGGTTCTGATCCCGAACATAGTAACGGTCGTCGCACCGGGCTTCATAGCCATTTTCTCGCACCGGGGCATGGCCCCTTGATCCATAGATTGATCTGGTTTGACCAGCTTTATTGGCTAGGTCACGTTGCAAGTCGTATGTATATCCCGCAGCTATAGTCTCCCTGCCTCTTCGGCGAGGGGATGTGGGTTGGTGTTCGGCTTGATATGTCGCTTTATCCCGTCCACGTGGTGGTCGGTCTGGTTTATCTGCCTGATTGTATTTCGACGGTATTGGTTCAAGGACTTCGTCGTCCAATTGAGGCAGCAGCTTGCGCCTAGGGTAACTTTTGATAGGTCGCTCTTGGCCATATTCCTCAGCTGCTAGGACCTTAGTCCACCTTTCATTCAATGTGTCTTGCTCTTCTTTGAGCTGCTGTTGCTTCCTCTTCAGGCTCCGGGCTGTAGCAATGAGTTGTCGCTTAAAGCGTTCTTGGTCGAGGGGTTCCTCTGGGACAATGAAGTCCTCGTCACCCAGGCTGACCTCCTCTTCGGATTCTGGCATATAGTTGATGTCCTCCTCATCTTTGTTGTCAGTGCGTTGGGACTATGTTCACCCTCTTCCTGCTCGTCCTGTTTGGATGTGGGCTCGATAGGGTATTCGGGATCTTCGGCACCATCCGGAGTCTCATTGTCTCCGGTGCCGGTATTACTATCCTTCGCACAACGTGATCACAAGCGGCGCTACTGACATCGGCGCTTTGGTGGTTTATCGATGGGTCTATCCTCATCTAGGCGCGGGTTCTCCTTGTTGTTCTTCGGGGTGTCCACCATGTACACATCGTAGGTTGAGGTGACCCTCGAACACCCCGTGACGGGTGGGACTCGTCTTGGTTCAGCGTCGGCATCGCCGTCCATACCGTCAATGTCTTCGGACGCATAGTCCAACATGTCAGATAAGTCCTCAACAGTGGCTAATAAGTGGGTGGTGGGTGAGTGATAACCCACAAGTATAGGGGATCGCAATAGTTTTTGAGGCTAGAGTATTCAACCCAAATTTATTGATTCAACACAAGGGGAGCCAAAGAATATTCTCAAGTATTAGCAGTTGAGTTGTCAATTCAACCACACATGGATAACTTAGTATCTGCAGCAAAGTATTTAGTAGCAAAGTAGTATGGTAGTAATGGCAACAGTGGCAAAAGTAACAGTAGAAGTTTTGTAGTAATTGTAACAGTGGCAAAGGTAAAGTAAATAAGCAAAGCACAATATGTGAAAAGCTCGTAGGCATTGGATCAGTGATGGATAATTATGTCGGACGCGATTCCTCATGTAATAGTTATAACATAGGGTGACTCAGAACTAGCTCCAGTTCATCAATGTAATGTAGGCATGTATTCCGAATATAGTCATACGTGCTTATGGAAAAGAACTTGCATGACATCTTTTGTCCTACCCTCCCGTGGCAGCGGGGTCATAGTGGAAACTAAGGGATATTAAGGCCTCCTTTTAATAGAGTACGAGACCAAAGCATTAGCACTTAGTGAATACATGAATTCCTCAAACTACGGTCATCACCGAGAAGTATCGCGATTATTGTCACTTCGGGGTTGTCGGATCATAACATATAATAGGTGACTACAGACTTGCAAGACAGGATCAAGAACTCACATATATTCATGAAAACATAATAGGTTCAGATTTGAAATCATGGCACTCGGGCCCTAGTGACAAGCATTAAGCATAGCAAAGTCATAGCAACATCAATCTCTGAACATAGTGGATACTAGGGATCAAACCCTAACAAAACTAACTTGATTACATGGTAAATCTCATCCAACCCATCACCGTCCAGCAAGCCTACGATGGAATTACTCACGCACGGCCGTGAGCATCATGAAATTGGTGATGGAGGATGGTTGATGATGACGACAACGACGAATTCCCCTCTTCGGAGCCCCAAACGGACTCCAGATCAGCCCCCCCCCCCCCGAGGGAGATTAGGGCTTGGCGGCGGATCCGTATAGTAAAATGCGATGAAACTTTCTCCCTGATTTTTTTTCTCCGCGAAAGCAAATATATGGAGTTGGAGTTAAGGCCGGTGGATGTCCAGGGGGCCCACGAGGCAGGGGGCGTGCCCAGGGGAGGGGGCGCGCCCCCCACCCTCGTGGATAGGGTGTGGGCCCCCTGATGCTATTTCTTTCGCCAGTATTTTTTATTAATTCTGAAAAGTTGCTCCATGGATTTTCAGGTCATTCTGAGAACTTTTGTTTCTGCACAAAAATAACACCGTGTCAGTTCTGCTGAAAACAGCGTCAGTCCGGGTTAGTTCCATTCAAATCATGCAAATTAGAGTCCAAAACAAGGGCAAAAGTGTTTGTATAAGTAGATACGACGGAGACGTATCGGTGGGGTGCAAAATTCCCCTCTGTCAGCCCCTAGTCTGAGCTAGGTATAGTTCGGAGGTAAAGCCTCCGTGATGGCGAGAGGCTGCATCAAACCCAATGCTTCATCTAAGAGCGGGAGTGGGAGCGGAAACTGCGGGTCTGCCGCGCTGTGTTTGGCATGGAGCACCTGATTGGACCCGCTACGTGTAGACCTCGGAAGTTCGGAACAGTTTCCCAGAGCCAAGTCTAAGCCTGCATCTGGGTCTTCGGTAGGAAGTTCCGTAAGGGGAAGAAGTTCGGCGGGGCTTATGTTCCCATCTTCGGACGATGAGACCTGCCTCGGATCTAAGGCCGAGGTGGGTGTTGGTGTTGACCCCTGGATGGGATCTGACAGGGGACCCGAAGAGTCTTCTTGGCGGGGACGCAGAGTGGCGGCCGAGCCCGCGAACCCGTCGAAGACCAGGTCTCCTCGGATGTCAGCAACATAATTCAGGTTTCCAAACCAAATCTGGTGGTCGGGGGCATAACTATCGACCTGCTCGAGGCGGCCGATCAAGTTGGCTCGAAGCACAAATCCACCGAACACAAAAACCTATCCTGGAAGAAAGGTCTCACAGGATACAGCGTCATCATTGGTGAAGAGGTGAGCCATCGATCCTTTTGTCGACGATACAGCGAAGCTCTCAATGGAAGTACCAATGTCAGTATCAAAATTGGCAGATCTCGGGTAGGGGGCCCAAGCTGTGCGTCTGGGGATCAATGGTAACAATGGAGAAGGGACGCAGTATTTACCCAGGTTTGGGCCCTCTTGATGGAGGTAAAACCCTACTCCTGCTTGATTATATTCGAGGGGTATAGGGGTTACAAGAGTTGATCTACCTCGAGAGCGATTCGGCTAACCCTAGATAGCTAGCCTAGCAATGTTGTGCTCCTGCCTCCGAGCTAACCCTCCGGTTTATATAGACACCGGAGGGGCTTAGGGTTGTACAAAGTCGGTTTTACAGAAAGGAATAAAATATCCGGACACCTATACTTGCCATCCACGCATGTGAGAGTCCCAACCGGACACGAGAGATAATCTTCTATCTTGTATCTTGACGACCCATCAGTCCGGCCCACATCAATAGACCGGATGCCCGAGGACCCCCTAGTCTAGGACTCCCACACTCGAGAATACGCAAGCTTAGCATTTTGCTAATCCTTATTCCTTCATCCATCGTAAGATCACCCAAAACTTGAAAACTTCAATCACACAAAACTCAACAAAACCTTCGTGAGATCCGTTAGTATAAGAAAGCAAACCGCTACTATAAGTACTGTTACAAACCTATTCTTATTTTGTTTTTGCATTATATCTACTGTATTCCAAATTTTTTGTGGCAAAAATCCATCAAAGAAAACCATAGAATCATCAAACCAAGCACATAACGCAAAGAAAACAGAATCAATCAAAATCAGAACAGTCTGTAGCAATCTGAATATTTCAAATACTTCTGTAAATCCATAAATTCTGAAATAAATTGGTGGACGTGATAAATTTGTCTATTAATTTTCTGCAATAATAATCAACTCAAAAGAACTCTTTTGTTAAAAGTGACAAATAATTTCGTGAGCGCAAAAGTTTCTGTTTTTCAGCAAGATCAAATCAACTTTCACCCAAATCTTCCCAAAGGCCTTGCTTGGCACAAACACTTATTAAAACACAAAATACACAATAATAACAGTGGCATAATTTTGCTAACACACAATAACAGAAAACAAAAAGCAAAAATAAATTATATTCATCGGGTTGCCTCCCAACAAGCACTATCATTTTACGCCCCTAGCTAGGCATACGTGTAGGATCCAAGTTTTGTTATCTTTGGTTCTAGATCCATAAGATGCCCTCATGATTGATTCATATGGTGGCCTAATTCTTGTTCTAGGGAAGTGTTCCAACTCCTTCCTTAGTGGAAGTTGAAATTTAATATTGCCTTCTTTCATATCAATCACGGCACCAATAGTACGCAAAAGGGGTCTACCAAGAATAATTGGACAAGACGGATTGCAAATCAATATCAAGAACAATAAAATCTATGGGCACATAATTCCTATTTGCAAGAATAATAACATCACTAATTCTTCCCATAGCCTTTTTAATAGTAGAATCCGCCAAGGGAAAATTTAAAGAGCATTCTTGGTAAGACCAAGCACATCACATAAATATTTCGGAATCGTAGAAACACTAGCACCCAAGTCACACAAAGAAAAACACTCATAATTTTTAATCTTGACTTTGATAGTAGGTTCCCACTCATCCTGCAATTTTCTAGGAATTGAAACTTCTAATTCCAACTTTTCTTCAAAAGCTTTCATCATGGCGTCAACAATATGTTTAGTAAAAGCTTTATTTTGTTCATAAGCATGGGGTGAATTTATCATGGATTGCAACAAAGAAATGCAATAAACCAAAGAGAAACTATCATAATTAAAGTCTTTGTAATCCAAAATAGTGGGCACATCACTAGTTAAAGTCTTGACCTCTTCAAACCCACTTTAATCAATTTTCTCAATAAGATTTTCACCCTTCGAATCATAGGGACGCCTTCTAGCTAAAGATGACTCTTCTCCAGTCCCTTTTTCATCAATCTTAATTTTACTAAACAAAGAATAAATAGAAGAAACACCAATCATTTTAAGATCTTCATCACTTTTATGATAGTAATCACTAGAAAATGCTCTTTCTAAAAATTCTCTTTTAGCTCTAAGCATAGCGGCTCTTTTCTTACTTTCATCCATAGAAATGTAAAGAGCTTTAATTGATTCTTCAACTTTAGGCACAATTTTTTTATTTTGAGAGTTTCTACATCATGAGAAATTCTATCAACACTTCTAGACAAATCATCAATTTTATTCAACTTTACTTCTATCAAAGTATTGAAAGCTTTTTGAGTATTGATAAATTCTTTAATATTGTTCTCAAGATCAGAGGTGTTTCTATTATTATTATAAGTCTGATTACCATAGGAATTACCATAATTATTAGAGGAATTACTAGGAAAAGGCCTAGGATTGAAATTACCTCTATAAGCATTGTTATTGAAATTGTTTCGTGAGACAAAATTCACATCTATGGCATCACTATTTTGCTCAATCAAAGCAGACAAAGGCACATCATTAAAATAAATAGGAGCAATTTTATTAGCAACCAACTTCCTGAGAGCATCAACTTTTTCACTCAAAGAATTTATTTCTTCTACCGAATTGACCTTTTTACTAGTGGGAGCTCTTTCGGTATGCCATTGTGAGTAATTTGCCATTATATTTTCTAGCAATTTAGTAGCTTCCCCCAAAGTAATTTCCATAAAAGTACCCCTGCGGTGATGATTACGAGAAACAAAATCCAACCCGCATAAAATTTTTGTATGATCATCCAAAGATTTAACCCATGAGTTGGGCAATTCCTTAGCATCAATTTCATCCTTTCCCAAGATTGTATGCTCATGTTCAAGTTGCTTGAAATTCATGATCTGGGTTCTAATGGAAATAATTTTTGTGGTACTTAGTGATAATAGCATCCTTGCACTTATTCCAAGAATAGATACTATTCGAGGCAAAGAACAAAACCAAAATTTTGCACGATCTCGCAAAGAAAACGGAAATAATTTCAACTTCACAACATCATTTTCCACATGTTTTTCTTTTGCATATTGCCTAATTCCACGGATGTGTTAAGATGGGATGCGGCATCCTCATTAGGAGTGCCGGAAAATTGATCTTTCATGACAAGATTTAGGAAAGTAGTATTATGATCACAAGACTCCACACTAGTGGCGGGAGGAGCAATCAGAGAGCTAATAAATTCATTGTTGTTGGTATTCGAGAAATCACGCAACTTGGTGTTCTCTTGAGTCATGATGACTTCACAACAAGATTGCTAAATAACAGATCTGACGAGAAAACGGCGAACGAAAAAGAGGGCGAATAAAATGACAAATTTTTGTGAACTGGGGGAGAGGAAAATGAGAGGCAAAAGGCAAATAATGTAAATTGTGAGGAGATGAGATTTGTGATTAGGAACCTGGTTGATGTTGAAGATCCTCCTCGGCAACGGCGCCAGAAATTGCAAGTTGACGGGAGACTATCTTGACGTGATCCTCCCCGGCAACGGCGCCAGAAATTCCTTTTGATGTCTGCTAGAAATATGTCGGTATTTCCCTAAAGAGGAAGGGATGATGCAGTATAGTGACGGTAGGTATTTCCCTCAGTGATGAGACCAAGGTTATCGAACCAGTAGGAGAACCTCCACATACCACGTAAACAACACCTGCACACAAATAACAAATACTCGCAACCCGACGTGTTATAGGGGTTGTCAATCCCTTTCGGGTACGACGCCTCAAGATAGGCAAATAACGTGAGGTAAAAGTGGTAGATATGATAAATAGATCGCGGAACAAATAAATTGCAGCAAGGTATTTTTGTATTTTTGGTTTAATAGGTCTGAAAATAAATGCAAAGGAAAATATATCGCAAAGGCAAATATGATGAAAAGAGACCCAGGGGCCGTAGGTTTCACTAGTGGCTTCTCTCGAAAAATAGAAAATGGTAGGAAAACAATTACTCTTGGGCAATTGTAGAACTTCAAATAATCATGACAATATCCAGGCAATGATCATTATCTACTACTATTACTCCACACATCGACCGCTATCTAGCACGCATCTAGTGTATTAAGTTCATGGAGAAATGGAGTAATGCAGTAAGAACGATGACATGATGTAGACATGATCTATTTATGTAGAAATAGACCCATCTTGTTATCCTTAATAGCAATGATACATACGTGTCGTTTCCCTTTCTGTCACTGGGATCAAGCACCGTAAGATCGAACCCATCACAAAGCACCTCTTCCCATTGCAAGATAAACAAAATCAAGTTGGCCAAATAAAACCCTAATATCGAAGAAGAAATACGATGCTATAGGTAATCATGCATATAAGATATCAAAGAAGACTCAAATAACTTTCATGGATAAAAACATAGATCTGATCATAAACTCGAAGTTCATCAGATCCCAACAAACACACTGCAAAAAGGCTTACATCATATGGATCTCCAAGAGACCATTGTATTGATAATGAAAAGAGAGAGAGGAAGCCATCTAGCTACTAACTACGAACCCGTAAGTCTACAAAGAAGTACTCACGCATCATCGGAGAGGCACCAATGGAAGTGGTGAACCCCTCCGTGATGGTGTCTAGATTGGATCTGGTGGTTCTGGACTCTGCGGCAGATGTAATTTATTTTCGTAGACTCCCCTAGGGTTTCTGGAATTTTGGGGTATTTATAGAGCAAAGAGGCGGTTCAGGGGGTACCTGAGGTGGGCACAACCCACCAGGGCGCGCCTAGCCCCCCTGGAGCGCCCTGGTGGGTGCTGCTCCCCTCGAGGCACCCCAGGTGCTTCCTTGGCCCACTAGATGTCTGCTGGCCCCAAAAAATGAAGGAAATGTGCCCTAATGATGTTATTTATATTTCCTTATATCATGATAAATGTTTATTATTCATGCTAGAATTGTATTAACCGGAAACTGAGTACATGTGTGGATACATAGACAAAACATAGTGTCCCTAGTATGCCTCTACTTGACTAGCTCGTTAATCAAAGATGGTTATGTTTCCTAACCATAGACATGTGTTGCCATTTGATGAATGGTATCACATCATTAGGAGAATGATGTGATGGACATGACCAATCTGTTAGCTTAGCATTATGATCGTTACAGTTTCATTGCTACTGCTTTCTTCATGACTCATACATGTTCCTGAGACTATGAGATTATGGAACTCCCAAATACTGGAGGAACACCTTGTGTACTATCAAACATCACAACGTAACTGGGTGATTATAAAGATGCTCTATAGGTGTCTCCGAAGGTGTTTGTTGGGTGGGCATAGATTGAGATTAGGATTTGTCACTCCGTGTACCGGAGAGGTATCTCTGGGTTCTCTCGGTAGTGCTCATCACTATAAGCCTTGCAATGTGATTAATGAGTTAGTTGTGGGATGAAGCATTATGGAATGAGTAAAGAGACTTGCTGGTAATGAGATTGAGCTAGGTATGATGATACTGACGATCGAATCTCAGGCAAGTAACATACCGATGACAAAGGGAACAACGTATGCTGTTATGCGGTTCGACCGATAAAGATCTTCGTAGAATATGTAGGAGCCAATATGAGCATCCAGGTTCCGCTATTGGTTATTAATTAGAGATGTGTCTCAATCATGTCTACATAGTCTCGAACCCGTACGGTCCGCACGCTTAAGGTTCGATGACGATTTGTATTATGAATTATGTGTTTTTGATGATCGAAGTTTGTTCGGAGTCCCAGATGAGATCACGGACGTGATGAGGATTCTTGAAATGGCCGAGACGTATAGATTGATATACTGGACTATGTTATTCGGACACCAGAAGAGTACCGAGTGGTACCGGGTAAAAACGGAGTGTCGGAGCGGTTACCGGAACCCCCCGGGGAAGAAATGGGCCAACTTGGGCCATAGGGGAGAGTGAGGACAGCCCTTTCCCTCTTCCTCTCCCTCTCCCTTCCTTCCTTCCCCCTTCCACCAAGTGGAATCCTACTAGGACTTGGAGTCCTAGTAGGACTCCCTTCTCTTCGTGCGCCCTACAGGGCCAGCCGGCCTCCCTCTCTCCTCCTTTATATACGGGGGTAGGGGGGCACCCCAAAGGATAACAGACAATCCCCCTCCACAGTTTAATACCCCGGTCATATCATCGTAGTGCTTAGGCGAAGCCCTGCGCCAGTAACATCATCAACACCGTTGCCACGCCGTCGTGTTGATGGAACTCTCCCTCGTCCTCAACTGGATCAAGAGCTCGAGGGACGTCATCGTGCTGAGCGTGTGCTGAACACGGAGGTGCCGTACGTTCGGTACTTGGATCGGTTGGATCGTGAAGACGTTTGACTACATCAACGACGTTACTAAACGCTTTCGCTTTCGGTCTACGAGGATACATGGACACACTCTCCCCTCTCGTTGCTATGCATCTCCTAGATAGATCTTGTGTGATCGTAGATAATTTTTTGAATTACTGCGTTCCCCAACAGTGGCATCCAAGCCAGGTCTATGTGTAGATGTTATTTGCACGAGTAGAACACAAAGAGTTGTGGGCGATAATAGTCATACTGCTTACCACCAATGTCTTATTTTGATTCGGCGGTATTGTTGGATGAAGCGGCCCGGACCGACATTACATGACCGTGTTCATGAGACTGGTTCTACCGATGTGCTTTACACATAGGTGGCTGGCGGGTGTCTGTTTCTCCAACTTTAGTTGAATCGAGTTTGACTACGGCTGATCCTTGTTGAAGGTTAAAACAACACACTTGACAAAAAATTGTTGTGGTTTTGATGCGTAGGTAAGAATGATTCTTGCTACAAGCCCGTAGCAGCCACGTAAAAGTTGCAACAACAAATTGGAGGATGTCTAACTTGTTTTTGCAGGGCTTGTTGTGATGTGATATGGTCAAGACATGATGTGATATAAATTGTTGTATGAGATCATCATGTTTTGTAACAGAGTTATCAGCAACTGGCAGGAGCCATATGGTTGTCGCTTTATTGTATGAAATGCAGTCGCCGTGTAATTGCTTTGCTTTATCACTAAGTGGTAGCGATAGTCATAGTAGCAATAGTTGGCGAGACGACAACGATGCTACAATGGAGATCAAGGTGTCAAGCCGGTGATGATGGAGATCATGACGATGCTTCGGTGATGGAGATCATGAGCACAAGATGATGATGGCCACATCATGTCACATATTTTGATTGCATGTGATGTTTATCTTTTATGCATCTTATTTCACTTAGTACGGCGGTAGCATTATAAGATGATCCCTCACTAAATTTCAAGGTATAAGTGTTCTCCCTGAGTATGCACTGTTGCTACAGATCATCGTGCCGAGACACCACGTGATGATCGGGTGTGATAAGATCCACGTTCACATACAACGGGTGCAAGCCAGTTTTGCATGTGCAGAATACTCGGGTTAAACTTGACGAGCCTAGCATATGCAGATATGGCCTCGGAACACTGAGACCGAAAGGTCGAACGTGAATCATATAGTAGATATGATCAACATAGTGATGTTCACCATTGAAAACTACTCCATCTCACATGATGATCGGATATGGTTTAGTTGACTTGGATCATGTGATCATTTAGATGACTAAAGGGATGTCTATCTAAGTGGGAGTTCTTAAGTAATACGATTAATTGAACTTTAATTTATCATGAACTTAGTCCTGATAGTTTTTGCATGTCTATGTTGTTGTAGATCAATGGCCCGTGCTACCGTTCCCTTGAATTTTAATGCATTCCTAGAGAAAGCTAAGTTGAAAGATGATCGTAGCAATTACACGGACTGTGTCCGTAACTTGAGGATTATCCTCATTGCTGCACAAAAGAATTACGTCTTGGAAGCACCGCTAGGTGTACCACCTGCGCCAGCAACTGCAAACATTGTGAATGCCTGGTAGATGCGCGTTGATGACTACTCGATAGTTCAGTGTGCCATGCTTTACGGCTTAGAATCGGTACTTCAAAGACGTTTTAAACGTCATGGGGCATATGAAATGTTCCAAGAGTTGAAGTTAATATTTCAAGCAAATGCCCGAGTTGAGAGATATGAAGTCTCCACCAAGTTCTATAGCTGCAAAATGGAGGAGAATAGTTCTGTCAGTGAACACATACTCAGAATGTCTGGGTACCATAACCACTTGACTCAACTGCGAATTAATCTTCCTAATGATAGTGTCATTGACAGAGTTCTTCCATCACTGCCATCAAGCTATAAAGGCTTCGTGATGAACTATAATATACAAGGGATGACGAAAACGATTTTCGAGCTCTTCGCAATGCTAAAGGCTGCGGAGGTAGAAATCAAGAAGGAGCATCAAGTGTTGATGGTTAAAAAACCACTAGTTTCAAGAAAAAGGGCAAAGGGAATAAGGGGAACTTTAAGAAGAATAGAAAGCAAGTTGCTACTCCCGGGAAGAAGCCCAAGTCTGGGCCTAAGCCTAAAACTAAGTGCTTCTACTACAAAGGGACTGGTCACTGGAAGCGGAACTGCCCCAAGTATTTGGCGGATAAGAAGGATGGCAAAGTGAAAGGTATATTTGATTTACATGTTATTAATGTGTACCTTACTAATGCTCATAGTAGCGCCTGGGCATTTGATACTAGTTATGTTGCTCATATTTGCAACTCGAAACACGAGCGATGGATTAAACAAAGATTGGCTAAGGACAAGGTGACGATGCACGTCAGAAATGGTTCCAAGGTCGATGTGATCGCCATCGGCACACTACCTCTACATCTACCTTCGAGATTAGTTTTAGACCCGAATAATTGTTATTTGGTGCCAGCGTTGAGCATGAACATTATATCTGGATCTTGTTTGATGCGAGATGGTTATTCATTTAAATCAGAGAATAATGGTTGTTCTATTTATATGAGTAATATCTTTTATGGTCATGCACCCTTGTTGAGTGGTCTATTTTTATTGAATCTCGATCGTGGAGATACACATGTTCATAATATTGAAGCCAAAAGATGCAAAGTTGGTAATGATAGTGCAACTTATTTGTGGCACTGCCGTTTAGGTCATATTGGTGTAAAGCGCATGAAGAAACTCCATGCTGATGAGTTTTTGGAATCACTTGGTACTTGCGAACCATGCCTCATGGGCAAAATGACTAAAACTCCATTTTCCAGCACAATGGAACGAGCTACTGACTTATTGGAAATAATACATACAGATGTATGCGGACCAATGAGTGTTGAGGCTCGTGGCGGGTATCGTTATTTTCTTACCTTCACAGATGATTTGAGCAGATATGGGTATATCTACTTAATGAAGCATAAGTCTGAAACGTTTGAAAAGTTCAAAGAATTTCAGAGTGAAGTAGAAAATCATCGTAACAAGAAAATAAAGTTTCTACGATCTGACCGTGGAGGCGAATATTTGAGTTACGAGTTTGGTCTTCATTTGAAACAATGTGGAATAGTTTTGCAACTCCCACCATCTGGAACACCACAGTGTAATGGTGTGTCCGAACATCGTAACCGTACTTTATTGGATATGGTGCGATCTATGATGTCTCTTTCTGATTTACCGCTATCGTTTTGGAGTTATGCTTTAGAGACGGCTGCATTAACTTTAAATAGGGCACCATCAAAATCCGTTGAGACGATGCCTTATGAATTGTGGTTTGGCAAGAAACCAAAGTTGTCGTTTCTTAAAATTTGGGGTTGCAATGCTTATGTGAAAAAGCTTCAACCTGATAAGCTCGAACCCAAATCAGAGAAATGTGTCTTCATAGGATACCCAAAGGAAACTGTTGGGTACACCTTCTATCACAGATCCGAAGGCAATATATTTGTCGCTAAGAATGGATCCTTTCTAGAGAAGGAGTTTCTCTCGAAAGAAGTGAGTGGGAGGAAAGTAGAACTTGATGAGGTAATTGTACCTTCTCCCGAGTTGGAAAGTAGTTCATCACATAAATCAGTTCCAGTGATTCCAACACCAATTAGTGAGGAAGCTAATGATGATGATCATGAAACTTCAGATCAAGTTACTACCGAACCTCGTAAGTCTTCCAGAGTAAGGTCTGCACTAGAGTGGTATGGTAATCCTATTTTGGAAGTCATGTTACTAGACCATGATGAACCTATGAACTATGAGGAAGTGATGATGAACCCGGATTCCGCGAAATGGCTTGAGACCATGAAATCTAAGATGGGATCCATGTATGAGAACAAAGTATGGACTTTGATTGATTTTCCCGATGATCGGCAAGCCATAGAAAACAAATGGATCTTCAAGAAGAAGACTAACGCTGATGGTAATGTTATTGTTTACAAAGCTCGACTTGTTGTTTAATGTTTTTGACAAGCTCAAGGAGTTGACTATGATGAGACTTTCTCACCCGTAGTGATGCTTAAGTCTGTCCGAATCATGTTAGCAATTGCCGCATTTTATGATTATGAAATTTGGCAAATGGATGTCAAAACTGCATTATGGATTTCTTGAAGAAGAGTTGTATATGATGCAACCAGAAGGTTTTGTCGATCCAAAGGGTGCTAAAAAGTGTGCAAGCTCCAGCGATCCATTTATGGACTGGTGCAAGGCTCTCGGAGTTGGAATAAACGCTTTGATAGTGTGATCAAAGCATATGGTTTTATACAGACTTTTGGAGAAGCCTGTATTTACAATAAAGTGAGTGGGAGCTCTGTAGCATTTCTAATATTATATGTGGATGACATATTGTTGATTGGAAATGATATAGAATTTCTGGATAGCATAAAAGGATACTTGAATAAAAGTTTTTCAATGAAAGACATCGGTGAAGCTACTTACATATTGGGCATCAAGATCTATATAGATAGATCAAGACACTTAATTGGACTTTCGCAAAGCACATACCTTGATAAAGTTTTGAAGAAGTTCAAAATGGATTAGTCAAAGAAAGGGTTCTTGCCTGTGTTACTGATAACCCACAAGTGTAGGGGATCGCAATAGATTTCGAGGGTAAAGTATTCAACCCAAATTTATTGATTCGACACAAGGGGAGCCAAAGAATATTCTTGAGTATTAGCAGTTGAGTTGTCAATTCAACCACACCTGGATAACTTAGTATCTGCAGCAACGTATTTAGTAGCAAAGTAGTATGATAATAAAGGTAACGGTGGCAAAAGTAAAGATAATAGTTTTGGGGGTTTTGTAGTAGTTGTAACAGCAGATACGAAAAAGTAAATAAGCGAAGAACAATATGTGAAAAGCTCGTAGGCAATGGATCAGTGATGGATAATTATGCCGGATGTGATTCCTCATGTAATAGCTATAACATAGGGTGACACAGAACTAGCTCCAGTTCATCAATGTAATGTAGGCATGTATTCCGTAAATAGTCATACGTGCTTATGGAAAAGAACTTGCATGACATCTTTTCTCCTACCCTCCTGTGGCAGCGGGGTCCTAGTGGAAACTAAGGGATATTAAGGCCTCCTTTTAATAAAGAATCGGAACAAAGCATTAGCACATAGTGAATACATGAACTCCTCAAACTACGGTCATCATCGAGAAGTACCCTGATTATTGTCACTCCGGGGTTGTCGGATATAACACATAATAGGTGACTATAGACTTGCAAGATAGGATCAAGAACACACATATATTCATGAAAACATAATAGGTTCAGATCTAAAATCATGGCACTCGGGCCCTAGTGACAAGCATTAAGCATAGCAAAGTCATAGCAACATCAATCTCAGAACATAGTGGATACTAGGGATCAAACCCTAACAAAACTAACTTGAATACATGGTAAATCTTATCCAACCCATCTCCGTCCAGCAAGCCGATGATGGAATTACTCACGCACGACGGTGAGCATCATGAAATTGGTGATGGAGGATGGTTGATGATGACGACGGCGACGAATCCCCCTCTCCGGAGCCCCGAACGGACTCCAGATCAGCCCTCCCGAGAGAGATTAGGGCTTGGCGGCGGCTCCGTGTCGTAAAATGCGATGAAACTTTCTCCCTGATTCTTTTCTCCCCGAACGTGAATATATGGAGTTGGAGTTGAGGTCGGTGGAGGTCCAGGGGGCCCACGAGATAAGGGGGCACGCCCAGGGGGAGGGGGCGCGCCCCCCTGTCTCGTGGACAGGGTGTGGGCCCCCTGGTGTTGATTCTTTCGCCGGTATTTTTTATATTTTCTGAAAAGTGCCTCCGTGGATTTTCAGGACATTCCGAGAACTTTTCTTTTCTACACATAAAACAACATCATGGCAGTTCTGCTGAAAAGAGCGTCAGTACAGGTTAGTTTCATTCAAATCATGCAAGTTAGAGTCCAAAACAAGGGCAAAAGTGTTTGGAAAAGTAGATACATTGGAGACGTATCAACTCCCCCAAGCTTAAACCTTTGCTTATCCTCAAGCAATTCAGTTGATAAACTGAAAGTGATAAAGAAAAACTTTTACAAACTCTGTTTGCTCTTGTTGTTGTAAACATGAAAAGCTAGCATTCAAGTTTCAGCAAATATTATGAACTAACCATACTCAGAATAACACTTAGGTCTCACAATTACTCATATCAATAGCATAATCAGCTAGCAAGCCATAATAATAAAACTCGGATGACAACACTTTCTCAAAATAATCATAACATGATATAACAAAATGGTATCTCGCTAGCCATTTCTAAGATCGCAAAACATAAATGCAGAGCACCTTTAAAGATCAAGGACTGACTAAACATTGTAATTCATGGTAAAAGAGATCCAGTCAAGTCATACCCAATATAAACCAATAATAATGAATGCAAATGACAGTGTGCTCTCCAGCGGGTGCTTTTTAATAAGAAGAGTGATGACTCAACATAAAAGTAAATAGATAGGCCCTTCGTAGAGGGAAGCAGGGATTTGTAGAGGTGCCAGAGCTTGATTTTAAAATAGAGATTGAATAACATTTTGAGCGGCATACTTTCACTTTCAACGCAAAAACTATGAGATGGCTATATCTTCCATACTACATGCATTATAGGCAGTTCCCAAACATAATGGTAAAGGTTTATACTCGCCCAACCACCAACAAGCATCAATCCATGGCTTGCTCGAAACAACGAGTGCCTCCAACTAACAACAACCCTGGGGGAGTTTTGTTTAGTTAATTTGATTTGCTTTGATCTTTTTGGATCATGGGATTGGGCATCCCGGTTACCAGCCCTTTCTCGTGAATGTGGAGCGGAGTCCACTCCTCTTGAGAATAACCCACCTAGCATGGAAGATATAGGCAGCCCTAGTTGTAAGATGAGCTGCTCGAGCATACAAAACAGAATTTCATTTGAAGGTTTAGAGTTTGGCACATACAAATTTACTTGGAACGGCAGGTAAATACCGCATATAGGAAGGTATAGTGGACTCATATGGAACATCTTTGGGGTTTAAGGAGTTTGGATGCACAAGCAGTATTCCCGCTTAGTACAGGTGAATGCTAGCAAAAGACTGGGAAGCGACCAACTGAGAGAGCGATAACAGTCATAAACATGCATTAAAATTAATTCACACCGAATACAAGCATGAGTAGGATATAATCCACCATGAACATAAATATCATGAAGGCTATGTTGATTTGATTCAACTACATGCGTGAACATGTGCCAAATCGAGTCACTCAATTTATTCAAAGGAGGATACCATCCCATCATACCACATCATAATCATTCTAATAGCATGTTGGCACGCAAGGTAAACCATTATAACTCATAGCTAACAAGCATGGCACAAGCAACTATAATCTCTAAATGTCATTGCAAATATGTTTACTTCATAATAAGCTGACTCAAAAACGATGAACTCATCATATTTACAAAAACAAGAGAGGTCAAGTTCATACCAGCTTTTCTCATCTCAATAAGTCCATCATATATCGTCATTATTGCCTTTCACTTTCACGACTGAACGATGTGTATAATAATAATAGTGCACGTGCATTGGACTAAGCTAGAATCTGTAAGCATTCAACTCAAAAGAGAAGACAAGTAATATGGGCTCTAAGTTAAATAAACAATCATGCGCATGAGAGCCACTAAACATTTTCAATATGGTCTTCTCGACCCCCAAAGGAAAGAAAAGAAAATAAAACTATTTACACGGAAAGCTCCCAATGAGTAAAAAGAAGAACAAGAAATCTTTTTGGGTTTTCATTTTAAATGCTACTACAAGCATGGAAATTAAACTAACTAATTTTTTTGGTTTTTCTTAAGGTTTACCAAACACACAAGAAGAGAACGAAAAAGAAAATTAAACTAACATAGATAATACAACGAAAGAGTATGAGCACCGACGACTAGTGTGTAAACATGAATGTAAAGTCAGTGAGAACATACTTCCCCAAGCTTAGGCTTTTGGTCTAAGTTGGTCTAGTACCAAGGACCACCTGGCTGATATCGTAAGTGAAACTGGGGTCGTACTGAGATGCAGCGGCAACCGCCTCCTGAGCTGCGGCGTGTTGGCGAGCTGCCTCCTCTCTCCTTTCGTGCTCAGTTGCTTCCTCCCTGGTGACAACATATCTTCCTTTTGCCTGATAATCAAAAAGGTAGGGAGCAGGAAGAGTAACATGGACGACGTCGCGTTTGTCATAGATTTGTCGATATTGGAGGAATTGTTCATTCCTCCCAAGAAATTGATGATTGACCATAGCTTCAGAATCCAAATAAACAGGAGCATATCTCCCTCTCATGGGGCTATATCAAGATAATTAGCCACACGGGTTGCATAAATTCCTCCAAATAAATTTCCCTTTCTACTATTATTCTGCAACCTACGTGCAACTATTGCCCCGAAGTTATAACCTTTATAACCTAACACAGCACTCTTGAGGACACATAGATCAGGAACACACATGTGACATGCTTCGTCTTTACCGTTAATGCATCTACCAATAAAGAGAGCAAAATAATGTATAGCAGGAAAATGAATGCTCCATATGGTAGCTTGTGCTATGTCCCTAGATTCTCCCACAGTAATACTAACAAGAAAATCTATAAATTCAGATTTGTGAGGACCATTAATATTACCCCACTGTGGGAGTTTGCAAGCAGTTGTGAAATCCTCTAAATCCATGGTATAAGATGTATCATAAATATCAAATATGACACTAGGAGAATTACGCGCACAGTTATATTTGAACCTCCACACAAAAGAATCAGTCAACTGATAGTACTGCGGACACTTATCTTGTAAGAAGTCCTCCAGCTCGGCATTACGCACATACGCGTCAAATTCCTCCTTGAAGCCTGCTTCGACCATAAAATCATCAGATGGCCACTCACAAGCTCGTACATCCGCGTCCCTCGGCAATTCAACATCTTGCTCACGTATAGCAATCCTGGGCCCTTTCTTCACCGAGGAACCACCTTGGTACATTCTCCTAGACATAATTCTTTTTCTGAAAAATTTCTAAAATTTTAGTAACTTCAAAATAAAAGTGAATAAAACTAAACAAGATTGGTAGCAACTACTCCTACAAGTGCCTAGAGCCTATATCATGCATTGGACTTGCTTGAGACCTCATAAATTCAACATGCAAGCTCAAGAACATGGTCACCTATGCAGCAAAAATTTGCAATGGATAAAGCACTAGAACAAAAATTAATTGGACCAATGGAGGAGTCACATACCAAGCAACAATCTCCCAAAGAAGTTTTGTGAATGGAGCTTTGAGCAAGGAGATCGAAAATCGCAGCAAAATGAGCTAGAACTCGTGCTTGAGATGGATGGGGATTTTTTTGGGTAGAAGATGAAGAGTGTGGGTGCTGGCATAAGTGGAGGGGGGCCACCAGGGGCCGACGAGACAGGGGGCACGCCCAGGTGGGGTGGGCGCGCCCTCCACTCTCGTGGCCTGGTGCTTTCCCCTCCTGCAGTGTTTTCAGTGCCTAAAATCCTCAAATATTCCATAAAAAATCATACTAAATTTGCAGGGCATTTCAAGCACTTTTATTTTCGAGATATTTTTTAATGCACGGATAATTCAGAAAACAGATGGATAATACTATTTTTGCTTTATTTATTCTAAATAACAAAAAATAAAAAGAGGGTACAGAAGGTTGTGCCTTCTAGTTTCATCCATCTCATGATCATCAAAATGAATGCACTAACAAGGTTGATCAAGTCTTGTTAACAAACTCATTCCGAATAACACGGAACCGAAGAAATTTCGAATAACACTAAGTTACCTCAACGGGGATATGAAAATCCCCAACAATAAGAATATCATACTTTTTCTTGATAGTAGGGAGAGGAAATTCAAAACCTCCAACAATGATAGTTGGAACTTTTCCAATAGAATTGATGCTATGAACTTGAGATTGTTTCCTCGGAAAGTGTACCGTATGCTCATTATCATTAACATGAAAAGTGACATTGCCTTTGTTGCAATCAATAACAGCCCCTGCAGTATTCAAAAAAGGTCTACCAAGGATAATCGACATACTATCGTCCTCGGGAATATCAAGAATGACAAATTCCGTTAAGATAGTGACATTTGCGACCACAACAGGCACATCCTCACAAATACCGACATGTATAGCAGTTGATTTATCAGCCATTTGCAAAGATATTTCAGTAGGTGTCAACTTATTCAATTCAAGTCTTCGATATAAAGAGAGAGGCATAACACTAACACCGGCTCCAAGATCACATAAATCAGTTCTAACATAATTTCTTTTAATGGAGCATGGTATAGTTGGTACACCTGGATCTCCAAGTTTCTTTGGTATTCCACCCTTAAAAGTGTAATTAGCAAGCATGGTGGAAATTTCAGTTTCCGGTATCTTTCTTTTATTTGTAATGATATCCTTCATATACTTAGCATAAGGATTTACTTTCAGCATATCAGTTAAGCGCATACGTAAGAAAATAGGTCTAATCATTTCAGCAAAGCGCTCAAAATCCTCATCATCCTTTGACCTAGATGGTTTAGGAGGAAAGGGCATGGGTTTCTGAACCCATGGTTCTCTTTCTCTACCGTGCTTTCTAGCAACAAAATCTCTCTTGTCATAACGTTGATTCTTTGATAGTGGGTTATCAAGATCAACAGCAGGTTCAATATCTACTTCATTGTTTTTGCTAGGTTGAGCATCAACATGAACATTATCATTGACATTATCACTAGGTTCATGTTCATCACCTGATTGTGTTTCAGCATCAAAAATAGAAATATCATTGGGATTCTCAGGTGTGTCTACAGTAGGTTCACTAGAAGCATGCAAAGTTCTATCATTTTTCTTTTTCTTCTTTTTAGAAGAACTAGGTGCCTCTAAATTATTTCTCTGAGAATCTTGCTCGATTCGCTTAGGGTGGCCTTCAGGATACAAAGGTTCCTGAGTCATTCTACCAGTTCTAGTAGCCACTCTAACAGCGGAGTCATTTTTATTATTTAATTCATCAAGCAGATCATTTTGAGCTTTGAGTACTTGCTCAACTTGAGTAGCAACCATAGAAGTATATTTGCTAATGAGTTTGAGTTCACCTTTAACTCTAGCCATATTATCGCTTACGTGTCCTATCTCGAAAGCGTTATTCTTTAACTCTCTACCAACATAAGCATTAAAACTTTCTTGTCTAGCCATAAAGTCATCAAATTCATCTAAGCATGGGCTATGAAATATAGTAGAGGGGATTTCACTTTTATCATATCTATAGAGAGAATTTACCTTTACTACCTGTGTCGGGTTATAAAGACAATGTGGTTCTTCAACAGGCGATATATTAAGACCATGTATTTCTTCAATAGGAGGTAAATTCTTAACATCTTCAGCTTTAATACCTTTTTCTTTCATTGATTTATTTGCCTCTTGCATATCTTCAGGACTGAGAAATAAAACACCTCTCTTCTTCGGAGTGGGTTTAGGAATAGGCTCAGGAGTTGGCTCAATTGGTTCAGGAATTGCCTTAGGAATTGGCTCAGGAATTGCCTTAATTCAGCTCCGTCGACTGTTCTTTCCCTGAAAACACAACCAACACAACTATCCAAGTAGTCCTTGGAAGCACCGGTTAGTCCATTATAAAAGATATCGAGTATTTCATTTTTCTTGAGAGGATGATCAGGCAAAGCATTGAGTAACCGGAGAAGCCTCCCCCAAGCTTGTGGGGGACTCTCTTCTTTGATTTGCACAAAATTATATATTTCCCGCAAGGCAGCTTGTTTCTTATGAGCAGGGAAATATTTAGCAGAGAAGTAATAAATCATATCCCGGGTACTACGCACACAACCAGGAGCAAGAGAATTATACCAAGTCTTAGCATCACCCTTTAACAAGAACGGAAATATCTTAAGAATATAATAATAGCGAGACTTCTCATCATTATTAAACAGGGTAGCTATATCATTCAACTTGGTAAGATGTGCCACAATAGTTTCAGATTCAAGACCATAAAAAGGATCAGATTCAACTAAAGTAATAATCTCAGGATCAACAGAGAATTCATAATCCTTATCAGTAACACAGATAGGTGAAGTAGCAAAAGCAGGGTCAGGTTTCATTCTAGCATTAAGAGACTGCTGCTTCCATTTAGCTAATAATTTCTTAAGATCATATCTATCAGTGCAAGCAAAGATAGCTCTAGGAGCTTCTTCATTCATAACATAACCCTCAAGTACAACAGGCAATTCATAATCATTGGGAGAATTTTCATCATCACTATCATCAATAATAGCATCTTCAATAATTTCATTTCCCCTAACTCTAACAAGTTGTTCATCAAGAAATTCACCTAATGACAAAGTAGTATCACACACAGAAGTAGCTTCATCATGCATAGCAGAAGTGGCATCACCAATAACATGCGACATATCAGAATTCATAGCAGTAGCAGGTTTAGGTGTCGCAAGCTTACTCAAAACAGAAGGAGAATCTAGTGCAGAGCTAGATGGCAGTTCCTTACCTCCCCTCATAGTTGAGGGAAAAATCGTTGTTCTGTCATCTTTCAAGTTCTTCATAGTGATCAACAGATAAAAATCTCAAGTGACTCAGAAAATAGAGCTATGCTCCCCGGCAACGGCGCCAGAAATTAGTCTTGATAACCCACAAGTGTAGGGGATCACAACAGCTTTCGAGGGTAAAGTATTCAACCCAAATTTATTGATTCGACACAAGGGGAGCCAAAGAATATTCTTCAGTATTAGCAGTTGAGTTGTCAATTCAACCACACCTAGATAACTTAGTATCTGCAGCAAGGTATTTAGTAGCAAAGTAGTATGATAATAAAGGTAACGGTGGCAAAAGTAAAGATAATAGTTTTTGGGTTTTTGTAGTAGTTGTAAGAGCAACAACGGAAAAGTAAATAAGCGAAGAACAATATGTGAAAAGCTCGTAGGCAATGGATCAGTGATGGATAATTATGCCGGATGCGATTCCTCATGTAATAGCTATAACATAGGGTGACACGGAACTAGCTCCAGTTCATCAATGTAATGTAGGCATGTATTCCGTAAATAGTCATACGTGCTTCTGGAAAAGAACTTGCATGACATCTTTTGTCCTACCCTCCCGTGGCAGCGGGGTCCTAGTGGAAACTAAGGGATATTAAGACCTCCTTTTAATAGAGAACCGGAAAAAAGCATTAGCACATAGTGAATACATGAACTCCTCAAACTACGGTCATCACCGAGAAGTATCCCGATTATTGTCACTTCGGGGTTGTCGGATCATAACACATAATAGGTGACTATAGACTTGCAAGATAGGATCAAGAACACACATATATTCATGAAAACATAATAGGTTCAGATCTGAAATCATGGCACTCGGGCCCTAGTGACAAGCATTAAGCATAGCAAAGTCATAGCAACATCAATCTCAGAACATAGTGGATACTAGGGATCAAAGCCTAACAAAACTAACTTGATTACATGGTAAATCTCATCCAAGCCATCACCGTCCAGCAAGCCTACGATGGAATTACTCACGCACGACGGTGAGCATCATGAAATTGGTAATGGAGGATGGTTGATGATGACGATGGCGACAAATCCCCCTCTTAGGAGCCCCGAACGGACTCCAAATCAGCCCTCCCGAGAGAGATTAGGGCTTGGCGGAGGCTCCGTGTCGTAAAACATGATGAAACTTTCTCCCTGATTTTTTTCTCCCCGAACGTGAATATATGGAGTTGGAGTTGAGGTCGGTGGAGGTCCAGGGGGCCCATGAGATAGGGGGGCACGCCTAGGGGGAGGGGCGTGCCCCCTGGCTCGTGGACGGGGTGTGGCCCCCTGGTTTTGATTCTTTCGCCAGTATTTTTTATATTTTCTGAAAAGTGCCTCCGTGGATTTTCAGGACATTTCGAGAACTTTTCTTTTCTAGACGTAAAACAACATCATGGCAGTTCTGCTGAAAACAGTGTCAGTCCGGGTTGGTTTCATTCAAATCATGGAAGTTAGAGTCCAAAACAAGGGCAAAAGTGTTTGGAAAAGTAGATACGTTGGAGACGTATCAGTTACAAGGTGTGAAGTTGAGTCAAACTCAATGCCCGACCACTGCAGAAGATAGAGATAAAATGAAAGTCATTCCCTATGCCTCAGCCATAGGTTCTATCATGTATGCAATGCTGTGTACCAGACCTGATGTGTGCTTTGCTATAAGTATAGCAGGGAGGTACCAAAGTAATCCAGGAGTGGAGCACTGGACTGCGGTAAAGAACATCGTGAAATACCTGAAAAGGACTAAGGATATGTTTCTAGTTAATGGAGGTGACAAAGGGCTTGTCGTAAATGGTTACGTCGATGCAAGCTTTAACACTGATCCGGATGACTAAGTCGCAAACCGGATACGTAGTTATATTGAATGGTGGAGCTATCAGTTGGTGCAGTTCCAAGCAGAGAGTCGTGGCAGGATCTACGTGTGAACCAGAGTACATAGCTGCTTCAGAAGCAGCAAATGAAGGAGTCTGGATGAAGGAGTTTGATATCCGATCTAGGTGTTATACCTAGTGCATCAGGTCCAATGAAAATCATTTGTGACAATACTAGTGCAATTGCCTTGGCAAAGGAATCCATATTTCACAAGACAACTAAACACATCAAGAGACGCTTCAATTCCATTTTGCATCAATTCACGAAGGGAGACATAGAGATTTGCAAAATACATACGGATCTGAATGTTGCAGACCCGTTGACTAAGCCTCTTCCGTGAGCAAAACATGATCAACACCATGACTCCATGGGTGTTAGAATCATTACTGTGTAATCTAGATTATTGACTCTAGTGCAAGTGGGAGACTGAAGGAAATATGCCCTAGAGGCAATAATAAAGTTGTTATTTATATCTCCTTATATCGCGATAAATGTTTATTATTCATGCTAGAATTGTATTAACTAGAAACTTAGTACATGTGTGAATACATAGACAAAACGTAGTGTCCCTCTACTTGACTAGCTCATTAATGAAAGATGGTTATGTTTCCTAACCATAGACATGTGTTGTCATTTGATGAACGGGATCATATCATTAGGAGAATGATGTGATGGACATGACCCATCCGTTAGCTTAACGTTATGATCGTTATAGTTTCATTGCTACTGCTTTCTTCATGACTCATACAAGTTCCTCAGACTATGAGATTATGGAACTCCCGAATACCAGAGGAATACCTTGTTTGCTATCAAACATCACAACATAACTGGGTTATAAAGATGCTATACAGGTGTCTCCGAAGGTATTTGTCAGGTTGGCATAGATTGAGATTAGGATTTGTCACTCCGTGTATTGGAGAGGTATCTCTAGGCTCTCTCAGTAATGCTCAACACTATAAGCCTTACAAGCAATGTGACTAACGAGTTAGTTGCGGGATGAAGCATTACAAAATGAGTAAAGAGACTTGCCGGTAATGAGATTGAACTAGGTATGATGATACCGACGATCGAATCTTGGGCAAGTAACATACCGATGACAAAGGGAACACCGTCTGTTGTTATGCGGTTCGACCGACAAAGATCTTCATAAAATAAGTATGAGCCAATATGAGCATCCAGGTTCTGCTATTGGTTATTGATCAGAGATGTGTCTCGATCATTTCTACATAGTTCTCGAACCCGTAGGGTCCGCACACTTAATGTTCGATGATGATTTGTATTATGAGTTATGTGTTTTGATGACTGAAGTTTGTTCAGAGTCCCGGATGAGATCACATATGTGACAATGAGTCTCGAAATGGTCGAGACATAAAGATTGATATATTGGACTATGTTATTCGGACACCAGAAGAGTTCCGAGTGGTACCGGGTAAAAATGGAGTGCCGGAGGGGTTACCGAAACCCCCCGGGGAAGCAATGGGCCAACATGGACCATAGGGGAGAGAGAAGCAGCCCACATAGGGGAGGTGCCCCCCCATGGGGAGTCCAAATAGGATTAGGGGAAGGGGCGCGACCCCCCTTTCCCTCTCCCTTTCCCTTCCTTCCACCAAGTGAAATCCTACTAGAACTTGGAGTCCTAGTAGGACCCCCTCCTCTTGGCATGCCCTACAGGGCCGGCCGGCCTCCCCCTCTCCTCCTTTATATATGGGGGCAGGGGGCACCCCAAAGCACAATAGACAATCTCTTAGCCGTGTGCGGTGCCCCCTCCACAGTTTAACACCTCGGTCATATCGTCGTAGTGTTTAGGCGAAGCCCTGCGCCGGTAACATCATCAACACCATCGCCACGCCGTCGTGCTGATGGAACTCTCCCTCGTCCTCAACGGGATCAAGGGCTCGAGGGACGTCATCATGCTGCACATGTGTTGAACATGGAGGTGTCGTACGTTCGGTACTTGGATTGGTTGGATCGTGAAGACGTTTGACTACATCAACCGCGTTACTAAAGGCTTCCTCTTTCGGTCTACGAGGGTACGCGGACACACTCTCCCCTCTCGTTGCTATGTATCTCCTAGATAGATCTTGCGTGATCATAGGAATTGGTTGGATTGTTTGCATTACTGCATTCCCCAACAAAAAAATCCTCAAGAAGTTTTCCTGCGTTTGGACTCCGTTTGATATTGATTTTCTACGGTGTAAAAAAACATGCAGAAAATAGCAATTGGCACTGGGCACTATGTCAATAGGTTCGTACCAAAAAATGATATAAAATGACTATAAAATGATTGTAAAACATCCAAGAATGATAATATAACAACATGGAAAAATCAAAAATTATAGATACATTGGAGACGTATCAACCACTCCCGATAACGACGTTGTCCCGCAACTCCTCAAGAGTGGACCTCGAGGGTGATTCCTGTCAGCGTCAAAACCGGCGGATCTCGGGTAGGGGGTCCCGAACTTTGCGTCTAAGGCTAATGGTAACAGGAGGCAGGGGACACGATGTTTTACCCAGGTTCGGGCCCTCTCGATGGAGGTAATACCCTACTTCCTGCTTGATTGATCTTGATGATATGAGTATTACAAGAGTTGATCTACCACGAGATCGTAGAGGCTAAACCCTAGGAGCTAGCCTATTGTTCTCATTGTTCTTGTCCTATGGACTAAACCCTCCGGTTTATATAGACACCGGAGGGGGCTAGGGTTACACAAAGTCGGTTACAAAGAAGGAGATCTAACATCTGAATCGCCAAGCTTGTCTTCCATGCAAAGGAGAGTCCCATCCGGACACGGGACGAAGTCTCGAGTCTTGTATCTTCATAGTCCAACAGTCCGGCCAAAGTATATAGTCCGACTGTCCAGATACCCCCTAATCCAGGACTCCCTCAGTAGAGCCTTAACCAGGCTTCAATGACGATGAGTCCGGCGTGCAGATTGTCTTCGGCATTACAAGGCGGGTTCCATCTCCGAATACTCCAAAGTAAATCTCGAACACTTAAATCATATCCGGCTCTGTAAGACGATTTTCACATACCACCGTAGAGATAACAATATTCCACAAATATAATCTACCGACAACTTTAGATAACGTGACATCACACCATGGTCGAGTCATTATTCAAACTGTTTTCCCACAACCAGCCACCCCACATATTGTGAGGCGGTTTCCTCGGCACGTCTTGTCGAAGCAGAGATCATGTCCCCTTTTCACAGGATCCTCATTAATATGGGTACGGGTAACCCAACCATGCTATTAACGTGGCGCTTGGAAAATAAGCGATTTCATCAGGCAAGCGGGGAGGCGCACCATTTTCGCCACCTCTATAAAGGGACAAGGATCTCCCATTTTTACCCACGCCTTCTTCCTCCTTTGCTCATCCATTCTCGCACTCTCGAGCCCCAGCGCCCAAGTTCTCACCTTCTACGTAGGACCATTCGCAGCATGTCCGGAGTAGGAGGCAAGTGGATGGCCTCCTCCGTTACGGAGGAGAACATTACCAAGCTTCGCGCGGCCGGATACCTGGTCGCGAACATTGCGCACAGGCTTCCGGTGGAGGGACAGATCACCCCCACTCCAAAGTCTCGGGAAAGAGTAGTGTTCCTCTCTCATTTCGTCCGCGGACTAGGATTTCCACTTCATCCCTTTATCCGCGGGCTCATGTTTTACTATGGGCTGGACTTCCATGATCTAGCCCCAAATTTCGTCCTCAACTTCTCGGCGTTTATCGTCGTGTCCGAGGCCTTCCTCCGCATCAAGCCCCACTTCGGCCTGTGGCTACGAATCTTCTGCGTGAAGCCGGAGATCGTGAGCGGCCAGCAAGCGGAGTGCGGCGGTGCCATGGTGGGCAGGATGCCCAATGTTACCTGGCTTGACGGCTCCTTTGTGGAGACCGTGAAAGGGTGGCAATCGGGGTGGTTCTACATCACCGAGCCGCGTGACGCCAACTAGGCAGCGGCCCCGAATTCTGATCCGGAATCCCCACGCGGCTCACCTCCTGGGAAAAGAAGGGCCTGGCCTGGGGCGAACCTGCGGAGCTGACAGGACCTCAAAACTGCATTAAAAATATGATGGACAAGAAGATCAAGCTTGTCAACGTGGTCCAGGTTATGCTCTCCCGCCGAATCCTTCCATGCCAAAGACGGGCATTCAATCTGTGGGAGTTCGATCCGGCCGAACACCAGACGCTGCAAGAGATTTTCGGTATGACGCATAAGGACGTCTGGAAGGTGCTGTTCAAGGCCACTGAAGTACCTCCTCCCACATCCGAGGACCGCGGACTCTGCGCCACGCGGTTCGCCAGTCCGGTAAGTTTTATGATCATCACTAGATGAACCTTTCCCAGCATATTCGTGGGAGGATTTTAAGTCACCATGTTTATCTCACTAGGATTACGTGGTGACGGCAGAGCGGATCGACTGTCCGGCTCCGCTGTCGGAAGATCCAGCAACCGCACTCCTGACGAGATGCTAGTTCCGGCGCCTTACAAGGCGCCGGAAAAGAAGGCCAAAAAGAAGGCCACGGGGACCAGGAAGGGTCTCCGACGCAAGGTCGCACCGGACGCCTCGTCCGAAGGCGATGAGGCACGCTCCTCCCATGAAGGGGAGGAGAAAAAGAAGAGGGCCGCCCCATCCGGGGAGGCCGAAGGGTCTAAGAAGGCAGCCGCAGGGACTAGGAAGGGTCTCCGACGCAAGGCCGTAATAGACTCGTCGTCCGAGGACGGCGAGGCAGATTCCTCCCGCGGAGACGGGGAGAAACATCAAGAAATTCCCCCTCCCTGCATTGGGGAGGAGAAGAAAAGAAAAGCCGCCCCACAGGGGGAGGCTAAGACGCAAAATAAGGGAAAGGCGTCCCTTCCTGATCACTCCACCACGGCCGCTTACAGCGAGGAGGAGTGGCTGGCCAGGGGCAAGCCCCTGGCAAGATCGTAAGTATCCGCACTCTGTAATACTTTTTGTGCGACTTAACTTCATAGTTATAATGCCGAACGCGCATATGCAGTCCGGCCAGGTCCCATCCCGACGTATCCTCTTCGGATGGGTCTCTGAGTGATTCGGCAATGAATTCGCTCCCGACGGCCACCTCCCCTCGGCCTGCGGATGACATGGAGGTGTTGTCCCAAAGGGTACCAGAGTAGGGGGAGGCGGTTCTGGAGACGCCCAAAGGCAAAATTCCAGACGCCGGGCACATGGGGGGGTAAGATCCCCATAGATTATGCTGACGAGAGCCACAACAAGTTGGGCTCCCAGCCGGACACTACACCGGAACCTCCAAAGGTTCCGTATTCGGGTAGGCCGCCCCTTGCTAAGGAGGGCGAGCCGGCCGTGCCGATGACCTCCGTCGCGCCAGAGGTCATATATAGGAGAAACAATTGGTGGCGCTAACAAAAAGCGTCATGATTTTTTAATAGGGGCCAGGACCGAAGTGGCGGCCCTGAAGAAAGCGCTATCCGAGGCCAAAGACAAGGCGGCCACGGAGCGTATTGAGCGTGAAAAGCAAGATGCTAGGGTGGGCGAGGTATAGCAAGAGCTCCAGGAGCTCGGCAAGAAGTTCGAGTCCTTGGAGTGTGACTTCAAGACGCAAGAGTCTGAGCTTGCAAAGGCCCTTGAGAGTGCAAAAGACGCCAAGGCTGAAGCCCAAAAGGTCCAACAGGAAATCCAGGCGGCCAAGAAGATAGCGGCGGGTAAGGAATTCATTATGCAAAGCAAGCATGTGGAGGAGACATTTCTTTTACTTACCCGAATTCGGAGCTCTCCAGGGGCATTCGTAGATCTGCCATGCAACATATCGGATGCCACAGAGTTCTACCGTGTCGAAGAGGGGAGCTCGACGGAGAAGCTGTTCTGGTCCCAGTATACTGGAGCCGAACACCCAATGCCTCTGAGTAACCAACTGAAGCAATTGGTTGAACTCCACAGGGTTGCCGAAGTGGCCATGAAGGACTTCATAGTACGGATGTGGCCTGGTGAGCCCCTACCCGACAGCTACTTCGGCCTTATAAAGCAGATGGTAAATGCCTGTCTGCGGCTTGAAGTTATCAAGCAATCCGTTTGTATTGAGGGTGCCCGTCGGGCCTTTGCCCGTGCGAAGATGCATTGGGCCAAGCTGGATGCAGAGAAGCTGGTGAAGGATGAACCGCCGGAGGGCAAGGCGCATCGCTACCCCGAGAAATATTATGATGGCGTTATGAAAGGCGCTCATCTCGTGGCCGATGAATGTACCAAGGACACAATCTTTGAGTGAATGTACTCATGTCATCTTTGTAATATGAAAACGAATTTGTTTGCACTATATGGCGCTTTGTTGATTTAAAATATTACCTTCTGTGCGGCTGTTTATAAAATTCTGAAAGTAGGCCAGTCGTCGGCTTCCGCCCCCACGTAACTAGTACTAGAGTGTTCGTGGAAAACCCAAACACTCTTTATCCAAATTTTGGTCCTTTAAGGAGGTGTTTGGTGCAGCGAACAAGGTAATCGGACTATGCGGCTTTATAACTCTCACTTAGCCATAGAAGTCTACAATTTTAAATTTCGGCGAAGCCCCTAGAATTCAGAAAGCCGAATTGGGGCGCTATACATGCCTAAATCGGACAAGGCCGATTCCTCGCCTGAAGCGGAAAAAATCTTTAAGGATTTAAGACCTCTCGAACAGCGACTAGCTCTCGCCGCATCATGACAGTCAGTTTTTGGCTTTCTCTACTGAGGTGCTCGTCCGGAAGAACCGGGACACAATCGCAGTAGTTCTCCATGCGCTACCTTAGCCGATATAACGGAACGTAAGGTACCAAAACAAGGGATCCGGGCAAACCCAACTATTGACCCAAGACATGATTCGGAGCTGATGCATATAATGCTATAAGTTTGGGGTGCCGCACTGTCGAAAGTGTTCGGACTTATCTTGCTGTATTATGGGGCACCATAAGAAGCCCTTGGCAAACTGAACGTACCAAAGTGTACGGATTCAATATTAAATAAACATTTTTAGGTAAAATGTGAAGATAGGAATAATAAGTTGACGCTATATATTATTTCCCATTGTTAAATAATACGTCCAAGCATATGTGTACAATTAATGCGTTAAGCAGAAGCAAATAGGACTATTTGACACGTCCTATCCAAGAGCGGGCCGCATGCGGGTATGCAAAACAGGTATAACGATCATTGACAGATACCACCTGGGTATTCCCTTTGTGCGCAAAGCCTTTTGCCTCCTTGGTTTTCCCTCCTGTGATAAGTCCAATGATCCGGTTCTCTGAAGGGGCTGCCCAAAAGTAGGGTCATGAAAGAGAAAGAAGGTTATTAAAGTATGTGGCGGTTGAACCGCACTGTGGACCGCATCACTATTGCGCCTCCGCTTATGCCCATAGTATTTTGAGTGCGTAATTGTGTACGCGCGACACAAATGCTGCCTGAATGGGGCTAGGGCGGAGGCCAGACTGCTAGTCGCGCTCTTGGCATGCCTGGTGATCCTGTTTCAGGTACTCCGGACTCGCTTGACGGTGTTCGGGGTTGTTGTCGCTGAATTGGCGGTCTGCCGGAGAAGGCTGCTTTGTACTTCTGCCACGAGGGTCGCGGTGTGCTCTTCTGTACGAAGAGAGCGGTCGGTGTTTTCGTTGACTGTTATAACCCCGCGAGGTCCTGGCATCTTGAGCTTGAGATATGCATAGTGTGGTACCACATTGAATCGAGCAAATGCGGTTCGTCCAAGCAGTGCATGATAGCCACTACAAAAAGGGACGATATCAAAGATTAACTCCTTGCTTCGGAAGTTATCCGGGGATCCGAAGACCACTTCCAGTGTTATGGAGCCCGTACAACGGGCCTCTACTTCTGGAATTACACCATTAAAGGTGGTTTTGGTGGGTTTGATCCTTGAAGGATCGATGCCCATTTTGCACACTGTGTCCTGATAAAGCAGGTTCAGGCTACTGCCACCGTCCATAAGGACTCGCGTGAGGTGGAATCCGTCGATGATTGGGTCAAGGACCAATGCGGCTGAACCGCCGTGACGGATGCTGGTAGGGTGGTCCCTACGATCAAAAGTGATCGGACAGGCTGACCTTGGGTTGAACTTTGGGGCGACTGGCTCCATCGCATAGACATCCCTTAGTGCTCGCTTTCGTTCCCGTTTGGGAATGTGGGTGGCATAGATCATGTTTACCGTTTTCACCTGGGAGGAAATTTCTTCTGTCCCCCAGTGCTCGGGTGCCAGGGCTCCTCGTCATCGTCGCTGTGCAGCCCCTTGTCCTTGTTTTCAGCATTTATCTTGCCGGCCTGTTTGAACACCCAACAATCTCTGTTAGTGTGGTTGGCTGGCTTATCAGGGGTGCCGTAAATTTGGCACGAGCGATCAAGTATGCGGTCCAGACTGGACGATCCCGGATTGTTTCTTTTGAACGGCTTTTTCCGCTGACCGGATTTTGAGCCACTGAATCCGGCGTTGACTGTCGTGTCTTTGATGTTGTCGCCATTGTTCCAACGCTTATGTCTATTGCGTCGTGGCTTGCTGTTACTCTCACGGTCAACTGAAGTGCTGGAGTTTCTTGGTGTGGTGCTACTGTGAGCCAACCAGCTGTCCTTGACCACGCAAAAGCGGGTCATGAGTGTCGTGAGGGCCGCCATGGACTTCGGTTTTTCTTGGCCGAGCTGTCGGGCGAGCCACTCATCACGGATATTATGCTTAAAGGCTGCCAAGGCTTCGGCGTCCGGATAGTCGACAATTTGGTTCTTTTTAGTTAGGAACCGAGTCCAGAATTTCCTGGCTGACTCTTCGGGCTATTGGGTAATGTGACTCAAGTCATCAGCATCCGGTGGTCGCACGTAAGTGCCTTGGAAGTTTTCGAGGAACGCGTCCTCCAGGTTTTCCCAACTGCCGATGGAATTTGCCGGCAGGCTATTCAGCCAATATCGGGCCGGTCCTTTGAGTTTAAGGGGAAGATACTTGATGGCTTGTAGATCGTCACCGCGGGTCATGTGAATGTGGCGAAGGAAATCTTCAATCCATACCGCGGGGTCTGTTGTGCCATCGTATGATTCGATGTTTACGGGTTTAAACCCTTCTGGGAATTCGTGATCCATTACTTCTTCAGTGAAGCAGATGGGGTGTGCAGCGCCTCTATGCCAGGCTATGTTACTACGCCATTCGAATAAGTCTGGTCGGCTATGTTCTGCCCAGCCGGACTTGTTGATAGTGTATCTGGCATGACGATCATCGTCATGTGTCGGGGCGTGCCCCCGCGATCCGTAGATCGATCTTGGTTGTCCTGCTTTGTTTTCCAGTATGTCTCGCAAGTCCTGCCTATTGCCCCGGGCCGTAGTATATTGGCGTGGGGGGTGCAAGCTGGTATTCAGACGGATACGCTGTTTTATCCTGTCCACGAGGTGGCCGGTCAGCCTCGTCTTGTGCTGGTAGTGTGGGCTTTAGGACCTCCTCCTCGATTTGAGGTAGCAACTTGTGCTTTGGGTAACCTTTGGTGTGGCGCTCGAGTCCGTATTCCTCGGCTGCTAGGACCTCAGTCCATCTGTCTGTGAGAAGATCTTGATCAGCTTGGAGCTGCTGCTGCTTCTTTTTGAGGCTTCTTGTAGTGGCCATAAGCCGGCGCTTGAAGCGCTCCTGCTCTATGGGATCCTCAGGCACGCCGAATTCGTCGTCGCTGAGGCTCACCTCGTCTTTGGAGGGGGGCATGTAGTTATCCTCCTCCAAGTATCCGTCCATCGCCTGTTCATTTGGGCTAACCTGCCCGTCTTCCTGTCCGGCCTGCTCGAAGGCACGCTGATCGGGATTGTATTCATCTTCGGCACCATCCGGATTGGTTTCGTCTCCTGTGCCGGTATTGCTGTGGCGGGGCTTAGACCGGCGCCGATGACGCCCATGCTTTGATTTCTTCCTTAAGGGGTTATCCTCTATTGCATCATCGACATTGGTTTCTTTGGGAGTGTCCACCATATCTATCATATGAGGAGGTGGCTGTCCAGCGCCCCGTGGGCGGTGGTTCCTGTCCTTCTCCTGCATCGTCGTCCACACCGTCGATGTCTTCGGAGTCGAAGTCAAGCACGTCGGTTAAATCATCGACAGTGGCAATGAAGTGGGTGGTGGGTGGGTAACGAATTTCCTCGTGCCTGCTTCCCACTCAAGCCGGACATAGTTCGGCCATGAGTCTCCTGACAAGGAGAGAGACCTTAATGAGTTCAGCATGTCGCCGAAGGGCGATTGCTGAAAGATATCCGCAGCGGTGAACTCCATTACCGGAGCCCAATTGGATTCGATGGGCCCGGGTGCGTACGGTCCGTAACCTACAGCCGGACGAAAGTCTGGGGGTCCGATGACACAGATTTCCTTGGAGGAGCTAGCCTATTGTTCTCATTGTTCTTGTCCTATGGACTAAACCCTCCGGTTTATATAGACATCGGAGGGGGATAGTGTTACACAAAGTCGGTTACAAAGAAGGAGATCTAACATCCGAATCACCAAGCTTGTCTTCCACGCAAAGGAGAGTCCCATCCGGACAGGGGACGAAGTCTCGATTCTTGTATCTTCATAGTCCAACAGTCCGGCTAAAGTATATAGTCCGTCTGTCCGGATACCCCCTAATCAAGGACTCCCTCAATTCCTCCTAGGTTCACCTTGACGAGTGATGTGGAGTCAGGTTGACCTGGAAGGTGCCCGCGAGATAACTATGTGGCTAGCCGGGCATTCTTAGCCCTTGCCGCAAGTCCACGAGACGGGGCGACGGGGTCACATCGATCGTGAGTCTCTGCTCGTTACCGCGCGCTCCTAATTCACTAATGGTTTGGATATTTGATCCGAGTAGGCCTCTGGCCTTTTTCGCACTAACCACCATGCGGGAATAAGTATGGGCACTCTACGTCATATGTATCAGCCGAAAGCTCAACGGACGTCAGCGATGGAGCGATGCGCGCCGGGTTGGACTGCGTAAGCACCTGCCTTTTTAAGGAGGTAGCTAGGTCTACTCACCGGCCGCCCACAACCCGTGCAGGAGTGCAAAGGGTGATGGGTCCAAGACCCCTGCGCTTAGGATGTAGACTGGTGTGCTGGACTCTTTGTTGAGCCTAGGCAGGACTGCATGTGTTGATCGGCCGAGGGCGGTCATGACCTGATGGTGTGTCCGGCCGGAGTTGATCGAGCATGTTGGGTAAGTTTGTGCACCCCTGCAGGGAAGTATTATCTATTCGAATAGCCGGGTCCACAGTAACGGACGCTCGGAGTTGTATCTCGATCGATACAACTAGAACTAGATACTGAATGCTGAGGCATCTAATGGATATGTGGCTCCGAGATTGCTTTCCCGCAGGGAGTAGGGGAAGGATCTCTTGGCGTTATTTCTACAACATGTTTGTTAAATATAATCTGCTATTGTATACTCTTCTGAATGCTACAAGATGCTTGGAGCTGCTTGGAGATGCTAGTCTTTGATAGGCTAGGCTTTAACCTTCTCTTCTGGCATTCTGCAGTTCAGTCCACAGATACTACCCATTTCATTGATACCGATGCTTATGTAGCGTAGATCCTTGCTTGCGAGTACTTTGGATGATTACCCACGGTTGCTTTGCTCCCCTTTTTCCACCTCTTTCCATTTTTCCCGGACGCTGCAACTAGATGGTGGAGCCTAGGAGCCAGACGACACCACCGGCTACTACTACTACACCAAGGGTACCTACTAGTACATGGATGTCGCCGACGACCAGGAGTAGTTAGGAGGCTCCCAGGAAGGAGGCCTTACCTTTTCGATCGTTGCTACTTTTGTGCTAGCCTTCTTAAGGCAAACTTGTTTAACTTATGTCTGTACGCAGATATTGTTGTTTCCACTGACTCTTCTGTATTCGAGCCCTCGAGGCCTCTGGCTTGTAATATAAAGCTTGTATTATTTTAATTTATGTCTAGAGTTGTGTTCTGATATCTTCCCGTGAGTCCTTGATCTTGATCATACACATTTGCATGTATAATTAGTGTACGATTGAATCGGGGGCGTCACACTTTCTTTGCATGTATTTGACCTAATTTCACCTCTACCCCATTTGATTTTGAGCTAGAGACGGAGTTCTACCCGTCTTGGGCTTTTATCTGAAATTACTAGGTATCCCGAACCATCCGGGCCGGAAACTCCAGACTGTCCAGACCACAAACCGAGAGACCCCGGACTTAGGCCGGACCTAGCTCAAACCGTTGCAAATTGTTGTGCTCGTTACCGTATTGGTCATACCTTTGACATCAGGACTCCAATGTTGTTAATTCTGGTCTCATTTTAAAGCTATCAACGAACTTTGTGTCCTCATATATACATATTAAATTTGTGACAAAAATTAAGAAGCAAGGCCAATATTTATCAATAAGAGTGAAGATACTCGTTGGATAGGTAAAAACTTCAAGAAATTTGCCCTGCATTTCTTTGTGATATGTATATGGTATTATCTTCCGTCAGAAAATATGCTCTTACTAATATTAGTGTGATGATGGTGACACAAATTATTGTCATGGCAATATGAACATGTGGTGTAGTTTCCAAAGTTGGTGAAGACCTCGTGCATATGGCGATTGATGGACATAAGTTTTGGGGAGCAAGTAGAATATGTTGATGTTTACCGAATAATCCAAAACAACACGAACATCTTTTTTAGAAGTATTTATAAATTTGGTTATACAATATTTTTGGGATAAGTATAGTTGCTTACTACATATATATTATTTTGACTCATTCTTCATATTAATGTAAAGTATTTAGGGCCAGCTCTTTAATGGCTTATCCGGGGTTGTGAAAATAAGATGTCCTCTTCTTAGCTTATTCTAGAAGTTGAACCTAAAATTTTATTTTAGAAGCCCACTAGTTAACTCTTAATTAGTAGGCTTCTAAAATAAAATTTTAAATTGGACTTCTAGAATAAGCTAGATTGGCGCAGCTTATTTCCACAACCCGTAATAAGCAACAAAAGAACTTGCCCTTAATGTGCATGTGCCACCTATCTATTGAATAGGCAATAGGAACCGCCTCTAAAGTTGGAGAATTAAACACATCATATTGACGTGGTAGTAAGTAAAGCGATAATGATAATACACATATGGCGGAGAAAGAGACGTCTTGCAAAGAGGAAGGACCAAGGTGCAAGTTGCCTCTAGGGGGGGAACTGGAAAATGATGTTGGGGGTTCATAACATTGACACATACTAGACGCACATTGTGTGTCACATGTGTGTCGGTAACAAAGCATATCTATATATCAACACGAAAAAACAATGGTTTAATCCGTAATTTCAATGTATTCGTATTTCTTTTCTTTGACAACATACGAGCATTCTGCAAAGTAGTTCTTCTAGTGATGATTGGTGTGTGAAGCCCATTGATGACTAGATTGATGTTCAATTTGTCGCTCACCTATGACCAGGGGCGATTCTCCTTGTAAGATGTGAGGTCAGCTGACCCCACAATTTTTTGGTTACGTGCTCAGTTTTATGCATATTTGTGCAAAAAAGGACATTTTAGAGAGATTATTGCAGGTCGTTACTCACCTCCCGGATCAATGTATATGTACTACCTTTTTCTCGTTATTCCATGGCAACGCGTCATACGGACATTTAATTAGCTAGTGCCTCTACCTGCTAAAAGCGAGCTGGAAGTCTTGATTTTAAGGTTAAATTTTCTTATTCTATGTTGAAAATTACCAAAAACAAACAATTGAAAGCTTGTGGATATGAGGCCATTGTTGCCGGGTTTTTTAGTTGACACTTGTCAAATTTAGCCATGGAATCTTGGGTTACAAAGTTCTCACTTCAAGGTAAAAGGTGTAATTCGTTTGGCGTTGAAAGTTCCTGGTGGGGTAATAAGCACACTAACATGACAGATGTGACCCTGGAGGTGACGGCTGTGTCCCGTAGACCGTGACCGGAGCAAAGATGCCCGCCATACTCGACCCTTTTAACATACACTGTAGATGTGTTTTGGCAAACTTGCACCATAGAGATGGTACCTTTCGGTGCTTCACGCCAGCTTTCTGGGGCCGCTGTCAACTCGGTCGAGATCTCGGTAGAAATCGCACAGGCATCGATCGGGTGTTAAGATAACTTATCCAAGAGCCACGCTGCACCCCGCGGTTCTAGCAAAGGCTCCCTTTGGCCCGTCCCGTCGGCAGCCAAATCAACGTGTGATCATGTACTCCGCCTGGCCTGGCCAAAACACGAGCGAGTGCTGGCCGAAAAGCCATTGCCGCTGTCATGCCAAGACAAAATGGGACACGCACGCTACATGCATCGCCATGCATGCACCACCCATCAAGTTCAACGTACGTACGAGTACGAGCGAGAACCGCCATCACACAAATAGTATATCTTCGCATGACGCATGTCCGTCGCTTGCACAGTCGGTCTCGTCCGCACGGCAACTCCAACGGTCACGCCACCCCTTTGATGATTGTTCCGGATAGAGTCATCAGAGGGTGACGGCGGGTGCCAAGGGTTATATGTGATTTTACCTCATGAGTAATTGCTTCTTTTTGCCACTGTGTGGCTGTTGTCTGCTACTATGAAACCTTCTTTTCTTAATTAATGAAATGACAAGTCTTTTGCTCGTTTTAAAAGAAAAACTCCAACGGGAATCATCAAGTCGCATCCAGATATGGTCATCAAATTTGTCTGGATCGGTTTGGACGTTCAAAATTCTCCAAACCCAGGACCAAATTGAAGGGAGGTTTACGGACGTTCAGTTGTGTGTCATGTAGGACACCGACACAGACCCATTCAAAGCCGCACCAAACAGAAATGGAGCCCACACATTTGGACAATCTCACCACTATTTTCTCCCAAAGGCTCGCCCTTTCCCATTGCCTATGCCTCGATTGTCACGCCCTCAATCGTTACGACCCGATTCGCCATCCGCCGTCGCGATCGAGCAGCCGGAAGAGCTGATGACGTTGTTCGTCGCCCGTCCGACCCAGAGGCGGCCGCGCACAAGATTCAGTCCGCGGAATGCAACGACCGTCGCATGAAGGCAAGAAGAGGGTGGAAGATTTTGCGATGGCCGATCAGGCATACCGCCGAAGCCAAAGCGCAACGCCAGGTCGGTGCCTCCCAGGAAATCGCAGCTCTGGCCCTCACGACTAAAGGTGCCCTACTACTACGTTGCCAGCAGCTCGGTCCACTCGACACACAACAGTCCTGCCGTCGTGACCTCCTTCACCTCCGGCTATCGAGCGACGTTCATTGTCGACCTCAACACCGACTACGTCTTCACGGAGTTGCCGACGCTTGTACGGTCACGCTACTAGTTGTGGAGCTCTCGTCCGTCGCTACTCTGTCATTGTTTGCCATAAGGTCTCAACCAAGTGCAACTGTGCCAAGCAGGGAGGAGATAATTAAAACGGCCCAAGACAGACGCAGACACGAAGACGGACAAGTGGACAACTCCAAGCCAGAGGAGCATCCACAATCGGACACCCAAGAGAAGTGCACCCATCACACGAACACCCATCAGCCAGACATGGATCATGATGACTACTTAATGTCGAATGCCGACCCAGAGAAGAAGAGGGGACACATTTTCTCCATCAAGGAGGATGAGTTGATATGTGTGGTGTGGTTGGCCACTAATTGATCTATTTCATGGCATGCCTGAAAGGTGCATGACATTTCGGAAAAGTGTGCATGATTGGTTTCACGAGCAAAAGTGATACGATCCGTACCACACAGAGGTGATCCATAATCACAAAGCAAAGTCGCTCGGTCATCGATGGTACAACATCCAGGAGGTCGTCGACAAGTATTGTGGCTCTTACAAACAGGTGCACAATCGGTGGCCAAGTAGTGTGGCACTCCAAAAACAATTAAGTCTTGTGGCTCGTTGTTATATGTGTTGGTCATTTGGCTGGATTTTCTCAATGTTGCAACTTGTTGACCATGTTACTGTCTTCATTTCATAGCCACACACGTGTATGTGCATTGTACCACAAGATGGATAAGAAACACTTCATGTTTATGCATTGTTGGATGAAGTTGTATGGACAAAGCAAGTGACAAGCCTTTGTTGACAATTCCCTCAAGACCTACACGGCCACAAATGAAATGATTGCTCTGGCCATGACAGTGACTAGGAACCAAGGGGGAAGTGGGAGGTGAATAAGGAGAAGCAGGAAGGGGCGGCGGCCAAGATAACGAATAAGTTCGAGGACATCATGGTGAAGAAGGAAGAGTTAAGTGCCAAGTGCAATGAGGTAAATGAGCAAAAGAAGGTGGGAAGGTTTGGTATGTTCATGGATGCACACAATATGAAGCTTAAGCTCGAATAGAGGCAACTTGAGATCAAGGCCACTTTAGAGGTGATAGAGGCGAAGGTGTCCCGATGTTTCGATGAGATAGCAATCGTTTTATGTGCGAGTGAACTTTGACGATCCAACTACGAACGTGCGAAGACGCGCGCCTTAGCAATCGCTAAACCAACTTCCAAGGGGTTATTGACCACACCGGAGCACGATCAACCTGACCACGAGAGTCTATTTCCTGTGAGCAAACGAAGAACAAGAAAAAACTAAGATTGCAATCTGGATATTGCGAATAAAGAGGAAAGCTCTATTATTGAAGGTGGGGTTCTGTGACGTGTTGGTCTGGTCGTTGAACACAAACGAAGTACGCAAAGTTGCAGCTATGGCGAACTTTTAATCTAAACAAAACCTAAAGTCTAAACGATGCCCTAAGGGCTGTATATATGGAGGAAGAGGGGGTGAATTTCGTGACCCTTGGAAGAGGGTTCCGAAACCAACCCTATCTCTTGTTTCAACATAAATACAGATCTAAAAACAGCCTATACTTATGTATTTCGAAATTACATGGGCCTGAACCAATAATAAGGTGATGTAGCACTTATAATAGCCTCTCGGCGAAATTTGTGAAGTGGCATCTTGTATATTTCGTCCAAGCTTTCATGCACTCATTACGATGGCTTCATAGTCCTAAAATCATCACTTGAAACTCTGTTCTTATTCCCCTTGCGCATGCCATCATCTCCATGCTTGTTCTTGCTCCAATGTTCATCCTTCTCCAAGCTAGACCCTTCATTTTTAAGCAAAACAAATGTATCCAATTTAGGCAGCATCATATTCTCATGAACATTAGAATCCTTACCAAGAAACGAAATTACTTGGTAATTTAGTTGGCATGTGCGAGCTCTAGTAATTGGTCCAGTATGTATAGAAGCAGGGGTTGTGGGTGTAACAATGGTATTGATGTCCTCATCATCCTCCCCTTCTTGAAATGAAGTCTTCCTCGATGGAAGCTCATCTTCCTCATCCAAATAAGGCTTCAAATCTACAATGTTAAAAGTGGGACTAACCCCAAAATCTGCAGGCAGCTCAAGTTTATATGCATTATTATTTATATTCTCTAACACCTTAAAAGGACCATCAACACGTGGCATTAGCTTTGATTTGTGCAAATTAGGAAATCTATCCTTGCGCAAATGTAACCAAACTAGATCTCTAGGTGCAAACACAACATGTTTTCTACCCTTATCTCCAGCAAGTTTATATTTAGCATTTATACACTCAATGTTTCCCTTAGTTAACTCATGCATTTTTAAAATCAATTCAGCACGTTGTTTAGCATCAAAATTAACCTTCTCCGAAGATAGAATAGGCAAGAAATCAATAGGTGCACGAGGTAGGAAACCATACACAATTTCAAAAGGACACATCTTAGTAGTAGAATGCAACGAACGATTATAAGAAAACTCAATATGAGGCAAGCATTCTTCCCACATTTTCTTATTATTCTTCAAAAGACCCCTAAGCATAGTAGACAATGTTCTATTGACTACTTCAGTTTGTCCATTAGTTTGGGGTGACAAGTAGTACTAAAAAGCAGTTTAGTTCCCAACTTAGCCCATAAACATCTCCAAAAGTGGCTAAGAAATTTAGTATCAGGATATGAAACAATAGTATTTGGCACACCATGCAAGCGAATAATTTCACAAAAGAACAAATCAGCAACATTAACAACATCATCGCTTTTAAGACATTGTATAAAGTGTGCCATTTTCGAGAACCTATCCATGACAACAAATATGCTATCTCTCCCCTTATTTTTTCGAGGTAAACCTAAAACAAGGTCCATAGATATATCCTCCCAAGGAACACTAGGTACAGGCAAAGGCATATATAAACCATGAGGACTAAGTCGTGACTTAGCTTTTTGACATGTAGTGCAGCGAGCAACAAAACGCTCAACATCCCGTCTCATCTTTGGCGAAAAGAAATGTGTAGCAAGTACATCATCCATCTTCTTCACGCCAAAGTGTCCCATTAATCCTCCTCCATGCGCCTCCTGCAACAACAAAAGACGAACAGAGTTAGCTGGAATGCATAGCTTGTTAGCACGAAACATAAATCCATCGTTAACGACGGACTTGTTGCATGTTCTACCTTCTTTAGAATTATGAAATACATCTTTAAATTCAACAGCATGCACATATTGATCTCTGATGGTCTCCAAACCAAATATTTTAAAGTCAAGTTGTGAAAGTATAGTATAACAATGAGACAATCATCAGCAATAACATTTTCTTTGCCCTTCTTGTGTTTAATGACATAAGGGAAAGTCTCAATCAATTCAACCCATTTAGCATGTCTATGGTTCAGTTTTACTTGACTTTTAATATGTTTCAAAGATTCATGATTAGAATGTATAACAAATTCTTTGGGCCATAAATAATGTTGCCATGTTTCCAAAGTCCGAACAAGAGCATATAATTCCTTATCATAAGTAGAATAATTCACACTAGGCCCACTAAGTTTTACAGAAAAGTATGCAATAGGTTTGCCATCTTGTAATAACACACCTCCTAGCAGACTAAGGCATAGCCTAGTGGTGGAAAGGGACTGATGCCTTCCCACCCACCCAGGTTCAAGGCATGGTACTTGCAATTTGGGTTTGTTGCACCAATTATACTATAGGTGGTTCCCTTACAGTATTTCTGTCAAAAAAAATAATACACCTCCTAATTCAATTACACTAGCATCACGTTCAAGCTCAAAAGTCTTATTAAAATTAGGAAGTTGGAGTAAAGTAGCATGTGTCAACTTATCTTTCAATACCATGAAGGCTTCTTCCTGTGCGGTACCCCAAACAAAAGGCACATCCTTCTTTGTAAGCTCATTGAGAGGTGCAGCAATGGTGCTGAAATCTCTCACAAAACGCCTATAAAAACCAGCGAGGCCAAGAAAACTCCTCACTTGTGTGATCGTTTTGGGCCGCGGCCAACTCTCAATAGCTTCAATCTTGGCTTTATCAACTTCAATTCCCTGTGGAGTAACAACATAGCCAGGAAAAGAAACTCGGGCGGTGCAAAAGATGCACTTCCCGAGGTTACCAAACAAACGTGCATCACATAGAGCAATAAAAAAACACGTAAATGTTCCAAATGTTCCTCCAAAGATTTGCTATAGATCAGTATATCATCAAAATAGACTACCACAAATCGTCCAATGAAGCACGTAAAACTTCGTTCATTAATCTCATGAAAGTACTAGGTGCATTAGTTAACCCAAGAGGTATGACTAACCACTCATATAATCCAAACTTAGCTTTAAATGTTGTTTTCCATTCATACCCCAATATCATACGAATTTGATGGTATCCACTATGCAAATCAACTTTGGAGAATATTCTAGAGACACTCAATTCATCAAGCATATCATCTAGCCTAGGAATAGGATGACGATAAAAAATAGTAATATTATTAATGCCTCTACAATCAACACACATACGTAACGTACCACCCTTTTTCGGCACTAGAATAATAGGAACGGCACAAGGACTAAGGGATTCGCGTATATAACCTTTGTCGAGCAGCTCCTGTACCTGACGCATAATCTCCTTCGTCTCCTCTGGATTGGTACGGTATGGTGCATGGTTGGGTAGCAATGCACCAGGAATTGAGTCAATCTGATGCTCAATCCCTCGAATAGGTGGTAATCCTGGTGGCACGTCTTGTGGAAAGACATCAGCGAACTCCTGCAAAATGTTAGTGACAATAGGAGGCAAAAAGGAAGGCACGTCCTCAAATGAAAATAATGCCTCTTTGCACACAAAAGCATAGCAAACAAATTTGCTGCAATCTAGATCATCAATATCAAATTTGGTGGCAAGCAAACATCCACTTTTCAATTTAATTTCGGAAGCAACACTAGATGGTTTATTATTAAGTTTCATTTGTTGCTCAATTCTGCCACTATCTGATTTTCACTCTTATTTTGCTCATATTTTTCTTTACTAGCTTGATTAATATCATCTTTCAAAATGGAATCAAGAATCATAGGAAGCAAAGTAATATGTTTATCCTTATGAACAAGAGTATAGTGATTGTTTATACCATGGTGTACAGAATTTTTATTGAGTTGACATGGTCTGCCAAGTAATAAGGAACATGCTTGCATGGGTACCACATCATAATCAACAAAATCAGCATATGTAGCGATACTAAAATGCACACGAATAGTACGTGTTACCTTAACCTTGCTGCTGTTGTTGAACCATTGGATGTAGGAAGGATGCAGATGTGGTCTTGTGGTGAGAGAGAGCTTCTCCACCATCTCCATGCTAGCCAGGTTGTTGCAGCTCCCTCCATCTATGATGACGCGGACATAATGTTCCTTCACAACTCCCTTTGTATGGAACAAATTGTGCCTCTAATTTTGCTCAGCTTGTGTGACCTGCACACTCAAAACACGTTGAGCAACTAAACTTTCATACATGTCAGCATCTTCAGCAGCCATGTATTGCGTCTCATGATCAGAATCATCTCTACCGTGTTCTTCACTTGTAATAAGAGCCAAAGTCTCCTCATCATAGTCACTAGCGGACTCATACCCACCATCTTCAGTAGCAATCATCACACGCTTAGATGGGCATTCTCTCGCATAATGACCTCCACATTGCAACGATGACAAATAATATCATGTGTTTGCCATGTTGATGCCATGGATGAAGAAGAGCTCTGTGCGGAACCGGAAGGTGTACTCCTGGCAGGTGGTGGTGGTGATGCCTGTTTTCTTGTATCTCGGTTAGAAATGATGACTGAAGTCAGTGGCGCTACAGTAGGATTTGTGGGAGTAGAGGATGTATGTGGTGTCCATGATGAAGATCGACCTACAGAAAAACTAGTTCGCGCCAATGCCTGTCGATCCTGCACTTCACGTTTAGCTTTCCAAGCAAGATGGAATAAACAAGTGATATTATTATACTCCGTATACTCTAGAATGGTCTGAATCTCTTTCTTTAATCGACCCATAGAACATGCAAGCATAGCTTCATTATCCTCAAGAATACCACATCTAATCATGCCAGTTTGTAATTCCTGATAATACTCCTCTACAGAATTTTTTCCTTGTCTCAAACGCTGCAGTTTTTGAAGTAATTCACGTTGATAATACGGTGGAACCCAACCAGTACGCATAGCAGTTTTCAAATCAGCCCAAGTGGTAGGGATATTATCATGATATAATCTACAATGTTCAGACCACCAAATAGAAGCAAAACTAGTGAATTCACCAATAGCAGCAGCAACACGTCTATCCTTTTGATAATATAAGCATGTGAAACGTTGTTCAGTTTCTAACTCCCAAGTAAGATATACATCAGGAATGTATCTGTTGGGAATATGCCCTAGAGGCAATAATAAAATAGTTATTATATTTCCTTGTTCATGATAATTGTCTATTTTTCATGCTATAATTGTATTAACCAAAAACCGTAATACATGTGTGAATGCATAGACTACAACATGTCCCTAGTGAGCCTCTAGTTGACTAGTTCATTGATCAATAGATGGTTGTGGTTTCCTGACCATGGACATTAGATGTCCTTGATAACGGGATCACATCATTAGGATAATGATGTGATGGACAAGACCCAATCCTAAGCATAGCACAAGATCGTGTAGTTCGTTTGCTAGAGTTTTTCTAATGTCAAGTATCACTTCCTTAGACCATGAGATTTTGCAACTCCCGGATACCGTAGGAATGCTTTGGGTGTATCAAACGTCACAACGTAACTAGGTGGCTATAAAGGTGCACGACAGCTATCTCCGAAAGTGTCTGTTGGGTTGGCACAAATCGAGACTGAGATTTGTCAATCCGTATGATGGAGAGGTATCCCTGGGCCCACTTGTTAATGCATCATCATAATGAGCTCAATGTGACTAATGAGTTAGCCATGGGATCATTTTTTACGGAACGAGTAAAGAGACTTGCCATTAATGAGATTTAACAAGGTATAGGGATACGGACGATCGAATCTCGGGCAAGTAACACACTGGTACGCGTCGGTGCTATACAAACGGTTTTAGACCCCTTTCCGCAATGGCGTTCGGAACCATCACCTAGTGAGTGTGGGCAATAGGGGGGGGTCCTTCCCACACGACCCAGAAACCGTCGGGGATATGCCCTCCTGGCACACACGCTCGGCAAAATGAGGCTGTGTGCGACCGACGAGCGAGCAAATATGGTTATACGTACAGTAGTGCTAAAATAAAATAAAATTATGCAGGCGAAATTATTTCCGGTCATAAGTACATCCCACACAGTCAGTCCCCGCGAAATGTTTCCGTTCGTATATACATCCCACACAGTCGCTGCAAGGAAAACGTTTCCGTTCATAGGTACATCACACACAATTTCCACCATTAAATCGTTTGTGATAGCGTTCCCATCGCACACAATATTAACAATTTTATAATTTGCGTTATTGAATGCATCACACTTGGTGTGTAGAAGAAACTGTGTGGCAAAGGTTGTCCATCACACACAGTTTTTATGCGGTAAACGTTTGCGCAAGGTGGCCTAACGAAAATAGTTTTGAAGAGAATGTCGTGTGTGATTGTTCATCGACCAACACGGTTTATTCCTAGAAACTATGTGCGTTGTCTTAGGTCATCGCCCACGGTATTTTCTCAATAACCATTTGCAATAGCAAAGACCAATTAGCATGCTAATTTGCCATTAGCAGGCTAATTGCCCTATTATTAATAATCCATTTATTAATCTAATTGACATTCATATTAAACACATAATATATTTCATTCCCATATTAAGGAAGCAGGATTTCATAATTGAACATCAGAGTACAACATGATATAGCTTCAGCACTCAGCTACCCCATTACACAACTGCACCAGCACCAAGTTTCACATGAACATCTAGAACCTTTCGAAATTAGCATCATAGACGGTACATAGACAGATGCATCTCATCGGGAAAACTGCTGAAGCGGAAGGCGGATATTGAGCCTTCATTGATGTTGTAGGTCTTTGCAACTTTAGGCTAGTGCCTATGGAGGATTGACCGTCCATCCTTCATCCTCTTCGGGAACACTTCAATATTGAACCGTGGGTGTTGTATGAAAACCTTCCTCGCCTACTGACCATAGAGGTGGTTTGAGAGATAATCATCAGTGAACTGCTTTGGAAAGGCCTGAAAACAAGGATGTGCATAAATATCTTCTCTATATTGGAAATGGGGCAAAGGAATAAAAAAAGGCAAGGTATAATAGTTAGTACAATCTTGTAGTGAACTGATGTCTTCTTCATTGTGCAGACAAAGATCTTGTTTTTTGTCGCTAATTTCTTTATCCTAACAATCTTTCTGAGTTTTTTGACTTGATTGATATTCATGGACAACTCATTTCCCCATATGCAAAAAGGGTCGAACAGTGGGTCAAAACCTCTGACAGTATGACCTACATGTGCAAGACCAAATTGTTAAAAACCTAAATATTAGAATGGTTCCTACAATTGCACAATAATGTGCTATTAGACAACGGACCATGCACATGCTAACCTCGATTGTAAACCTCAGTGCTTCCCATTGTTTCCCTGCAACACATATAAGATAGTTAGTCATCAGGTTAAGTAAGGATTTGCATGCTGTCAGTAAAATATGTTGATGAAAAATAAGCACATTGCAGATTCATCAGATTAATTCAAGCCACATGGAAAACCCATTTATCCAAACCAAGCATGATTAAGAACTAGGAAATATAGCACTTGTATATGTTTCTCATGTATTAAGTGCAGCCAAATTCGATTTATTCCTCACATGCACAACAATATAAAATTCCACACACGACAATTGGACATCGCATTGCAGAATTGAACCAAGCAATTAACTAAACACCACAACAAATGAACCAAACATTAACTGAGTACCACATTGCACAATATAACATACTCCTAATAGAAGATCAGACAGTTAACCGAACCAAGCATGCTTAACAACTTGGAAATATAGCAATTGTATTTGTTTCTCATGTATTTAGTACAACCAAATTCGATTTACTTCTCACATGGTATACAATAACAGAATGCACCCACAACTACTAAACACCGCATTGCAGAATTGCACCAAAGAGTTAACTAAACACCACAACACAAATGAACCAAATGTTACATGAGAACCACATTGCACAATGTATAACCAAACTAAGCATGCTTGACAACTTGGAAATATAGCAATTGTATTTGTTTCTCATGTATTTTGTAAAGATAAATTCAATTTATTTCTCACATGGAAGACAATACAAAATTGCAGCCTGAAGAATTGAACATCAGATTTGCATAATTGAACCAAACAGTTACCTGAAGACGACAACTAATTAACCAAACAGTTAATAAGTGAGCACCACACTACATGACATATAGAACATATACACATGAGCAACAGATTACATGGCAGGAGCAGTACACGCAACGGGTAAACCGGGCATACTTAACTGACGTAGCTAGCAAATGGAAAGGTGCTCCTCCAAGATTTAGGGGTCGACACGAATGGTAGCCATCGCGACCTCATCCGCGCATGCGGCCACGATTTGCTTCTCCGCTGCCAAATGCTCCTTGAGCTCCTGGCTATACTACGTGCACCATGGCTTAGGGCGGCGCTTATTTGGTGGATGGGTTGGTGATTTGGGTGGAAGGTGTCACGCCGGTGGTCGGGGCATGTGGGATGTGGAAGGAGGAGGAGGATGGGTGTCTGGTGTGGATTACCTACCTAGATAGACGAGGCCGAGCAGCGTGAAGGAGGGTCGCTGGCGAGGGGGGTGGCGCTGTAAGCAAGGAGTGAAGGTTTCAACTTGGAAAGAAAGGAGGAGATAGGGGAATGTGGCTTTTGGTAAGGGGAAGGGGGCGGGGAGGTAGATATTTCTGCGGAAGCCGATATTTCTGGCGCACAAAGTGTCATCAGACACGGTCCCTTATTCAGAACTGTGTACGATATGTGAACATCACAAACGATTCAGATAGCTTAACCCATGTGTGATGAGTTTGAACTTCAAAAATTTTGGTTCCAATTTCCCTGGTTACAGTGCTCATCCATGTCATTGCATAATTTGGGTACACAAAGGGGACTACATCACAGCCACACTTATTAATCGAGCAAGTTCAGCAATTAAACAGAGTTAGCTGGCCTAAACATTACTCTAACAAATTAAAGACCAACACTCTTAATTAAACAAAACAAAGAGTACTTCTACGGCTGGTGTTCGTCGACCTTCGCCGCCTCCTCCATGTCCAGCTCGCGCCCGACTGTCTCTTGGGGAAGGAGCTCCATGGCATCCATCGCACCATATTCGGCAAGCATCTCGCCATCCACGTCCGCCATCTCTTTGGAAAAGGCCGCAACGATCTAGGCATGGGCGGCCGCAGTCTGGGCTTGGACGGGCTCCGTCATCGCAAGGTATGCGGCGGAGGAATGGACGGCTGCTCGAACGCTCTCGGCGATTGACCACTCTTCAGCCGTGGGTTGCCGACCATTGTCAGAGAAGCTTTGCTCGATTTGTGCGGTGACCGCCATGAGCTGGGAGTGGGGAGCCTCGACATGGTCGTGGGCGGCCTCCATCAGGGCTAAGGTCGCTGCTGTGGAACAGACAGCTATTGTGCCGCTCTCGCCAGCTGCTATCCCCGAGGCAGATGTTGCTGCCGCCACCTAAGAAGCAACAACGGCCGTTTGGGCTGTCTTGGCCGCCCGATCGCAGATTGCGACCGTGCTCATGCACCTTGTTAGCACGCGCATGGCGGCTGCAGCCGCGCTCTTGCCGGAGTGGGCCGCCAAAGTTGCCCTCACAACACGGGTCCACGTCCACATCTTTCACCGGCGATGATTGAACAGTGAAATGATACTTGGGGAGCGAGCTAGTGTGCTTGACACGCCGGCTATGGACTGTAGCCGATGCACCTTCTCGCATAAGCCATAGGCATACTATACACCAACGGTGCTCCAGGATATTTTATACTGCATCTCACACGGTTGGTGATAATAAACTATGTGGGATCTACTTGATTTTTAATTTTGATTTGAATTACATAATGGGATCATAGCAGCAATGGACGGTGTTTGAATTGCTAAACCCTTTATCTGAAGTGAACATGCAACTATATGTGTGTCGTAAAAAATGGAATAGTTCAGGGTTCGTTTGGAAATTTTATACATTAAATTGGTTTTCTAGCCATTTCAGGTACACAATTCAAAATGAAGCACATGCTCCAGTCCATAAAAACGGGTTGCAAAATCAAATGTGTGTCCTTGGTGACAAGCTTAGGTCACACGCAAGAAATGAGAATGAATGTCAAACACCTTGACACTGTCGCTCAGCCGCTAACATCGAGATACATGCTTTTAAAATTCTAGTAAATCGAAAACTCATCTGAAATTCATGAAACTTGACATGATATCATGGAATGGCAGTGACATGCCATGGTAAAAATATTGTCCCATTTGGGGCAGGTGTGGGTATAAGCTTCTTGCAAACCAGAGCTTCTCTCACAACAAGCCTGATGATTTCAGTAGCGTACGTGCCACCTTGGGGGAGGAAACAATATATGTTTCCTCTTCTTACATTCAAAATGTTTCTCGTGTCAACATAGAACAACACAAGTGGTGTGTCAATTTTTGGGATTTTTCAGGGTTCCCTTGGACATTTCTATACATTGAGTTTTCTATGCGTTCATGTGCATAATTTAAATTCGAACTACACGCACATGCTCTAATGCATATAAATTAGTTGAAAATTCAAATATGTGTCCTTGGTTGCATGCTTAGATCTCATGCAAGAAATATGAATGAATGTCAAACACCCTGCCACCGTCACTCGGCCGCAAACATTAAGATACCTGGTTTTTAAATTCTAGTAAATCCAAAACTCATCTGAAATTCATGAAACCTGGCATGCTATCATGGAGCGGCATCAACACACCATGGTAAATTTTTTGTCCCATTTGGGGTAGGTTTGAGGATATGCTTCTCACAAACCAGATGTTCTCACAACAAGCCTAGTTGTTTCGGTAGGGAACGTCCCACCTTTGGGGACGAAACGATATCCATTGCCTCTTATTGCTTTCAAAACATTTCTCGTGTCAACATAGAACAACATGAGTGTTGTGTCAATTTTTAGGATTTTTTGGGGTTTGTTTTGACATTTTATGCATTAATTGCATTTTCAATGCATTTATGAGCACAATTCAAATTTGAACTGCATGCACATGCTCTAATGCATATAAATTGGTTGAAAATTAAATTTGTGTCCTTGGTTGCATGCTTAGGTCCCATGCAAGAGATGGGAATGGATGTCAAACACCCTGCCACCGTCACTCGACCGCAAACATTGATATTCCTGGTTTTCAAATTCTAGTAAATCCAAAACTCGTCTGAAATTCATGAAACTTGGCATGCTATCATGGAGCGGCATCAACATGTCGTGGTAATTTTTTGTCCCATTTCGGGCAGGTTTGGGGATATGCTTCTCACAAACCAAAGGTTCTCGCAACAAGCCTGATGGTTTTGGTAGGGAACGTCCCACCTTTGGGGACGAGACGATATCCGCTACCACTTATTGCTTTCAAAAAATTTCTAGTGTCAACATAGAACAACAGGAGTGTTGTGTCAATTTTTAGGATTTTTCGGGGTTCGTTTGGACATTTTATGCATTAATTGAGTTTTCAATGCATTTATGTGCATAATTCAAATTTGAACTACATGCACATGCTCTAATGCATATAAATTGGTTGAAAATTCAAATCTATGTCCTTGGTTTCATGCTTAGGTCCCATGCAAGAATTGGGAATGAATGTCAAACACCCAGCCACTATCACTCGGCCACAAACATTGAGATTCCTGCTTTTTAAATTCTAGTAAATCCAAAACTCGTCTGAAATTCATGAAACTTGGCATGCTATCATGGAGCGGCATCAACATGCCGTGGTAAATTTTTTGTCGCATTTGGGGCAGGTTTGGGTATAAGCTTCTCACAAACCAGAGCTTCTCACAACAAGCCTGATGGTTTCGGTAGGGAACGTCCCACCTTTGGGGACGAAATGGTATCAACTGCCTCTTATTGCTTTCAAAATTTTCCTAGTGTCAACATAAAACAACAGGAGTGATGTGTCAATTTTTGGGATTTTTCGGGGTCATTTGGACATTTTTATGCATTAATTGAGTTTTTGATGCATTTATGTGCATAATTCAAATTTGAACTACATGCACATGCTCTAATGCATATAAATTGGTTGAAAATTCAAATATGTGTCCTTGGTTTCATGCTTAGGTCCCTGATACGTCTCCAACGTATCTATACTTTTTTTATTTTTCCACGCTATTATATTATCTATTTTGGATGTTTAATGGGCTTTAATATGCTCTTTTACATTATTTTGGGACTAACCTATTAACCAGAGGCCCAGTGCCAGTTTCTGTTTTATTGCCTATTTTAGAGTTTTGTAGAAACGGAATACCAAACAGAATGAAACCTTCGCGATGATCTTTCTTGGACCGAAAGCAAACCAGAAGACTTGGAGTTGAAGTCAGAAACGCCACGAGGCACCCACGAGGCAGGAGGGCGCGCCCAGGGGGGTAGGTGTGCCCCCACCCTCGTGAGCCCCTCGTAGCTCCACCGATGTACTACTTTCGCCTATATATACTCTTATACCCTAGAAAGATCAGGGGGAGCCACGGAACCACTTTTCCACCGCCGCAACCTTCTGTACCTTTGAGATCCCATCTTGGGGCCTTTTCCGTCGATCTGTCGGAGGGGGAATTGATCACGGAGGGCTTCTACATCAACACCATGAGTAGTTTACCACAGACCTTTGGGTCCATAGTTATTAGCTTGATGACTTCTTCTCTCTCCTTGATTCTCAATACAAAGTTCTCCTTGGTGTTCCTGGAGATCTATTCGATGTAATATTCTTTTGCGGTTGATACGTCTCCAACGTATCTATAATTTTTGATGTATTCATGCCATGTTTATAATATTTCTACATGATTTTGGTATGATTTGGTTAGAACTAACCCGGACTGACGCTGTTTTCAGCAAGACTACCGTGGTGTTGTTTTTGTGCAGAAATAAAAGTTCTCGGAATGCGCCGAAAATCAATGGAGATTTTTTTTGGAAAATATAAAAAATACTGGAACGAAAAGTTATCAGAGGGGAGTCTTGTGGGCCCCATGAGGGTGGAGGGCGCCCCCACCCCCCTGGGGCGCGCCCCTGTGCCTCGTGGACTCTCCGTGGGGCCCCCTGACTTGTTCTCGTCGCCAACCTCTCCTGTAAATCCCCAAACTCCAAAAAATAACCTAGATCGGGAGTTTCACCGCCGCAAGCCTCTGTAGCCACCAAAAACCAATCGGGACCCTGTTCCGGACCCCTTCCGGAGGGGGGAATCCATCACTAGTGGCCATCTTCATCATCCCAGTGCTCTCCATGACGAGGAGGGAGTACTTCACCCTCGGGGCTGACGGTATGTACCTGTAGCTATGTGTTTGATATCTCTCTTGTGTTCTTGATTTGGCACGATCTTGATGTACCGCGAACTTTGCTATTATAGTTGGATCTTATGATGTTTTCCCCCTCTACTTTCTTGTAGTGGATTGAGTTTTCCCTTTGAAGTTATCTTATCGGATTGAGTCTTTAAGGATTTGAGAACACTTGATGTATGTCTCGCATGTTCTTATCTGTGGTGACAATGGGATATCGCGTGATTCACTTGATGCATGTTTTGGTGATCAACTTGCAGGTTCAGAGACCTTGTGAACTTATGAATAGGGGTTGGCACACGTTTTCGTCTTGACTCTCCGGTAGAAACTTTGGGGCACTCTTTGAAGTTCTTTGTGTTGGTTGAATAGATGAATCTAAGATTGTGTGATGCATATCGTACAATCATACCCACGGATACTTGAGGTGACATTGGAGTATCTAGGTGACATTAGGGTTTTGGTTGATGTGTGTCTTAAGGTGTTATTTTACTACGAACTCTAGGACTATTTGTGACACTTGTAGGAATAGCCCAATGGATTGATTAGAAAGAATAACTTTGAGGTGGTTCTGTACCCTACCATAATCTCTTCGTTTGTTCTCCGCTATTAGTGACTTTGGAGTGACTCTTTATTGCATGTTGAGGGATTGTTATATGATCTAGTTATGTTATTATTGTTGAGAGAACTTGCAATAGTGAAAGTATGAACCCTAGGCCTTGTTTCCTACCATTGCAATACCATTTTCGCTCACTTTTACCACTTGTTACCTTGCTGTTTTTATATTTTCAGATTACAAAAACCTATATCTACCATCCATATTGCATTGTATTACACTCTCTTTGCCAAACTAGTGCACATATACAATTTACCATTGTATTGGGTGTGTTGGGGACACAAGAGACTCTTTGTTATTTAGTTGCAGTGTTGTTTGAGAGAGACCATCTTCATCCTACGCCTCCCACGGATTGATAAACCTTAGGTCAACCAGTTGAGGGAAATTTGCTACTGTCCTACAAACCTCTGTACTTGGAGGCCCAACAATGTCTACAAGAAGAATGTTGCGTAGTAGACATCCAGCTCTTTTCTGGTGCTGGTGCCGGGGAGGTTAGTGCTTGAAGGTATATCTTTAGATCTTGCAATCGAATCTTTTAGTTTCTTGTTTTATCACTAGTTTAGTCTATAAAAGAAAACTACAAAAAATGTAATTGAGGGTGCCTCATATGCTTCATCTTTTTAATATCTTTCGTGAAAATGATGGAAGGGAAAATTGTGCTCAAGTGTTAGAACAAGAAATCTATAAAATGTTTGGCACTAAATTTATGTATGGTGAGCATGATTGCAATGTTGTTAGTATGAATTCCTTGAATATCCATGATGCTAATGATATGCAAAACTACAAGCCTGGAGATGGTATGTTTGATGAAGATGATATTTTTTGTTCCCCAAGTTTTGATGAGAATATGTATTATGATGAAAGCATGCCTCCTATTTATGATGATTATATTGATGAAAGTGAGTTTGGAAGAGTGTCAACCTCAGATAATGATCACACTATTTTGGAGGGTGTTGAATCTTATTGTGATAATTATGAAAGTGGATTTAGAGAGGTCATGACTTTATTTAGTGATGAATCCACTATTTCGGAAGAGGTTCCAATTGATTATGAGAACAAAGTTGCTATATATAATGATTATTGTGATCACATGTATGCTATAAAGAATAATGATAACCATGAAACTTGTTATCATGATTTTAATTTTCAATTGGATTATGCCTCACATGATAGTTATTTTGTTGAGTTTGCTCCCACTACTATTCATGAGAAGAAATTTGCTTATGTGGAGAGTAATAAAAATTCTATGCTTGTAGATCATGAAAATAATGCTTTATGTGATAAATATATTGTTGAATTAACTCATGATGCTACTGAAGATTATTATGAGGGAGGAATATATGCTTGTAGGAATTGCAATAATATCAAGTTTCCTCTCTGTGTGCTTAAAATCTTGAAGTTATGCTTGCTTTGCTTTCCTATGCTAGTTCATTCTTGTTCCCATAAGTTGTTTGCTCACAAAATCCCTATGCATAGGAAGTGGGTTAGACTTAAATGTGCTAGTCATATGCTTCATGATGCTCCCGTTATGTTTCAATTCTTATCTTTTATGTGAGCACGTTTGAAATCATCATGCCTAGCTAAAAGGCATTAAAGAAAAGCGCTTGTTGGGAGATAACCCAACATTTACCCCTACTCTTTTTGTGTTTCCACATGATTAATCTACTGTAGTAATCATGTTTTATATCTTTTGTTTCAATAAAGTGCCAAGTAGAATCTTTGGGAAGACTTGGGTGAAAGTTAATGCGATCTTGCTGTAAAAAACAGAAACTTTGGCTCATGAGAATAATTGTCATTTTTAACAGGTGGGTGCTTTTAAGTTGATTATTTTTGCAGAAGATTAATAAGACAAATTCCTCACGTCCACCAACTTATTTCAGAATTTTTGGAGTTACAGAAGTATTCGATAGTTATAGATTACTATAGACTGTTCTGTTTTTGACATATTCTGTTTTTCGTGTGTTGTTTGCTTATTTTGATGAATTTATGAGTAGTATCGGAGGGTATGAACCATAGAGAAGTTGGAATAAAGTAGATATTAATCCAATATAAATAAAGAATGAGTTCACAACAATACCTAAGTGGTGATTTTATTTTCTTATACTAAAGGAACTTACGAGTTTTCTGTTGAGTTTTGTGTTGTGAAGATTTCAAGTTTTGGGTAAAGATTCGATGGACTATGGAATAAGGAGTGGAAAGAGCCTAAGCTTGGTGATGCCGAAGGCACCCCAAGGTAATATTCAAGGACAACCAAGAGCCTAAGCTTGGGGATGCCCCGGATGGCATCCCCTCTTTCGTCTTCGTTCATCGGTAACTTTACTTGGAGCTATATTTTATTCACCACATGATATGTGTTTTGCTTGGAGCGTCTTGTATGATTTAAGTCTTTGGTTTTTAGTTTACCACAATCATCCTTGCTGTACACACCTTCTGGGAGAGACATGCATGAATCGATATTTATTAGAATACTCTATGTGCTTCACTTATATCTTTTGAGCTAGACAATATTGCTCTAGTGCTTCACTTATATCTTTTTAGAGCACGGCGGTGATTTTATTTTATAGAAATTGTTGATCTCTCATGCTTCACTTATATTATTTTAAGAGTCTTTTAGAACAACATGGTAATTTGCTTTGGTTATAAAATTAGTCCTAATATGATGGGCATCCAAGAGGGATATAATAAAAACTTTCATATAAAGTGCATTGAATACTATGAGAAGTTTGATTCTTTATGATTGTTTTGAGATATGAAGATGGTGATATTAGAGTCATGATAGTAGAGTAGTTGTGAATATGAGAGATACTTGGGTTAAAGTTTTTGATTCCCGTAGCATGCACGTGAGTGAACTGTTATGTGATGAAGTTGGAGCATGATTTATTTATTGATTGTCTTCCTTATGAGTGGCGGTCGGGGACGAGCAGTGGTCTTTTACTACCAATCTATCCACCTAGAAGCATGCGCGTAGTACTTCGTTTTGATAACTAATAGATTTTTGCAATAAGTATGTGAGTTCTTTATGACTAATGTTGAGTCCATGGATTATACGCACTCTCACCCTTCCACCATTGCTAGGCTCTCTTGTGTCGTGCAACCTTCGCCGATACCATACACCCACCATACACCTACCTCAAAATAGCAAAAATACCTACCTATTGTGGCATTTTCATAGCCATTCCGAAATATATTGCCATGCAACTTTCCACCGTTCCATTTATTATGACACGCTCCATCATTGTCATATTGCTTTGCATGATCATGTAGTTGACATCGTATTTGTGGCAAAGCCACCGTTCATAATTTTTCATACATGTCACTATTGATTCATTGCACATCCCGGTACACCACCGGAGGCATTCACATAGAGTCATATTTTGTTCTAAGCTTTGAGTTGTAATTCTTGAGCTGTAAGAAAATAAAAGTGTGATGATCTTCATTATTAGAGCATTGTCCCGGTGAGGAAAGGATGATGGAGACTATGATTCCCCCACAAGTCAGGATGAGACTCCAGACGAAAAAATAAATAAAAAAAAGAGGCCAAAAAAAGAGAAGGCCCAAAAAAATAAGAGAAAAAGAGAGAAGGGGCAATGCTACTATAATTTTACCACACTTGTGCTTCAAGTAGCACCATGATCTTCATGATGGAGAGTCTCCTATGTTGTCACTTTCATATACTTGGCTTGTATATTTCAATGATGGGCTTCCTCAAAATGCCCTAGGTCTTCGTGAGCAAGCAAGTTAGATGCACACCCACTTAGTTTCTTTTTGAGATTTCATACACTTATAGCTCTAGTGCATCCGTTGCATGGCAATCCCTACTCATTCACATTGATATCTATTGATGAGCATCTCCATAGCCCGTTGATACGCCTAGTTGATGTGAGACTATCTTCTCCTTTTTCTTCTCCACAACCACCATTCTATTCCACCTATAGTACTAAGTCCATGGCTCACGCTCATGTATTGCGTGAAAGTTGAAAAAGTTTGAGAATATTTATGTATGAAACAATTGCTTGGCTGAAACCAGGGTTGTGCATGATTTAAATATTTTGTGTGATGAAGATAGAGCAAGCCAGACTATATGATTTTGTAGGGATAGCTTTCTTGTCCATATTATTTGAGAAGACATGATTGCTTTGTTAGTATACTTGAAGTATTATTGTTTTTATGTCAATATTAAACTTTTGTTTTGAATCTTATGGATCTGAATATTCTTGCCACAATAGAGAAGATTATACTGATAAATATGTTAGGTAGTATTCCACATAAAAAATTCTATTTTTATCATTTACCTACTCGAGGACGAGCAGGAATTAAGCATGGGGATGCTGATACGTCTCCAACGTATCTATAATTTTGTATGTATTCATGCCATGTTTATAATATTTCTACATGATTTTGGTATGATTTGGTTAGAACTAACCCGGACTGACGCTATTTTCAGCAGAACTACCATGGTGTTGTTTGTGTGAAGAAATAAGAGTTCTCAGAATGCACTGAAAATCAATGGAGATATTTTGGAAAATATAAAAAATACTGGAACGAAAAGTTATTGTCGGGGAGTCCCATGGGCCCCACAAGGGTGGAGGGCTCCCCCACCCCCCTGGGGCGTGCCCCTATGCCTCGTGGACTCTCCGTGGGGCCCCCTGACTTGTTCTCGACGCCAACCACTCCTATAAATCCCCAAACCTTCAGAAAATAACCTAGATCGAGAGTCCGCCGCCGCAAGCCTGTGTAGCCACTAAAAACCAATCGGGACCCTATTCTGGTACGCTGCCGGAGGGGGAAATCCATCACCGGTGTCCATCTTCATCATCCCGGCGCTCTCCATGACAAGGAGGGAGTAGTTCACCCTCGGGGCTGAGGGTATGTACCTGTAGCTATGTGTTTTATCTCTCTCTCTCTCTCTCTCCCTCCCTCCCCCCTCTCTCTCTATTGTTCTTGATTTGGCACGATCTTGATGTACCGTGATCTTTGCTATTATAGTTGGATCTTATGATGTTTATCCCCCTCTACGTTCTTGTAATGGATTGAGTTTTCCCTTTGAAGTTATCTTATCGGATTGAGTCTTTAAGGATTTGAGAACACTTGATGTATGTCTTACATGTGCTTATCTGTGGTGACAATAGGATATCACGTGATTCACTTGATGTATGTTTTGGAGATCAACTTGCGGGTTCAGTGACCTTGTGAACTTATGCATAGGGGTTGGCACACGTTTTCGTCTTGACTCTTCGGTAGAAACTTTGGGGTACTCTTTGAAGTTCTTTGTGTTGGTTGAATAGATGAATATGAGATTGTGTGATGCATATTGTATAATCATACACACAGATACTTGGGGTGACACTGGAGTATCTAGGTGACATTAGGGTTTTGGTGGATGTGTGTCTTAAGGTGTTATTTTACTATGATTTCTAGGGCTATTTGTGACACTTGTAGGAATATCCCAATGGATTGATCGGAAAGAATAACTTTGAGGTGGTTCTGTACCCTACCATAATCTCTTCATTTGTTCTCCGCTATTAGTGACTTTGGAGGGACTCTTTGTTGCATGTTGAGGGATTCTTATATGATCTAATTACGTTATTATTGTTGAGAGAACTTGCACTAGTGAAAGTATGACCTCTAGGCCTTGTTTCCTACCATTGCAATACTATTTTCGCTCACTTTTACCACTTCTTACCTTGCTGTTTTTATATTTTCAGATTACAAAAACCTATATCTACCATCCATATTGCACTTGTATTACCATCTCTTCGCCGAACTAGTGCACTTATACAATTTACCATTGTATTAGGTGTGTTGGGGACACAAGAGACTCTTTGTTATTTGGTTGCGGGGTTGTTTGAGAGAGACCATCTTCATCCTACGCCTCCCACGGATTGATAAACCTTAGGTCATCCACTTGAGGGAAATTTGCTACTGTCCTACAAACCTATGCACTTGGAGGCCCAATAACATCTACAAGAACAAGGTTGTGTAGTAGACATCAGCGGTGTGTTTGCCGAGATCTGATGAATTGTGGATTTATGAACACAGTTATATATTAATATTATTTGGTTCTTCTCTGAATTCTTATATGCATGATTTGATATATTTGCAAGCCTCTTCGAATTATAGGTTTAGTTTGGCCTACTAGATTGATCTTTCTTGCAATAGGAGAAGTGCTTAGCTTTGGGTTCAATCTTGCGGTGTCCTTTCCCAGTGACAATAGGGGCAGCAAGGCACGTATTGTATTGTTTCCATCGAGGATAAAAAGATGGGGTTTATATCATATTGCTTGAGTTTATCCCTCTACATCATGTCATCTTGCTTAATGCATTACTCCATTTTTATGAACTTAATACTCTAGATGCATGCTAGATAACAGTCGATGTGTGGAGTAATAGTAGTAGATGCAGAATCGTTTCGGTCTACTTGACATGGACGTGATGCCTATATTCATGATCATTGCCTTAGATGTCTTCATAGTTATGCGCTTTTCTATCAATTTCTTGGCAGTAATTTGTTCACCCACCGTAATACATGCTATCTTGAGAGAAGCCACTAGTGATACCTATGGCCCTCGGGTCTCTTTTCTATTATATTACATCTCTTTTCCGTTATATCACATCTCTTTAAATCTGGTTTGTTATTTTGCAATCTTTACTTTCCAATCTATACAACAAAAATACCAAAAATATTTACTTTATTATCTCTATTAGATCTCACTTTTGCGAATGACCGTGAAGGGATTGACAACCCCTTTATCGCGTCGGTTGCGAGGTTCTTAATTGTTTGTGCAGGTACTAGGTGACTTGTGCATCATCTCCTACTGGATCGATACCTTGGTTCTCAAAACTGAGGGAAATACTTACGCTACTTTGCTGCATCACCCTTTCTCTTCAAGGGAAAAACCAACGCAAGCTCAAGAGGTAGCAGTCCCATGCAAGGAACGGGAATGAATGTCAAACACCCTGCCACCGTCACTCAGACGCAAACATTGAGATTCCTGGTTTTTAAATTCTCGTAAATCTAAAACTCATCTGAAATTCGTGAAACTTGGCATGCTATCATGGAGCGGCATCAACATGTCGTGGTAATTTTTTGTCCCATTTGGGGCAGGTTTTGGTATAAGCTTCTCACAAACCAGAGCTTCTCACAACAAGCCTGATGGTTTCGGTAGGGAACGTCCCACCTTTGGGGACGAAATGATATCAGCTGCCTCTTATTGCTTTCAAAATTTTTCTAGTGTCAACATAGAACAACAAGAGTGTTGTGTTAAATTTGCAATTTTTCGGGGTTCGTTTGGACATTTTTATACATTAACTGGAGTTTCTAGGCATTTTATGTGCATAATTCAAATTTTAACTACATGCACATGCTCCAGTGCATATAAATTGGTTGAAAAATCTATCCTTGGGTGCATGCTTAGGTCCCATGCAAGAAATGGGAATGAAATTCAAACACCAGGGCACTGTTGATTGCTGGCAAAACATTGAGATACTTTGTTTTTAAATTCTAGCAAATCCAAAACTCTTCTGAAATTCATGAAACTTGGCATGCTATCACGGAATGGCACCCGACATGCTGTGGTATTTTTTGTGTCCATTTTGAGAGAAGAAACACTCGAATAACAGCCAACAAAGGCATTTTCAAACAGATAACTGCCACTCTAACATCGCAAACGTTTGTATAATTCAAATCGTGTGCATTATGTTAACCATTCACGTGACGCCATGTGTCTTGGTTTTAATGGCTATAGGAAGTGTCGTGCGGAGAGCTGCTTGACTGAACGGGAGGCGTGTGAGCGCAGTCCGGTGCGCAGGCTGCCCGAGAGGCGTCCAAGCTGTCCTCCAATGCGCACGCTCATGGGAAGCGTGTGAGCTGTATGCTGCGCAGACTCACTGGGAATCGAGCCCTTTGACTTTCATGGCCGCCCGCCTTCCTCTCCATTAATGGCGCCCAAGCTGCTGCTTAATATGGGTGGCCTTACTGTTTGCCTCCCATTCCCCTCCCTCTCGTAGGCCTCCACCAACGCCATGGCGCAGAAGGATCATCTGCCACTAGTCTTCAAGTTTGGTGAAGTCGACTCCGAGCCGGAGGAGATAGAAAATAAGGAGGAATGGGGCCTCATGGACATGGCCCAGAACGAGCTGGCCGTGGCTGTTGCTGCCCCCGCTGCCATCCCAGCTCCCATACCCGCGCCCGCGCCAGCGACCATCCCCATAGCATTGACGAGCTAGTCGCCAAGCACTATCGTAGAGCTGGAAGCCGCGGGCATCACCGAGGTCTCCACAGACCCGCGCGAGCTCGTGTACATGCCAGCGACAGCGCCCGTGCCCGTGCCCGCCCCTCCACCCATCACGGTGTCGGTCCCCGTGCGTTTGGCTGCACCCACCGCACCCGTGCCCATGCGCGCGCCCCCTCAGCGGCATGGGACACCATCGTCGACTGCTACCTCTCAGCGCTGCCAACTGCCGTCCTCCCATGCCCCGCCCGTCGTTCGCATGACGACATGATGTTTGATTTACAAGTGAAGAACATTTTGTGCTGCCTTGAAGACTTCAACAATGGTGTCCCGGAGGACGACAACGACAAGGACGGCACGGCACGCAGCCTCCGCCGCCGCTGGAAATAGTTTTTTTCTTGGGTTTAATATTGTATCTTGATTGCAAATGTTTTAGTGAGAACACCCGTATGCAAACCGACAGCTTCCCTAGGAAGCCAAGGGAAAATGTGCCGAGCAGGATTTTTGCAGCTCTTGATCGCAAACGTTTTAGATAGAACACCTATATGCAAAGCGAGAGCAGGATTTGTGCATCTCTTCAATGAAATGGTTGTTTTGGATGACCCGTGTGCAACCACTTACAAACAATTTGGTAAGATTTGCATCTGTCATATTGGGTATGCTGCCGTTTGTCAAACTTGAAAGATTGACATTTGTTGATCTAGTAACATTTCCATTTGTCAACCTTGTAACACTGTGATTTGTCAAAATATGCAGCTAAAAATCACCAGCACTATCTAATTTTTGCAACTAAAATTTAGTAATTAAGCATAGATTTCATTCATAGATTAAGCAATCATGCTTAATTTATACAAACAGTTCAACTCGACAACTGAACCGACCAAACTTTTCCCCAATTGTTGCCAACCACGTACTAAAATAGCTAATTCTACTTACTATACTAGCTAATTTTAAGTACGTTGTATAGTTTCACCACATCAATAGTCAGATGAACTGAACAAAATATCCCCTAAATACTACTACGGAGGGGCTTTGTACTACTTCCCGCAACCTCTCCTCTGTCGAGAGCGCTTATTAAGAGGCAGAGGAGGAGGAGCCTAACGACGAGCTCGACAAATGCAATACGGTGCCTGCCGCTATTGCACGTTCGGCGACGCTCGTGAGCTCGAACGCCCACTGCCGGTCCAGACGATCCCTCTCGAAGCGGTGGTTCTCCTCGTAGATCTCCTAATTCCTCGCCTCTGAGGCGGCGTGTCCCGCGGCCACGGCAGCCGTAAGGCTCTTTGCATGCTCGACGAGGCGCTCCTCCTCCTCCTGCAGAAACTCGGTGTAGCGCGCAAGGTCGCTGACGCACGTGCCGGCATCCACCTCCGCCTCCCGCCTTTGGGTGGTGGTGGCGGAGCGGGTGATGACCCCGATGGTCGATGGTGGGCTGGCGACCACGGCGGCTGACGATGGGGTGGCGGCCACCACCAGCATCTTCCGCCTTCGGGCCACGATGGCGGAGCGGGTGATGGCCACGATGGCCAGCAGTGGGTGGCAGCCACGATGGCCACCTCCCGCTTTCAGGCCACGGCAACAGAGCGGGCGATGGCCCTGGATTTTGACGGTGGTGTGGCGGCAACGGCGGTCGGCAATAGCTGCTGATGCGCACCGGCGGCAGAGCGTGTGGTGGGTGTTCCATGCAAACCCAATAGGGACACCACGCACACTACACTACACCAGGGACTACGCCGCCGCCGCGGTGTAGCCTCCCAGCTAGAGTTGTCGTCTGATGACGACTGAGTGGCTGAGCGGCCATGACGGACCAGTGCCATTGGCGATTGTGGGAGAAGCAGACGAGATAAGTTAGAGGGAGGGAGGGGAAAATGCGACGCAGGACTCATCGGTCGTGAGGGTTTTTATAGCAGGCCGGTAAGCTAGAATTTTGGGGGATTTCACCCAGTCGGGCGGGAAGCTTGCGCAGGAACCTGTGAGGTTGTGCGGGAACGGGCTCACTAACGAATCATTGGCGCCACCGTTTGGCCAAAAGAACGCTCCCGCGCTGCGCAAGCTTGGGCTGTAAGCCATCTGCGGCAACAGGGTGACAAGACGTGCGAGAGGGGGACGGAAGGCCACGTACACATACGGTTAATAAAAAAACATTTGCACTTGAATTACCTACTATACACATGTCCTGGTTTATAAGTAGGATTTAACTAATAAAATATGAATGCATGTCGCCAAAGATTATATAGTTGGATTCGTATTTTAACATAGTTTCCAATTATATAATTTTATAACATGCATTAACATTTTGTTGGTTAAATTTGAGGGCAAAGTATGGCACATAATATAAAGGGGACTATAGACCAAGACGGAGGTAGTAGCACACGACCGCTCTCTACGCAGCGACGCAAGTGTTGGCCGGCTTGTAGGCGACCATTTCCTGCGCCTTTAACTACTCTATGCGTGTGGTTGCTTGCGGTAGAGGCGACCGCGGCGTGTTGTACCAACGTCCCGCCGCGCGTGCTCTGCTTTCGCGTCCCTCTGGGTGCTCTGCCCTTGTCCCTCCACGCGTGCTGCCAGTGTTTGGGACCGGCGCACGATCACGGATGTTCGGGTGCATGCGGTTGTGCCGAGCGCGGCTCGACAATGCAGTTACTTGATGCAAAAACTTCCATGCGGACGCGCCGAGAATCCAGGCCGCCCAGCCCCCATTTATTCCTGCGGCCATTTACCTTCATCTCTCGCGTCACACGACACAATAAGCACCTCCACGACGACACATATAGAGAGGACATCCAGCGGTTCCAATGGCGATCCCCGTGGCTCCAATGGCGCTCCCAGTGGCCGACAACGACAACGGCGGGTGATAACCCACAAGTGTAGGGGATAATTGTAGCCTCTTCCGATAAGTAAGTGTGTCGAACCCAACGAGGAGCTAAAGGCAGAACAAATATTCTATCAAGTCCTATCTTCCACTGATACGACTCTACGCACACTTAGTGTTCGCTTTACCTAGAACAAGTATGAAACTAGAAGTACTTTGTAGGTGTTGTTGGATAGGTTTGCAAGATAATAAAGAGCACGTAAATATAAACTAGGGGCTGTTTAGATAAAGAAGCAATAAAGTAAATCTAGCGAGTGTGGAAAAGTGGTGGTAGGAGTTGTGAAATCGTCCCTAAGCAATTGACTACTTTACTAGACCGATAGCAAGTTTTATGTGGGAGAGGCATAAGCTAACATACTTTCTCTTCTTGGATCATATGCACATATGATTGGAACTCTAGCAAGCATCCGCAACTACTAAAGATCATTAAGGTAAAACCCAACCATAGCATTAAAGTATCAAGTCCCCTTTATCCCATACGCCACAACCCCTTACTCAGGTTTATGCTTCTGTCACTCAAGCAACCCACTATAAGCGAATCATGAACGTATTGCAAAACCCTACAGCAGGAATCCATCACGCTTGCGCGACACGGAGGGCACAATAGGACAGCAACAAAACCACAAGAAAATTAAACCAATCATAGCAATTCATCAATCACCGATAGGACAACGAAAATCTACTCAGACATCATAGGATGGCAACACATCATTGGATAATAATATGAAGCATAAAGCACCATGTTTAAGTAGAGGGTACAACGGGTTGCGGGAGAGTGGACCGCTCAATATAGATGGGGGAATGTGATGGAGATGTTGGTGAAGATGGCAGAGGTGTTGGTGAAGATTGCGGTGATGATGATGGCCCCCGGCAGCGTTCCGGCGCCACTGGAAGCAAGGGGGAGAGAGCCCCCCTTCTTCTTCTTCTTCCTTGACCTTCTCCCTAGATGGGAGAAGGGTTTCCCCTCTGGTCCTTGGCTCCCATGGCATGGGAGGGGCGAGAGCCCCTCTAAGATTGGATCTGTCTCTCTATCTCTCTATGTTTCTGCGTTCTCAGATTCTGCCCTGGCACCGTTTCTTTTATATCCGGAGATCCGTAACTCTGATTGGATTGAAACCTTCGCCCAGATATTTTTCCAAAAATTAGCTTTCTTGCGGCCAAAGAAGAGCAGCAACCGCCTTACAAGGGGCCCACGAGGGTCAGGGGCGCGCCCAGTATAAGTGGGCGCCGACCACCCTTGTGGCCACCTCGGGCACCGTCTCGCGTTGATTTTACTTCCCAAAAATCATAAATATTCCAAAAATAAGCTCTGTCCGGTTTTATCCCGTTTGGACTCCATTTGATATTGGGTTTCTGCGAAACATAAAAATGCAACAAACAGGAACTGGCACTAGGCACTGGATCAATATATTAGTCCCAAAAATAATATAAAACATTGCCAAAAGTATATAAAAGTTGAAGAATATTCGCATGGAATAATCAAAAGTTATAGATACGGCGGAGACGTATCAGCATCCCCAAGCTTAATTCTTGCTCGTCCTCGAGTAGGTAAATGATAAAAAAAGATAATTTTTGATGTGGAATTCTACCTAGCATAATCTTGATCATATATCTAATCATGGCATGAATATTAAGATACGAGTGATTCAAGGCAATAGTCTATCATTTGACATAAAAACAATAATACTTTGAGTGTACTAATAAAGCAATCATGTCTTTTCAAAACCACATGGCCAAAGCAAGCTTATCCCTACAAAATCATATAGTTTGGCCATGCTTCATTTTTGTCACACAAAATGCTCCCATCATGCACAACCCCGATGACAAGCCGAGCAATTGGTTCATACCTTTTAACGCGCTTCAGCTTTTTCAACCCTCATGCAATACATGAGCGCAAGCCATGGATATAGCACTATAGGTGGAATAGAATATGATGGTGGAGGTTTATCTGGAGAAGACAAAAAGGGAGAAAGTCTCACATCGACGCAGCTAATCAATGGGCTATGGAGATGCTCATCAATTGATGTCAATGCGAGGAGTACAGATTTCCATGCAACAGATGCACTAGATCTATAAGTGTATGAAAGATCAAACTAAAAACTAAGTGGGTGTGCATCCAACTTGCTTGCTCATGAAGACCTAGGGCATTTGAGGAAGCCCATCGTTGGAATATACAAGCCAAGTTCTATAATGAAAAATTCCCACTAGTATATGAAAGTGACAACATAAGAGACTCTCTACATGAAGAACATGGTGCTACTTTGAAGCACAAGTATGGTAAAAGGATAGTAACATTGCCCCGTTTTTTTTGGGGGGGGGGGGCTTCTTTGGCCCCCTTTTTTTATTTAGGCTTTTTTGGCCTCTTTTTATGGGGCAATGCTCTATAATGATGATCATGACACTTTATTTCCTTACAACTCAATATTACAACTCGATACTAGAACAAAGATATGAATCTATATGAATGCTTCCGGCAGTGTACCGGGATGTGCAATGATCTAGCGTACCAATGACATCAAAAAAGGACAAGCCATGAAAACATCATGCTAGCTATCTTACGATCATGCAAAGCAATATGACAATAAGTGCTCAAGTCATGTATATGATGATGATGGAAGTTACATGGCAATATATCTCGGAATGGCTATGGAAATGCCATGATAGGTAGGTATGGTGGCTGTTTTGAGGAAGATATAAGGAGGTTTATGTGTGATAGAGTGTGTCGTATCACGGGGTTTGGATGCGCCGGCGAAGTTTGCACCAACTCTCGAGGTGAGAAAGGGCAACGCACGGTACCGAAGAGGCTAGCAATGATGGAAGGGTGAGAGTGCGTATAATCCATGGACTCACATTACTCATAAATAACTCATATACTTATTGCAAAAGTTTATTATCCCTCGAAGCAAAGTACTACTACGCATGCCCCTAGGGGATAGATTGGTAGGAAAAGACCATCGCACGTCCCCGACCGCCACTCATAAGGAAAACAATCAAAGAAACACCCCATGCTTCAAATTTGTCACACAACGGTTACCATACGTGCATGCTATGGGACTTGCAAACCTCAACACAAGTGTTTCTACAATCCACAACTACCCACTAGCATGAATCTAATATCACCATCTTTATATCGCAAAACTATTGCAAGGAATCAAACATATCATATTCTGTGATCTGCAAGTTTATGTAGGATTTTATGACTAACCATAAGAATGACCAATTCCTGTCATCTCTCTAAATTGATATAAGTGAAGCAAGAGAGTTTAATTCTTTCTACAAAAGATATGCCCACACTCTAACAAATATAAGTGAAGAAAAAGAGCATTCTACAAATGGCGGTTTTCTATGTGAAGAGAAACAGGCAATGCAAACTTCAAATGATATAAGTGAAGCACATGAAGCATTCTATAAAGCCATACTCAAAAGATTTAAGTGAGGTGCAATGAGCATTCTATAAATCAACCAAGTACTATCTCATACCAGCATGGTGCATAAAAGAAAAGTAAAAACTAAATGCAAAAGACGCTCCAAGACTTGCACATATTGCATGAACGAAACGAATCCAAAAACATACGATACTTGTTGAAGAAAGAGGGGATGCCTTCCGGGGAATCCCCAAGCTTAGACGCTTGAGTCTCCTTGAATATTTACTTGGAGTTCCTTGGGCATCCCCAAGCTTGAGCTATTGCCTCTCTTCCTTTTCCTCATATCGAGACCTCCTCGATCAAACACTTCATCCACACAAAACTTCAACAGAAAACTCGGTAAGATCCATTAGTATAATAAAGCAAATCACTACTCTAAGTACTGTTGCAAACCAATTCATATTTTATTTTTGCATCGTGTCTACTGTAATATAACCTTTTCATGGCTTAATCCACTGATAGAATTTGATAGTTTCATCAAAACAAGTAAACTATGCATCAAAAACAGAATCTGTCAGAAACAGAATAGTATGTAGCAATCTGAACATTCACCATACTTCTGGTACCCCAAAAATTCTACCAAAATTAGGAAAAATAAAAAATTTGTACACCAAGACAGTTGTAAAAGAATCAGAACCATTTGACGTTCCAGAAAAAAATGTAAAATTGCGCACTACAGCCGAAGTTTCTGTCCTGCACCGTACAAACCTACAAGCATTGTAAACATCCTAAAGGCAAACCTTAGCACATTATTTTTATAATACAATGGAATTGTACAAGGGGGTAATTATTTTTGATGAAAAGTTTCCGTAATTAAGATTCACAAAGTTTCCGTGAGCATGAACAAAGTTCAAGGAGGTCTCCCACATCAACAATTCTTGTCTCTCTCACTTTCACTTTCCTTTTCGAAAAGGTTTTGGGTTCCCCTCTTTATTTTTTTGTTTTTAAACTATACGAAAGCACACAACAGAAATAAATGACTCTCTAAAACTTCCGGGTTGTCTCCCTGGCAGTGCTTTCTTTAAAGCCATTAAGCTAGGCATATAGTGCTCAAGTAATGGATCCACCCGAATCCCAAGGTATATCAAAGCCAATTTTAATTAACAATGATTTGTAATTTAGTAGTGAGCACAAAGTAACATATATCATGCAACAACAAAGTCTAACTCTCTTCCTATGCATCGGCATGTCATAAAAGAACAATTCATGCACACCAAGAAAAGGCCAATGCAAAGTATAAGCAGTTTCTTGCAATTTTATCATATTGGAAACATAGAGAGATGGGGATATAGTTCCTCTCTCATAATAATTGCAAGTAGGAGCAGGAAGCACATGCATATTATATCTATCAAAATTATCATGTGCAATGGTAAAAGGCAACCCATCAATATAATCCTTAATAAGCACGAACTTCTTCGATATAGTGTAGTTTGGAGAATTCAAAAAGATAATTGGACTATCATGCGTGGGTGCAATAGCAACAATTTCATGTTTAACATAAGGAACTATAGCAAGTTCATCTCCATAAGCATAATTCATATTGGCATCATGGCCACAAGCATAGCAAGCATCATCAAAAAGGGATATTTCAAGAGAATCAACGGGATCATAACAATCATCATAGCAATCATCCTTTGGTACGCACGAAGGGGAATTAAACAATGTATGAGTTGAAGAGTTACTCTCATTAGAAGGTGTGCATGGGTAGCTAATCCGCTCTTCCTCCTTTTGTTCTTCGCTCTCCTCATCATCTTTTTCATCCAATGAGCTCACAGTTTTATCAATTTCTTTTTCCATAGCTTCCTGCAAAATATTAATCTCTTCTTGGACAGCGGAGACTTTCTCAATAAATGCATCAATATTGGAATTTTGTTCATAATTTTCATAGCAATATCTAAGTACAGCAAAATTTTCAAGTCTGTAAACTGAATCATCAAAATCTTCAAACTCTTTAAACATAGATTCAATCTCATAAGCACCCATAAAAGCAACGAATTCTTCTATTTGTTCCACATCATAGTAATCATAGATACCATTAGCATAAGAAGCCAAGGTTTTATCATCATTAAATTTGCATGAAAAGGGAAGGTGTGGAGCCTTCATCCTAGAGCAACAAGTATAATCATATCTCAAGCATAGTTGCCTAGCATACCAATATAACACATAAATTTGATCCCATAATAGTTTCCCTTTTGTGTCAAGCGATAATCCCTAAAGTATTCACGTTGATCCAACGCGTCTCCCATAACATAATTGAATGGGGTTTTCTTAGGATTATCGAAGTAGTACATAATATCTTTCACATAATGAGCATTGAGAGTTTTAGGAGGTTCCCCATCTCCATGAGTAGCAAGTACGCCTAATTTTTTTGGTATTTCGTGTTCCATATCCATAGCTAAAGATAGAGAACAACTTATAATGGCAAATAAAAATTACTTAGTGATAAAGCAAACAAGCACACACGAGAATATTCACCCCACGCTATGACTCCCCGGCAACGGCGCCAGAAAAAGGTCTTGATAACCCACAAGTGTTGGGGATAATTGTAGCCTCTTTCGATAAGTAAGAGTGTTGAACCCAACGAGGAGCTAAAGGCAGAACAAATATTCTCTCAAGTCCTATCTACCATCGATACAACTCTATGCACGCTTAGTGTTTGCTTTACCTAGAACAAGTATGAAACTAGAAGTACTTTGTAGGTGTCGTTGGATAGGTTTGCAAGATAATAAAGAGCACGTAAATTTAAACTAGGGGCTGTTTAGATAAAGAAGCAATAAAGTAAATCTAGCGAGTTTGGAAAAGTGGTGGTAGGAGTTGTGAAATTGTCCCTAAGCAATTGACTACTTTACTAGATCGATAGCAAGTTTTATGTGGGAGAGGCATAGGCTAACATACTTTCTCTTCTTGGATCATATGCACTTATGATTAGAACTCTAGCAAGCATCCGCAACTACTAAAGATCATTAAGGTAAAACCCAACCATAACATTAAAGTATCAAGTCCCCTTTATCCCATACGCCACAACCCCCTTACTCGGGTTTATGCTTCTGTCACTCAAGCAACCCACTATAAGCGAATAGTGAACGTATTGCAACACCCTACAGCGGGAATCCCACATGCTTGCGCGACACGGAGGGCACAATAGGACAACAACATAACCACAAGCAAATTAAACCAATCATAGCAATTCATCAATCACCGATAGGACAACAAAAATCTACTCAGACATCATAGGATGGCAACACATCATTGGATAATAATATGAAGCATAAAGCACCATGTTTAAGTAGAGAGTACAACGGGTTGCGGGAGAGTAGACCGCTGAATATAAATGGGGGAAGGTGATCGAGATGTTGGTGAAGATGGCGGAGGTGTTGGTGAAGATCGCGGCGATGATGATGGCCCCCGATAGCGTTCCGGCGCCACCGGAAGCAAGGGGGAGAGAGCCCCCCTTCTTCTTCTTCTTCTTATTCTTCCTTGACCTTCTCCCTAGATGGGAGAAGGGTTTCCCCTCTGTTCCTTGTCTCCCATGGCATGGGAGGGGCGAGAGCCCCTCCGAGATTGGATTTGTCTCTCTGTCTCTCTCTGTTTCTGCGTTCTCTGATTCTGCCCTGGCACCGTTTCTTTTATATCCGAAGATCCGTAACTCTGATTGATTGAAACCTTCGCCCAAATATTTTTCCAAAAGTTAGCTTTCTTGCGGCCAAAGAAGAGCACCAACCGCCTTATGAGGGGCCCACGAGGGTCAGGGGTGCGCCCAGTAAAAGTGGGCGCGCGGGCCACTCTCGTGGCCACCTCGGGCACCGTATCGCGTTGATTTTACTTCCCAAAAATCATAAATATTCCAAAAATAAGCTTCGTACGTTTTTATCCCGTTTCGATTCCGTTTTATATTGGGTTTCTGCGAAACATAAAACATGCAACAAACAGGAACTGGCACTGGGCACTGGATCAATATGTTAGTCCCAAAAATAATGTAAAAAGTTGACAAAAGTATATGAAAGTTGAAGAATATTGGCATGGAACAATCAAAAATTATAGATACAGCGGAGACGTATCAGCGGGCAGTTCACCATGCTTCACGTAGTGGAAACCTACGTGAGGGGGAAGGCCCTCTCGGTGGTGTACACGAACGATCCGGTGTCGGTGGAGAGCTCCATCCAAACTATGGAGGAGTTCCTTGCTGAGGACAAGTACCAAGTGGTCGGCTTCGACCTCGAGTACACCATCAGTCGTGTCGGGCACGATCAGAAGGTTGTTGTCGCCCAGTTGTGCATGCAATGTGACGTCCTCATCTACCACTACCACTAGCCAGAAGGCCTTGCAAGCGTTTCTCCATGTTTATCAACAACTCCGACTACAATTTCGCTACAGTGGACACCACCAACGATCTAAAAGCGCTGATGGTTTCGGGCTTGAAATGTCGGAATCTTGTCAACATCCAGAACCAGTACAAGGTCTGGGGTAGTGCCAAGAACAAACTGAACTCCCTGGTTGACCTCGCGTCGGCCATCATCGACCCCTACTACATGAAGATGAAGGATGAGATCAAGAAGGACAAGGACACCTAGCACTGTGTTTGGTATGAGAGACTGGATGAAGAACGCGTCAAGTACGTGGCCAATGATGCATACACAAGCTATGAGATGTACAGGCAGATCCAGCCGAGGGATCTAGCCACAGAGCAGTGATGGGAGCGTCACAAGAAGTAGATGTCTAGACGATTGTTTCTCCTACTTTAGAATGCATGCAATTGTTTATTGAGGTGTGTGCGAATGATCTGTATAGTCACTTATGTAATTGGATGTTTATTTCAGCTATATATACATACATGTTATTCTTTTGTAGACAGAGCAAATCACATGGCTTATTAGCAGCAGTCGTCTGTGTTATTATTGGTCTTCGCACACATTTCTGATCATGGGCCTGTTTTCCACGTATCACACACATATTGTTCAGTTGAACCTTTTCCATTGTGTTGCGCAATAAAGGCTGCAAAGAGGGATCTACACTAGCAAGGTCTATCGAGGTCTTTGTTTTGTAATTTTTGACACAACTTGTTTTTTGAACACATGTTGATTGGCTTGAAGAAGGTCTATCTCGTTACTATTTGATAATTGTTTATACGCAAGCAACTAGTTTGCATTTTTTAAAGTTTTTTGTACGAACAGAATGGCACACGAACTTACTATAGTAACCGTTTGTGTTATAATTTCTCATCGCAAACAGTTCATCCGAGTGGGCTGTTTGCTGCTTATCACACACATCTGGTTTACATGAATCGTTTGTGTTCTTGGATGATTGCAAATGACGCATATCACACATATCTTGTTAAGATGAACCGTTTTCGTTCTCTTGCCTAATCGAAAACAGTTTGTCCGAGTGAATCATATGCTTTATATCACACAAACCTTCATCTGGCTGACCGTTTCTGTTGTATTCCCTAATAGCACACAGTTCATAGGAGCGAATTGTATGCCGTATATCGCACACACATTGATATGGCTACCCGTTTACGTTGTTCTTCCTCATCGCAAACAGTTCTTCTGGATCAACCGTATGCCCAGCATTGCACACGCAAGTAAAATCTGAACCGTGTTTGATGTGTCCGCCATCGCAAACATTTTACACCTTTTTGACGGGTTTTTTACACCACCTTTTGCGATTATTGCATCGCACACAGTTTCATCGAAGGGTCTCTCATCGTAGTGTTGCGTTAGCAGCATCCTGCAGTAGTGACATACCGATGGACAAAGGGAATTGTACACGTGATTGATTGAATGCCCGACATCGTGGTTCATCTGATGAGAACATCGTGGAACATGTGGGAGCCAATATGGGTATCCATATCCCTCTAGTGGTTATTGGCCGGAGAGGCATCTCGGTCATGTCCGCATGGTTCCCGAACCTGTAGGGTCTACACACTTAAGGTTCGGTGACGCTAGAGTTGTAATGGGAATTGTATGTGGTTACCGAAAGTTGTTAGGAGTCTCGGATGAGATCCCGGACGTCACAAGGAGTTCCAAAATGGTTCAGAGGTAAAGATTTATATATGGGAAGTCCTATTTTGGCCACCAGAGAATGTTCGGCATTTTACAGTATTGTACCGGGAAGGTTCTAGAAGGTTCCAGAGTGGGGTCCACCTGCATGGGGGGACCCACATGAACATGGGTAGTGGGGGCAAATCCCCACACACCTAGTCAAGCTGCACCAATATCCCCCTTTAGAAGTAATAACGTCACATCCCGAAGGGATAAGATCAAGATCCCTAAAAACGGGGGATAACAATCGATGGGGAAGGGAAAGGATGGAATTTCTTTCCTCCCACCTTTGCCAATGCCCCAATGGACTTGGAGGGCAAGAAACCATCCCCCTCCACCCCTATATATAGTGGATAGTGGGGAAAGCGGATGGGAGCTACACCCCTTGCCCCTGGCGCAACCCTCCCCATCCAACTCCTCATCCTCCTCCGTTGAGCGTAGCGAAGCTCTGCCAGAGAACCATGAGATCCACCACCATGCCGTCGTGCTGCCATAATTCTCCCTCAATTTCTCCTCTCCCCTTGCTAGATCAAGAAGGAGGAGACATCCCCGGGTTGTACGTGTGTTGAACGCGGAGGCGCCATCCGTTCGGCGCTTGGATCGGATCTTCCATGATTTGAATCGCCACGAGTACGACTGCATCAACCGCGTTCTTGTAACGCTCCCGCTTAGCAATCTTCAAGGGTATGAAGATGCACTCTGTCTCTCTCGTTGCTAGCATCTCCTAGATTGATCTTGGTGACGCATAGGAATTTTTTTGAATTATTACTACGTTCCCCAACAGTGGTATCAGAGCTAGGTCTATGCGTAGATTCTACGCACGAGTTGAACACAAGTAGTTGTGGGCGATGATTTGGTCAATTTGCTTACCGTTACTAGTCTTATCTTGATTTGGCGGCATTGTGGGATGAAGCGGCCCGGACCGACCTTACACGTACGCTTACCTAAGACAGGTTCCACCGACTGACATGCACTTGTTGCATAAGGTGGCTAGCGGGTGTCTGTCTCTCCCACTTTAGTCGGATCAGATTCGATGAAGAGCGTCCTTATGAAGGGTAAATAGCAATTGGCATATCACAGTTGTGGCTTTTGCGTAGGTAAGAAATGTTCTTGCTAGAGACCGGTAGGAGCCATAGGAGTTGTCTAACATGCAACAACAATTAGAGGACGTCTAACTTGTTTTTGCAGGGTATGTTATGTGATGTGATATGGCCAAAAGGATGTGATGAATTATATATGTGATGTATGAGATTGATCATGTTCTTGTAATAGGAATCACGACTTGCATGTCGATGAGTATGACAACCGGTAGGAGCCATAGGAGTTGTCTTAATTTATTGTATGACCTGCGAGTCAATATAAATGCCATGTAATAATTTACTTTTTGCTAACCGTTAGCCATAGTAGTGGGAGTAATAGTTGGCGAGACAACTTCATGAAGACACGATGATGGAGATCATGATGATGGAGATCATGGTGTCATGTCAGTGACGATGGTGATCATGCCGCACCTTGAAGATGGAGGTCAAAGGCGCAAGATGATATTGGCCATATCATGTCACTTTATGATTTGCATGTAATGTTTATCCTGTTTACATCTTATTTGCTTAGAACGATGGTATCATAAATAAGATGATCCCTCACTAAAATTTCAAGAAATGTGTTCCCCCTAAGTGTGCACCGTTGCGAAGGTTCATTGTTTCAAAGCACCACGTGATGATCGGGTGTGATAGATTCTAACGCTCGAATACAACGGGTGTAAGCCAGATTTACACATGCGAAACACTTAGGTTAACTTGACAAGCCTAGCATGTATAGACATGGCCTCGGAACATGAGAGACCGAAAGGTCGAACATGAGTGGTATAGTAGATGCGATCAACATGGAGATGTTCATCGTTGATGACTAGTCCGTCTCACGTGATGATCAGACACAGCCTAGTTAATTCAGATCATGTATCACTTCGATGACTAGAGGGATGTCTATCTTAGTGGGAGTTCATTAAATAATTTGATTAGATGAACTTAATTATCATGAACTTAGTATAAAATTGTCTTTACAATCTATCGTGTAGATCCAATGGCCCACGCTAATGTTGCCCTCAACTTCAATGTGTTCTTAGAGAAAACCAAGCTGAAAGACGATGGTAGCAACTATACAGATTGGGTCTGTAACTTGAGGATCATCCTCATAGCTTCCAAGAAAGCATATGTCCTTGAAGCACCGCTAGGTGACGCACATTTTCCTAGCAAGTCAAGATGTTACGAACGCCTGGCAGTCGCGTAGTGATGATTACTCCCTGGTTCAGTACGGCATGCTTTACAGCTTAGAACCGGGGCTCCAAAAGCGTTTTGGGAAACACGGAGCATATGAGATGTTCCAAGAGCTGAAAATGGTTTTCCAAGCTCATTCCTGGGTCAAGAAATATGAAGTCTCCGACAAGTTCTACAGTTGTAATATGGAGGAAAATAGTTTTGTCAGCGAGCATATACTCAAAATGTCTGGGTTGCACAACCGCTTGTCTCAACTGGGAGTTAATCTTCCAGATGACTCGGTCATTGACAGAATCCTCCAGTCGCTTCCACCTAGCTACAAGAGCTTTGTGATGAACTACAATATGCAAGAGATGGAGAAGTCCATTCCTGCGTTATATGCAATGTTGAAATCAGCGGAGGTCGAAATCAAAAAGGAACATCAACTGTTGATGGTGAATAAGACCACTAGTTTCAAGAAAGGCAAGGGAAACAAGAACTTCAAGAAGGACGGCAAGGGAGTTGTTGCGCCCAGTAAGTCAGTTGCCGAGAAGAAGAAGCCAAAGAATAGACCCAAGCCTGAGACTGAGTGCTTTTATTGCAAGGGAAATGGTCACTGATGGGGTTATGTACCTAGGGTAGGGTCATGGACCTGATCCAAGTAACTTACCCAAGGACATCTTTAGAAGAGGTCGCCTTCCAGTCGACCAACGAAGGACTCACTCGACTGGCCTGAAGGACTCGACCACGAAGACTCACTCGACCACCAGGAGGTCAAGAGGCACTCTGCACTGCAATGGCCTGTAATTAAGTAGCCTTTATGATAGTAAAGACACTTTATGTGGGGTGTTACCAGTAACGCCCCAGACTTAACTCACCTTAAACCCTCTCCTACGTGGGCTGGCTGGGGTCCTGGCGCACTCTATATAAGCCACCCCCCTCCACAGGCAGAAGGGTTCGGCATCTTGTAACTCATATACTCATAATCCACTCGACCGCCTCCGGGCTCCGAGACGTAGGGCTGTTACTTCTTCCAAGAAGGGCCTGAACTCGTACATCCCTTGTGTTTACAACCTCTCCATAGCTAAGACCTTGCCTCTCCATACCTACCCCCCACTCTACTGTCAGGCTTAGAACCACGACAGTTGGCGCCCACCGTGGGGCAGGTGTTTTAGCGATTTTGTGGAGAAGTTGCGATTCTTCTGAGTACTTTCATCATGGTGTTTGCTGGAGTTTTGGTCGGGGGTCAAGAGATCCGTCTCGGCACTCTCACCTTCATCGCCGACGACTCCGCATGGCTCCAGGAGGCTCCACTCGACGTAGATGCGCTCCCCGTCCGCGGTGTGACGCATTTTCGCGCATGTTTCTGCGGCGTTCTGCTGCGGCAACCGTCGACCCAGTATCGGTCGGCTCCCCCATTGTCCACCCTCCCGGTCTCCCGCCAGCGCAAGCGCTCGGGCCGGTCGAGGCTTCAGCGATGGGTGAGGCACGCGGTGGCTCGCCAATCGGCCACCACCCAAGTAGCGGCAATCGAGCCCAACGAATCTCTCTACGGCCTGTTCGATCTGTCGACTGGCTCCGTAGAGACTGCATCCGAGTGCGGTAGCAGTGATCCAGCGGCGGAAATCTTGATGGTCGACGGGCCCCACAGTCCCCCTGGCTTCGCCCATGATGGTGGAGCAGGTGACGGAGGTGACCCCGCACGACGCCACGAAGAGTACCAGCCCGAGCCACTCGACTCTCTGCAAAGATAGGAACTTCGCCGCAGGAACGTGGATGCCCTGCGTACTCCCATCGCAGGAGAAACCCCCGAGGCTCGTGCCTTGGAGGAGGCACGTCTGGCCAATTTGGCCGAACGCACTCGACTGGAGAATCTTCAGCGAGCACTCGACGAGCGCGCGCGGCAACGAGTTCCCGACACCAGTCGACGTCAACTCTTCCCGCCGACTCAGGTATATCGAACCCCAATCCAGAATTTAGCAGCTGCGACCCGTATAGCAGAGTCCATCCAGCCTTCGCAGTCGGAAGCTGGCAGAGGTTTGCTGCAGATCAGGGATCTGCTCCGGGCAGCAGGGGATCAGAATTCAGCCGTGTCTCAGTCGCGCAACAGAATTCACAGTCGATCCGTCACTGTGAATACGGTTCAGTCGGCTCACAGCCCCAGATCGCCTCCGTGGCGTGAAGGGCGCGAGAATCGGCGAGATCAATATGGCGACAGACTCGACCGAGATGATAGGCGTCGAGTGCCCAATTCCCCTCCGAGGGGTGGGTCTTACGCTCCTCGGTGGCAAGATGACAGGCGTCAGTACAGTACAGGGCGAAGGGTTCCAGTCGACCCCAGAGAACCAGGCTTCGATGCGCGATCCATTATCATGCAAGGTTTGGTCGACCGGAACAGAGCCCATCGGGGCGGGCTCGACAGAGATGCACCCACAAGCAGTCGAGTGCATGTTTCTGGTCCCGAATGTTTCAGCAGAGCTATCAGGGCCGCAGTTATCCCTCCCAATTTCAGGTTGGCAACAGGAGTCAGCAAGTTCACTGGTGAGTCTAAGCCTGAAACTTGGCTTGAAGACTACCGAGTGGCAGTTCAGATTGGTGGTGGGAACGACGAGGTGGCCATGAAGCATTTGCCCCTCATGCTGGAAGGTTCTGCCAGGGCATGGTTGACTCAATTACCTCCTAGCAGCATTTACGCTTGGGAAGATCTGTCCTGAGTGTTCATCAGAATGTTTGAAGGGACTTGCAAGCGACCAGCTGGATTGACAGAGTTGCAAGTCTGCGTGCAGAAGGCTAATGAGACTCTCAGAGAGTATATTCAGAGGTGGATCACTTTGCACCACACCGTGGAGAATGTGTCTGATCATCAGGCAGTCTGCGCCTTCAAAGATGGCGTCAAGAACAGAGAACTGAGTTTGAAGTTTGGTCGAACCGGTAACATGACCTTGAGTCGAATGATGGAGATTGCTACCAAGTACGCCAACGGCGAAGAAGAAGACCGACTCCGAAGCGGCAAGCACAAGCCGAGTCAGTCGGAAAAAGGAAACACCAGTCGGAAACAGAAGCGGAAGGCTGAACCAGCAGCTCCTGGAGAGGCTCTGGCCGTGACTCAGGGAAAGTCTAAGGGGAAACCAAAAGGATCCTGGAACCCCAAGAAGGTAAAGGATAAAGAAGGGAACGACGTGATGGATATGCCATGTCACATCCATACGAAGAAAGACGAAGAGGGGAATATCATCTACCCGAAGCACACCACTCGCCAATGTCGACTCCTGATCCAGCAGTTTCAGGGAAAACAGTCTAAGGACAAGGAGAAGGAGTCAGACAAGGGCGAAGACAAGGAGGACAGTGAGGAAGGATATCCGCATATCAACTCCACTCTGATGATCTTTGCAGATGTGGAAAGCAGGAGTCGACTGAAAGTCATTAACCGAGAGGTGAACATGGTTGCCCCCGCAAAAGCAAATTATCTGAAATGGTCCCAAACACCCATCACATTCGACCAATCTGATCACCTGACTCACATTGCCACCCCTGGGAGGCAAGCTTTGGTGGTCGATCCAGTTGCCGAAGGCACTTGACTGACAAAGGTGCTGATGGATGGTGGAAGCGGGCTGAATTTGTTGTATGCAGACACACTGAAAGGAATGGGCATTCCGATGTCCCGACTAAGCACTAGTAACATGAGCTTTCATGGAGTTATACCAGGGAAGAAGGCCGAGTCACTCGGCCAAATAGCTTTGGACGTGGTGTTTGGTGATTCGAAGCATTTTCGCAAAGAAAAGTTGACGTTTGAGGTCGTGGATTTTCAGAGTGCATATCATGCCATTTTGGGGAGACTAGCTTACGCACGGTTCATGGCTCGACCATGTTACGTGTACCTCAAATTGAAGATGCCCGGCCCCAAAGGAGTGATCACTGTCACCGGTGATCGGAAAAAGGCAGAAGAGTGCTTTCAGAAGGGCTCCAAGATTGCCGATTCCCAGGTGACAGCGGTCGAGTTCGAAGAATACAAGCAAAACGCAGATCCGAGTGACTTGCTGCGATCAAAGAAACCCGCCACAGAGTCTGCATTCCAGTCGTCCAGTGAGACGAAACCTGTTCACATTCACCCGACCGATCCCGATGCTGCTCCGACCCGTATCTCCACAACACTCGACCCAAAATAGGAAGAAGCGCTCATCCAGTTCCTCCGTGAGAACTGGGACATTTTTGCATGGAAGCCCGCTGACATGCCAGGTGTTCCTAGGGGACTGGCTGAGCATCGCCTAAGAGTCGACTCATCAGCAAAACCAGTCAAAGAGCATCTTCGACGGTCCGCCGTCCAGAAGAGAAAAGCCATTGGTGAAGAAGTGGCTCGACTGTTGGCGGCCGGATTTATCCGGGAGATATACCACTCCGAGTGGCTCGCTAATGTCGTCATGGTTCCTAAGAAGGACAAGTCGCTCCGAATGTGCATTGATTTCAAACACATCAACCGGGCCTGCCCGAAAGATCATTTTCCTCTCCCTCGCATAGATCAAATTGTTGACTCGACCGCGGGATGCGAGAGGTTATCTTTTTTAGATGCCTACTCCGGGTACCACCAGATCCGTCTGTACGGACCCGGCGAGGTAAAAACAGCTTTCATCACTCCATTCGGGTGCTTCTGCTATATCACCATGCCATTCGGCCTCAAAAATGCCGGAGCCACATTTATGCGAATGATTCAGAAGTGTCTACTCACTCAAATCAGTCGGAATGTGGAAGCATATATGGATGATATTGTTGTCAAATCACGAAAAGGTTCCGACCTGCTCGCTGATCTCGCCGAAACATTTGCCAATCTCAGAAGATATGATATCAAGCTCAATCCATCAAAGTGCACATTTGGAGTCCCTGGTGGCAAGTTACTCGGTTTTCTCATTTCCGAACGGGGAATCGACGCTAACCCAGAGAAGATTGGCACTATTCTCGGAATGAAACGCCCTGTGCGAGTGCATGATGTCCAGAAGCTTACTGGATGCTTGGCCGCATTAAGTCGATTCATCTCACGACTCGGTGAAAAGGCATTGCCTCTTTACCGACTGATGAAGAAGACAGACAAGTTCGAGTGGACTCCAGAAGCTGATGCAGCGTTTGCCGAGCTAAAAGCTCTGCTCTCCACCCAGCCGGTGCTTGCTGCTCCAATCAGCAAAGAGCCTCTGTTGCTCTATATCGCAGCCACAGGACAAGTCGTCAGTACTGTGCTAACGGTCGAGCGGGAAGAAGAAGGAAAAGCTCTCAAAGTTCAGCGCCCAGTGTATTATTTGTCTGAAGTCTTGACTCCATCCAAGCAGAGATATCCTCATTATCAGAAGCTTGTGTATGGAATATACATGACCACAAAGAAGGTTGCTCATTATTTTTCTGATCATTCCATCACAGTCGTCAGCGACGCTCCACTATCAGAGATTTTGCACAACAGAGATGCAACTGGTCGAGTGGCCAAATGGGCGATTGAACTTCTTCCCCTTGATATCAAGTTTGAGGCAAAGAAAGCCATTAAGTCCCAGGCAATAGTAGATTTCCTCGCCGAGTGGATTGAACAGCAGCAGCCAACTGAAGTTCACTCGGAGCATTGGACCATGTTCTTTGATGGCTCCAAGATGTTGAATGGTTCCGGTGCTGGGGTTGTCTTGGTTTCCCCCAGAGGAGATAAGCTCAGATATGTGCTCTAGATTCACTTTGATTCCTCCAACAATGAGGCAGAATATGAGGCCCTCTTATATGGGTTGCGCATGGCCATTTCACTCGGCGTCCGTCGCCTGATGGTCTATGGCGACTCGGATTTAGTGGTCAACCAGGTGATGAAAGAGTGGGACGTGAGAAGCCCAGCCATGACTGGATACTGCAGTGCAGTGAGGAAGCTGGAAAAGAAGTTCGAGGGGTTGGAGCTCCATCATATACCCCGACTGAAAAATCAAGTGGCTGATGATCTAGCAAAGATAGGTTCCAAGAGAGAAGCCATTCCGGGTGGTGTATTCTTGGAGCATATACACACTCCGTCAGTCAAAGAAGATCCTTTCACCGAAGAAACTCCACAGCCCAAGAGTGACACAGATCCGACTGAAGTTGAAGTCCCAGCGGTGGTCGACTTGATCATGGAGGTTTTGGTGGTCATTCCCGACTGGACAGTTCCGTATGTCGCATATATCCTGAGAAAAGAGCTTCCGGAGGATGAGGAAGAGGCTCGACAGATCGTCCGTCGATCTAAGGCCTTTACCGTAATCAAAGGACAGTTATACAGAGAAAGCGCGACTGGAGTTGGTCAGAAGTGCATAACACCAGAAGAAGGTCGACTCATCCTCAATGATATTCACTCGGGGACCTGTGGTCATCATGCGTCCTCTCGGACCATCGTGGCCAAAGCATACCGAGCCGGATTTTACTGGCCAAAGGCGAATGAGATGGCAAAAGATATAGTGATAAGTGCGAGGGATGTCAGTTCTACTAGAATATGTCGCACAAACCTGCGTCGGCCCTGAAGACCATCCCACTCGTCTGGCCTTTCGCAGTATGGGGACTGGACATGGTCGGTCCTTTGAGAACAGGACGAAGTGGCTTCACACATGTACTGGTGGCAGTCGACAAGTTCACCAAGTGGATCGAGGCTAAACCAATCAAGAGCCTTGACACCGGTACTGCTATTAGCTTCATCAGAGAACTAATATTCAGATATGGTGTCCCGCACAGCATCATCACGGATAATGGGTCGAACTTCGACTCAGAGGAATTCAGAGATTTCTGCAACTCCCAAGGCACACGGGTCGACTACACTTCAGTCGCCCATCCGCAGTCGAATGGACAAGCAGAGCGAGCTAATGGACTGATTCTTAAGGGATTGAAGCCTCGACTGATGCGTGATCTCAAACACGCAGCTGGAGCTTGGGTCGACGAACTTCCCTCGGTGCTTTGGGGGCTGCGGACCACACCTAATCGGTCGACCAGAAGAACTCCATTCTTCTTGGTCTACGGAGCTGAAGCAATCTTGCCGAGTGATCTTCTCCACAATGCTCCTCGAGTTGAAATTTACAACGAAGCAGAGGCTGAACAAGCACGGCAGGACGCAGTCGACCTTTTGGAGGAAGAAAGGGAGATGGCTCTGATCCGCTCGACCATCTACCAACAAGATTTGCGTCATTTCCACGCCAGAAATGTGAGAGGTCGAGCCTTCCAGGAAGGGGATTTAGTTCTCCGAGTGGATCAGCACAAACCACACAAGCTTGCTCCTTCTTGTGAAGGCCCCTTCATCGTCACCAAGGTCCTCCACAACGGGGCGTACCGTCTTTACAACGTCGAGCATAATATCGACGAGCCCCGAGCTTGGAACGCGGAGCTACTCCGCCCATTTTACACTTAAGTTCTATCACTCGGATGAGTTGCAATAAAGTACTTCTGTAGTTCATGGACCTCAAAATAATAGTGTCATAGTTCCTCCATAATTTCTGTCACTTTTTATTTTTGTCCACAATAAAATTCCCCCTCAGTGGGTGACTTAGCCGCGAATCCGTTTCGCCTAAGTTTGTAAAAATCCTACCGAGTGGTGAGCCAGACTCTCACTCGGAGGCTTAGCTGCGAATCCATTTCGCCTAAGTTTGTAAAAATCCTACCGAGTGGTGAGCCAGACTCTCACTCGGAGGCTTAGCTGCGAATCCGTTTCGCCTAAGTTATAAAAATCCTACCGAGTGGTAAGCCAGACTTTCACTCGGGGGCTTAGCTACAGCCCTGTGCTCGCCTAAGTTGTAAAAAATCCTATCGAGTGAAGAGCAACCCTCTCACTCGGGGGCTTAGCTGCAGTCCAAGCACTCGCCTAAGTTACAAAAATCCTACCGAGTGAAGAGCAGACCTCTCACTCGGG